>NC_092771.1:55053424-55358424 GCF_047496795.1 Chiloscyllium punctatum
CTCTCGCCCTCCCCTCTCTCTCGCCCTCCCCTCTCTCTCGCCCTTCCCTCTCTCTCTCCTCACTCTGGCACTCTGCTCTCTCGACCTCCCCTCTCTCACCTATCCCTCTCTCTCTCTCTCGCCATTTGCACCCCTCTCTCCCTCCACCCTCTCTCTCCCTCCACCTTCTCTCTCCCTCCCCTCACTCGCCCTCCCCTCTCATTCGCCCTCCCCTCACTCGCCCTCCCCTTACTCGCCCTCCCCCCTTACTCGCCCTCCCCCCTCACTCGCCCTCCCCCTCACTCGCCCTCCCCCCTCACTTGCCCTCCCCCTCACTTGCCCTCCCCCCTCACTCGCCCTCCCCCCTCACTCGCCCTCTCCCCTCACTCGTGCCCCCACTCTCTCGCCCCCCCCACTCTCTCGCCCCCCCACTCTCTCGCCCCCCACTCTCTCGCCCCCCCCACTCTCTCGCCCCCCCACTCTCTCGCCCCCCCCCACTCTCTCGCCCCCCCCACTCTCTCGCCCCCCCCATTCTCTCGCCCCCCCCCACTCTCTCGCCCCCCCACTCTCTCGCCCCCCACACTCTCTCGCCCCCCCCACTCTCTCACCCCCCCCACTCTCTCACCCTGCTCTCTCCGCCCTTCCTCGCTCTCGCCTCACTCGCTGACCCCTCTCGGACCCTCCCCTATCGTGCACTACCGTCTCATGCTCTCCACTCTCTCGCACTCTCTCGCCCTCCACTATCTTGCCCTCCATACTCCCGCCCCCACCGTTCTAGCCCTCCCTTCGCTCTCGCCCTCTGTCTCTCGACCCTACCGTTCTCTCCCTCCCCACTCTCTCCATCCCCTCACTCACCCTCCCCTCACTCTCGCCCTCCCCTCACTCTCTCTTCCCCTCACTCACCCTCCCCTCACTCGCCCTCCACCCTCACTCGCCCTCTCCCCTCATTCGCCCTCTCCCCTCACTCGCCCTCCCCCTCACTCGCCCTCTCCCCTCACTCGCCCTCTCCCCTCACTCGCCCTCTCCCCTCACTCGCCCTCCCCTCACTCGCCCTCTTCCCTCACTCGCCCTCTCCCCTCACTCGCCCTCCCCTCACTCGCCCTCCCCTCACTCGCCCTCCCCTCTCTCGCTCTCAGCCTTCCCTCTCTCTCGCCCTCCCCATCTCGCACCCTCCCTCTCTGTCCCCATCTCTCTCTCTCGCCCTCCCCATCTCGCACCCCCTCTCTCTCTCTCCATCTCTCTCTCAGCCTTCCCTCTCTCTCGCCTACTCTAACGCGTTCGTCTCTCCTTTTCGCCCTTCCTCTGTCTCTCCTCTCTCACCATCTCTCTCTCTCTCTCTTGCCCCTTTTCTCCCTCACTCCCCCTCACTCTGTCTCTCTCCCACTCTCTCTATCACTGCTTCGCCCTCTTTTGTTGCCTCGCGCTCGCTCTCACTCTCAACCTCTCCCTCTCTCCGGCCCCCGACACCCCTCTCACACACCCCTTTATTCCTTGCCCGTCCTCTGTCTCACTATCTCTCTCTCGCCCTCATCTTTCTCTCGCCCTCGCACACTCCATCGTCCCATCTCTCTCTCTCTCTCTCTCTATCTATCTCTCTCTCTCTCTCTCTCTCTCTCTCTCTCGCACGCGCATTCCCTCTCGCCTCCCACCACCTCGCCCCTCTCGGTCTGTCACCCTCTCTCTTTCTCTTTTTGTCCCTCTCTTTCTCCTCCCTCCCTCACTCGCTCCCTGTCTCCCTCTCATGCTCTCGTTGCGTTTCTCTCTCTCGCCCTCTCTCTCTTGGCCTTTCTCTCTCTTCCCCTCTATCTCTCATCCCTTCTCTCTCTCTCGCATCCCTATCTCTCTCTCTCGCTGTCTCTTGCCCCCCTCTCTCTCGACCTTCCTTTATCTCTCTCTTGCCATCCCCCTCTCTCCAGCCCCCATCACTCATCCCCTGTCTCTCTCTCGCCCCCTCACTCATTCAACACCTCATTCTCTCTCTTTATACCCTCCCTCTTTTTCTCTCTCTCTCTCCTTCCCTATCTCTCTTGCCCCCTTCCTCTGTCTCCTCGTCCTCCTTCCCTCCCTCTCTGACACACTGTCTCCCTGGTCTTCACTCTCCCTCTGACCCTGAGACTGGGGCTGGGAGTGTCTGTGTGTGTGTGTCTGTGTGTGTGTGTCTGTGTGTGTGTCTGTGTGTGTGTGTCTGTGTGTGTGTGTGTCTGTGTGTGTGTCTGTGTGGTGATGGTGTGGCTACGTGTGGGTGAGAGTGACAATTGGGAGGTGGGAGGAGGGGGAATTGGGGTAGAGATGGAATTGTGGGAGGGAGACAGAGACCGCAGGAGAGTGAGTGAAGGGGAAAGGGAAGAGTGGAGGCAGGTGGAGAAACCGGGGTTTGAGGGTGTGTATGAGAGAGGGGGACGAGGGGGAGTGAAAGGGAGATGTGGTAAGAGAGAGGGAGAGAATTGAGAAAGAGTAGGAGAGAGGAAATGCAGAAGGCCATGTTGGAGTAGGGGGGACAGAGGGAGTTAAACCCAGCTCCTGAGCTCAGGGCGTGGTGCCCTCCCATTCCCTGAGGACCAGGACTTGGGGCTGAGTCTGTCTCTCTCCAGCTCAGCTTCTCCAACACAAAGACACACAACAACATCGGTCACTCTGTTGCTCGGCATGCTTTAATCAACATTTTTATTGGTTACAAATGGAAGTGATGGATACAGTCAGTGGGATGGTGCTTTTTCTCACTGGCCTCGGAGTTGAGAGAAACATTGAGATGTTTCCCTGTAACCCCCCTGTGGGATAAGGATGGACAAAACAGCGCTACCCTCAGTCTCTTACCATAGCAACAGGCTCCTCCATCGCTGAAACACTGAACTGAAATGAGGAAATCCCGGATGGATTGATTAATGAGGGAATTTGATGGATGGATGGATTTGGGTGAAGGGATATTTCAGCACATTCTTCAGCTGCTGCCTGAACTTAGTCTGGGTCACGGCATAAATCGCGGTGTTTGTGCAGCAACTGAGGAGCTGCAACATGAAGCCCAATTCCTGCACAAAGGGATCGAGATGCACAGACCGATACCCAATATCAAACATCCGTCTCCATATGCAATACACCATGAGTGTTGACCATAACAGGATGAAATTGGCCGAGATCACAAACAGTAAAATGATGGATTTTTTTCGGTTTCTCATTTCAGTGTCAGACTGAGCGTCCCCATTGGTGTGAGCGCGGAGTCGCCTGCGGGCTCTGCTGGTCACTAAAATGTGTCTGACGGTGAGAACGTTGAGCAGCAGAATCAGGAGAAATGGGACACACGGGGTTAGAATGTGGTGGAGGAACTCGATTGTGGCCCAGACATGGGAGTCATAAACAGCATCTGTTACCTCACAAAACCAGGGGGCGTTCAGCAGCCAATACCAAGCTGTGAGAATAAAATACCAGGAAATGTTCTTTAAACAGCTCAGCACAGTCACTGCTCCCAGAACCACAGCCGCCGTTTTCTCACTGCAATATTTACTTTTCAGCTTCTGGCAACAAATGGCCACAAACCGATCAAAGGTGAAAGTGACGGTGAACCAGACAGAGCAGTCAGTGGCTGCATAAAGCAGGACGGCGTGGATATTACACACGCGGACGAGGGCCAGGAAATAAAACTGTTCCTGATAAACAATGGGAATGTGTCTGAGGATCAGGTCGAGGATAATGACCAGGAGATCCGCCGCTGCCATGGCCCCCAGGTAACGTCTGACACATGGAGACAATCCACAATCTTTATAAAGCAGGACGTAGATGGTCACTACGTTAACTGTGAGGAAGGAAAACAAACCCATTATCCATCAGCCTGGAGGCAAAGGGACCCGTTTGATCGGGGACCCAGTGAGATTTTCAAATGTGCCCCTGTATTCAGGGATTTATTAAAATAATTGGAGCTGGAATAACAAATGGGAAGGTCGGAATTACTGACAAAAATGGGTCATAAACCACAAGAAACCCTCCCTCCCCAAACACACAGAGACACATCCATAAGGGCAGATGGTTTCTAGAACATTCCCACACACTTGATCACTCGAGAGCAGACACAGGTCACTCCTTCCCAGTTCCTAAAACGGAGGGTGGGAACGTTGTTGTCCTGAAGGATTCTCTCCCAGTTTCCCGAAGACAAACGGAGTTTGGGAATTTCTGTATTTTGGTCTAAATTGTGGTCAATCCTGTGTCGTGAAGAAATGTAAACGCAGGGAAAACGTATTCAACCCTTTAACTGACTGAGGGGTCTTCGGAACAGTGTCTCCTTCTCCCTGGAATGGGATGATCTTCCCTCGGGATCTTATCGTTTGTTCAATTCACTGACATCCGGCCGTTCACAAACAATGTCAGGAACTGAACGTTCCGGGGAGCTCCGTGACCTGTCCATCACATTTCCCCCCTACCCACCCCACCAACATGTACTGTGCCTGTACACACTGTAATTTTCATGCGGTGAGAGATGGAGGGTCCAATCACTGGAATGGGAACGAAAATCATTTCCAGATCAGCTGAAAGTGTTAGATAGAGCACGTTCTCAATCCACCTTTCAGAACATCGCTGCTCTGGGTTTATCTGTTCACCGTGGAACACTGTGCAGGCCAGGCTGGTATTCTGCTCCATACAACCAGCAATCTGTTCAAAGTGGAACACTGTGCAGATTCATCCATTGCTCTTTTCAATACAATCCTGGAATCTGTCCAGAGTGGAACACTGCACAGATCATGTCTTATCTTCAAACGCAGACAAGACATCTGTCCAGTATGGGAAGCTGGGATAGAGACAGAAAAGCTGCAGTTGCTGGAATCCAAAGTAGACAGGCAGGAAGCTGGGAGAACACAGCAAGCCAGGCAGCATCTGGAGGTGGAGAAGTCGATGTTTCGGGTGTAACCCTTCTGCAAGTGTCCCGAAGAAGGCTTACATCCAAAATATCAAATTCTGCACCTCCGGATGCGATCTGGATTGCTCTGTTCCTCCAGCAAATATTCGGCATGGGAAGCAGTGCAGACCACACTCGAGAAATGATCTGTAAACACAGACTAGATATTTGTCAAGCTCATGGGGTGCGGGGGAGGGGATGCATTTGGTGACGATTCGCCATGACAGCTTCGCCGCCGATGAATAGCCACTGTTTGTTTTCCCTCTGGCCTGTTCTTTCATACTTCTCAGTCCTCATTATTTATACAACTACATACTGATTTTAAAAAAGAGGTAAAATAAATATCATTTTATTGGATTATATATAAAAATGAGTTAAAAACTTTAACTAGAAAAAGGAAATATATTTTAAAAATCTTTATAATGGCAGTAAAATCTCACATTAATATTAAACAATGAAGTTTCAGTTCATTTGATAGTTATGCGCTATTCCTCTAAGATATTCCAAACAATCTCTTTCGCCGTATTCAAGAACAATTTTTTTTAATCTATCGTCTGTGTGTCGATAATTTTTTTTAGCTTTATTTGTAGTGGCCCCTTTGTTTCCATCGCCAAAACTTAATATTTGAATCACTATTGGATAGTTTATCAAAAAGATATGTAAAGATAAAAAAAAACCATCATGATAAAACTTCTTATACCCACGTATACTAATAATTTCTGTTTCCATACTAATAATTCCTGTTCCAAAAATACAAGCTTAAAAAAAACTCTCCTGTAACGAAAATACGTTGTTACTGGTGGCAAATTAGTGAGTAAAATTAGGGCGCACGGGATTGGGGGCAAAGTACTAGATTGGATAGAGAATTGGTTGGCTAATAGGAAACAAAGGGTAGTGATTAACGACTCCATTTCGGAATGGCAGGCAGTGACCAGTGGGATACCGCAGGGATCCGTGCTGGGACCGCAGCTTTTTACAATATATGTAAATGATATAGAAGATGGTATCAGCAATAACATTAGCAAATTTGCTGATGATACAAAGCTGGGTGGTAGGGTGAAATGTGATGAGGATGTTAGGAGATTACAGGGTGACCTGGACAAGTTAGGTGAGTGGGCAGATGCATGGCAGATGCAGTTTAATGTGGATAAATGTCTGGTTATCCACTTTGGTGGCAAGAACAGGAAGGCAGATTACTACCTCAATGGTATCAAATTAGGTAAAGGGGCTGTTCAGAGAGATCTGGGTGTTCTTGTCCACCAGTCAATGAAGGCAAGCATGCAGGTACAGCAGGTCGTGAAGAAGGCTAATAGCATGCGGCCTTCATAACAAGAGGAATGGAGTATAGAAGCAAAGAGGTGCTTCTGCAGCTGTACAGGGCCCTGGTGAGACCACACCTGGAGTACTGTGTGCAGTTCTGGTCTCCAAATTTGAGGAAAGACATTCTGGCTATTGAGGGAGTGCAGCGTAGGTTCACGAGGTCAATTCTTGGAATGGTGGGATTACCTTACACTGAAAGACTGAAGCGACTCGGCTTGTATACCCTTGAGTTTAGAAGACTGAGAGGGGATCAGATTGAAACGTATAGGATTATGAAAGGATTGGACACTCTGGCAGGAGGAAACATATTTCCGCTGATGGGAGAGTGCCGAACCAGAGGACACAACTTAAAAATACGGGGTAGACCATTTAGGACAGAGATGAGGAGAAACTCCTTCACCCAGAGAGTGGTGGCTGTGTGGAATGCTCTGCCCCAGAGGGCAGTGGAGGCCCAGTCTCTGGATTCATTTAAGAAAGAATTGGATAGAACTCTTAAAGATAGTGGAGTCCAGGGTTATGGAGATAAGGCTGGAACAGGATACTGATTAGGAATGATCAGCCATGATCATATTGAATGGTGGTGCAGGCTCGAAGGGCTGAATGGCCTACTCCTGCATCTATTGTCTATTGTCTATTGTCAAATGATCTTCAGCGGACAGTGGGCTTTAGCTAAGCGTCCTCGGTGGTCAAAGGGCAGTGGCTAATCGGCGGCAGTGAATCTGCTTTGGCGAATGGTCCCATCCCAGGGGTGTGCAGATCACAGAAGCGCATTGTTCTATAAGGCCGGACTAGATATCTGTTCAGCACGGCGAGCTTTGCAGACCAAAGCAGTGCATTGATCTATAAACCCGGACTAGATATCTGTCCAGGACAGGGAGCTGTGCAGACCACGGCAGTGCATTGATCTATAAGGCCGGACTAGATATCTGTCCAGCACGGGGAGCTGTGCAGACCACGGCAGTGCATTGATCTATAAACCCGGACTAGATATCTGTCCAGCACGGGGAGCTGCGCAGACCACGGCAGTGCATTGATCTATAAACCCGGACTAGATATCTGTCCAGCACGGGGAGCTGTGCAGACCACAGCAGTGCATTGACCTATAAACCCGGACTAGATATCTGGCCAGGATAGGGAGCTGTGCCCACAGCAGTGCACTAATATATGAAACAAGTATCCATCCAGCATGGGGAGCTGCATAGACCACATCATTGCATTATCTGTAAACCTCAATAAGATAGTCTGACCAGCACAGCGACCTGTGCAGTGATCACACGTGAATTAATTTATAAACCAGTAGCAGTAACCCTCCAAACACGTAGAGATGTATATCCCGCCCCAAAGCATTGATCTGAAAACAAGGAACAGTTACCCTTCCAGCGTGTAGAGCTATGTACACTACCCCACTAAATTGATCAGTAAACCAGGAGCTGTTACCCATCCAGCAGGCAAAGCTATGTACACCACCCCAGTGCATTAGTCTGTCAACCAGGAGCAGTTCCACTCTCAGTATGTAGGACTGTGTACCCCCACCCCTGTGCATTGATCTAAAAACCAGGGGCAGTTACCTCCCCCCCCCCCCCCCCCCAACCAGCATGTTGAGCTGTATAGGCCACCCAGTGCATTGATCTGTAACCCAGGAGCAGTTGCCCTCCCAGCATGTAGGACTGTGTACACCACCACAGTGCATTGATCTGTAACCCAGGAGCAGTTGCCCTCCCAGCATGTAGGACTGTGTACACCACCCCAGTGCATTGATCTGTAAACCAGCAGCACTTACCCTCCCAGCATGTGAAGCTGTGTACACCATCCCAGTACATTGATCTGTAACCCAGGAGCAGTTACCCTCCCAGCATGTAGGACTGTGTACACCACCCCAGTACATTGATCTGTAAACCAGCAGCACTTACCCTCCCAGCATGTGAAGCTGTGTACACCATCCCAGTACATTGATCTGTAACCCAGGAGCAGTTACCCTCCCAGCATGTAGGACTGTGTACTCCATCCCAGTGCATTGATCTGTAAACCAGGTGCAGTTATCCTCCCAGAATGTAGAGCTGTGTACCCCACCCCAGTGCATTTCTCAGTAACACTGTGTGAGATCCCTGCCCAGCGTGGGGAAACTTGCAGCTCATGCTGGAAGTGACAGGATGTTCAGCTCCCATCCGTTTACAGATCCATATCTCCATTGTGCCATGACAAGGGGATGCTTTGGGTGTGAACATCACTGTCATTGAGAGGTGGCGGGGGAATCAGTTTAAATATCACCACATGGGAGGGGATTGTGAAGTAGGCAGAGAGGGGGAGACCGAGAGACAGTGTCATGGAAGGATGTGTTCCGAGTTTTCAGAATGCTGAAATATAGGCATTTAAATAGCATCCTGTACCATGAGCCAGTCTTTCTGGAAATATGGGAAAAACGGATATTGCTGTGATGTCAAATGAGCATTTGTTCTGCATCTCTGTAACTGAAATTGGTTTCAACAGAACCTATGACTCATTGGACAGATTCTAACAATAATTTGTTTCAGTGACATTTTCAATGACTGTGACAGAGGGATCGTCCGCACAAGGCTGAGCTATTTTCCTGGTGCTATCTGATCAAACTCACCTCTCCGGTCTGAAGAAATGTCCAGCGATAAAGGACAAGCTTCACTAACCTTCCCCGCTCTTTCAGGATAAGGCTCAATGTATTCTCTCTGCTCCCTCACACTCACTGTATATCTGTTAAAGCACCGACCCCCAAACAAGGCTCATGTTCCACCACTCTCACTCCTGCATGCAGCACCTTCTCTCTCTCACTCTCTCTCTCTCTCTCTCTCTCTCTCTCTCTCTCTCTTCCCTACACTTTACCCCCACCCCCACCCCACTAATAACACTGCATGGATACAACACTGTGGACTGACTCCCTCCGGACAACTCACCATATCTCCCCCCACCCCCACCTATACCTGCATTAACTGCAGGGTCACCCACTCCAAACCTCACTCACTCCCTCACTTTCTCCCATTCCAGGAGAAACAGCCTTGAATACGACAGAAAGGGCCAAGCCGGGTGGTGGATTGTCCGATATCCATTGCCTTTCACTTATCCTCCGCCATGTGGGGAGGACCCTGGTACGAGCCGGTGACGACCGGGACACCTCGTGTGGAGATTCTGAAACATCCACGTCCCACCGACCGAGTAAGGAGCAATGTTCAGTGAAGGGCAATTCTCACTTTAAACACACTGGCAGCTCCGTTTCCCACCCCACCCCCAGCACAACTTAGAAACCGTGGCCCTGATGGCATCTCCCTTTTGTGTCGAGCTGGTACAAATTGAATCCCCACGGTCTCGGTGGGCAGGAGGGTGGGCTCACAACACATCGTCACCACCACCTCCCAGGAAGGGAGCACTGAGACTCCCTCTTATACTTGTGTCAGCAAACAAGTCAGAAACTGAAACTGATCTGTGATATTTACTGCTGTACTCACTTTTCCTGGTATCTTCAATAATCTGTGCTCATGGACACCCAGGGCCCTCTGGGCCTCCACCCCCTTTATAACGGTACGGCCTGTTTTATGTTGTCTTTCAATGCCCTTCCTACCAAAGTGCATCACCTCACACTGCTCTGCATTGATCCCCATCTGACATGCACTTGAACACTACACCAAGTCCTGTGGCATTTCCACACTCTCCTCCACACACTTTGCAATTCTTCCAGGTTTGCTTCCTGCGAACATTGAACTTGTCATATAGTCACAGTCCACACAGAAATACTGACACAGCCACTAGTGTGAGCAAGTGAAATACAACACACTGCAGAAGCACACACCAGATGGTATGAGTGAAAAATTGACCAGGTCACCATTGAGCAAGAGAAATACAGACAGATTCTCCATGTCTGTGTTAGTGTCGGTGTCTTAGTGAGTATCTATATGTCTCTGTATTTGTGTGCATGTACCTATGTGTATCCATGTGGGGCCAGTCTGGCAGTCTCTGTGGTGTTCAAAGTTAAGTAATATCCCCCGACAGGAGTTCTTAAGGAGGGTCACTCGACCCGAAACGTCAACTTTTATTTCTCTCCACAGATGCTGCCAGAGCTGCTGAGCTTTCTGTTGTTGTAACTCTTTCTGTGGCCCTCCAACACCTCGCTTTCCCTGGTACAGGTGGCAGCGACAGTGAAAATCATTAGTCTGCGAGGGAGAGAGAGAGAACCGCAGCTCACAGTACCACCTACAGAGAGAAAGAGAAACACACTCACACACTCCCAAACACCACACACGTACACTCACACGCCACACACACACACACACACACACACACACACACACACACAGGCTCATACAAACATGAGCACACACAGAGACACCCACACATCACATGCATACACACAAAAGTGTAAAGGTACACCACACACAGACACCCACACACCACCCACACATAGAGACACTGACACAAACGCACATACATGCATCCACACACACGCGCGCACACACAGAAAAATAGAGACACACACACCATACAGGCACGGTCACAAACACACACTCAAAGAGACACTGACACACACGTACACACATGTGCACACACACACCACACGTACAGGCACACACAGACGCACGCATGTAGACACATACATGGACACACACATGCAGACACATGGAGATGTGCATACACTGACACACACAAAGATAACACACACAGATGCAAAGAGAAATATGCACATGCCACACACACTCATACACTACACAGAGACATTCATACTATACACACTCAGACACCCACAGATCATACTATGCACACAGGCAAAACCATACAAACGAAGACACATACATACATGCACACAGATGCACATACAGAGACAAAAATGTACATACACACAGAGACACACACCACAGACAGATATACATACACGCACTCAGACGCACAGACAAAGACACACAGACATCCACATGCCATACCCACAGACGCACACACAACCCACACACATACACAGGCATGCACACACACATGCGCGCGCGTACACAGACACTTATATAGACGCACACGCTCACAGGCACCCAGACACAACACACATGCAAAAACACGCACACAAACGAATAGACACATACACACAAGCACACAGACACACACACAAAGATACGTTCACATGCACAGATATGCACAAACTTGCATTGCATACACACACAGACCCCCACACACATGCACATAGACATTCACAGACAAAATGACTCATGCACACAACACAGACACAAGCACAGAGACACACACGCACACAGGCACACACAGATACATGCACACACATACAGACACAGGCACAGATACACACATGCACACACACAGACGTACACAGCCACATACAGTGACACATGCACTAACACACAGACGGACACAAACACACACACACACACTGGCACTCACACACACACTTACGCACGCACTTAACCACACACGCACAAACACAATCGCACTTGTTGATGAATTTGTTGCTCTTTCTGTGACTTGCAATGTATAGCTACTTACACTTCCATATAATCTTCTGTGTGAGAAAGGATTGTAAAGTACTAAACCAGACCACCACTGCATTGTATAACCTCAAACAAAAGCAGGATAGACAGAGGGAGAGGGACGGAGGGTGATAGGCTTTGACCCTGATTTCAATCATTCACTCCCAAAACAAATGAGTTCCCATTGCAGAGAGATGCAGAGACAGAGACACAAACATACATACACACACTAATGCAGGGACACACACAATATGCACAGAGAGATAAATGAACGCAGAGAGGCACACAGAGACATATAGACATACAGAAACAGACAAGCATGGACAGAAATATGAAGGTACGTACTTGGGCACACAAACACACATACAGTCATAGAGTTAGACAGTGGGTTTGGACACAGTACTGTTGGCCCATACAGTCCATGCTAACCATAATCCCAAACACGACCAGTCCCACCTGCCTGCACTTGGCCCATTCATTTACAAACCTTGTCTAATTCATGTACTTCATCAATTTTGTTTTAAACGTTGTAACTTTACCCACAATCCATCACTTCCTCAGGAAGTTCATTCCATACACGAACCACATGCAGTGTATAAAAATTGCACCTATTAGGTCCTGATCAGGTGTACCCGGGAACTCTGTGCGAAGGTCAGGAAGTGATTGCTGGGTCTCTTGATGAGATGTTTTTACCATTAGGAGCCAAATATCGTTACATAGATCTCTGTAAGTTTAGATTACTTACAGTATGGAAACAGGCCCTTCAGGTCCACACCGTCACTCGGAAGAGTAACCCACCTAGACCCATTTCCCTCTGACTGAAGCATCTAACCTTATGGGCAATTTATCATGACCAATTCACCTGACCTGCACATTTTTTTTGTGACTATGGGAAGAAACCAGAGCACCTGTAAGAAGCCCACGCAGACACGGGGATAATGTGCCAATTCCACAAAGGCAGTCGCCCAAGGCTGGAATCGAACCTGGGACCCTGGTGCTGTGACGCAGCAGTGCTAACCACTGAGCAACTGTGCCGCCCGCGCAGATTACGTCTCAACCTCCTACGCTTCAGGAGAAAATGTCCTAGCCTGTCCATATAACTCAAACATTCCATTCCCAGCAACAGCCTGGCAAATCTCTTCTGAACCTTCTCCAGCTGAATCATATCCTCAGTGAAACAGGACGAGCAGAACTGCACACATTATTCCAGGAGAGGTCTCACGAATGTCGTGTACAACCTGAACATAATTTCCCAACTCCTGTCCTGAAAGGTCTGAGCAATGAAGGGAAGTGTGCCAAACGCCTTCTTAACCATCCCATCTACACGTGACGAAGACTTCAAAGAATTAAACATGAACCCCTTGGTCGCTCTACTCTATGATACTACCAATGTCCTAAGGTTTAATTGTATATGTGTTCACCTTGTTTGTTTTACCAAAGTGGAATATCTCACATTTATTGACATTAAAATCCATCTGCCATTCTTTAGCCCAGTGAGTGATAGTACTGTGGGAGAGAGGCTGGAAAGTAATCAGCTGGCTTGTATTATTTAATGGTTTTAGGAAGAGGGCAGCCACACGTTACGGGTGGGGAATACTGATCGGTGTTTTGAACCCTGAAAGTATGCTCTTTCTTTGTGTCGGGTGTTCAGTTAGAACATCTATTCAAGATCCATCATCGTGTCAGCAGGTTTTCTTCCCTAATATTGCCTAATCCAGAGGATAGCCTTTCCAGCTGGGAATCCTAACCAAGCAATTAAAGATATTCATAATTTATCTTGATGGCAGAACATATGCACACGAAATCCTGCAGTTGAAGTAAATACCTTGCATCTTCTACCATTGCAATTCTTCTGATTATTTAATTCAGTAAAGTTATCCAGATTTTAATGAATCCCCACACAGATCTGCAAGCTGGCATTTCAAATGTGACCCAAATTCTGGATATGACCTAGGTCTTGCGTAGTGGGCAATGCCTTTGCCTCTGACCCAGACCTCTGGATTCGAATCTAATTCCTGAATTTGTGTTGTAGTGTCCGTAGTGGTGGACATAAAGGTTTCGATTCAGGTCCTTCCTGTCACGGAAGCGTGTCATGCATGTCAGAACAGGGTGACGAACAAACCCACAGGAGGCTAATGCTGCACCATCAGGGACAATTGCCATGTGGTGATAGTGTCCCTACCTCTGGGACCAAAGTTCTAGATACAAATCCTACGGACGTGTTTCATTATATGTCTGAACACGTTGAATAAAATGATTTTAGAAATGTGATTTGATGTAGAACTTAGGCCCAGGGTGACTGAAAGTACAGCCATTTGGGTTGTTTCAAGTTAAACTTGAACCTTCTAGAGGTTTATAAAATCATGAGGGGCATAGATATGTGAGTAGTCAATGGCTTCTCCCCAGGATAGGGGGGTCCAAAGCTAGAGGACAGAGATTTAAGGTGAGATGGACAAGATTTAAAATGGTCTGAAGGGGAACAGTTTCAGACAAAGGATGATGCGTGTATGGAATGAGCTGCCAGAGGAAGTCGTGGAGTCTGGTACAATTACAACGTGTAAAAGGCATCTGGATGGGTATATAAATAGGAAAATGGATATAGAATAAATGCTGGAAAATGAAACTAAAATAAGTTAGTACCTCTGTTTGGCATGAATGAGTTGGACCAAAGGGTCAGTTTCCATGCTGTGCAACTCTATGATTCGTTGATCCAATTTGTAAAGATTTCTTTGTAATCTAATAAAACATTCTTCACTGTTCACTATACAACTAATGTCGGTGTCACCCGTAGACTTGCTCACCACACCTTCTATAATTCTCATCTAAATCATTGATGTAAGTGAAACCAAAAGTGGCTCCAGCATCAATCCCTGTGGAATGCCGCTGGTCACAGGCCTCCAGTTCCAAAGACAACCCTCCTCCACCACTCTGTCTCCTGCCAATAACCCGAAACACACACACGCGTACAGACATTCGGAGGCACAGACACACTTCTGTATTTAAGACAGAGATAGATAATTTTTGATGAATAAAGGGATCAAATGTTACAGAGAGCAGGCAGGAGAATTGTGTTGAGAAACGTGCTGGGCATTATCGAACAGCAGATCAGGTTCAATGAGCCAAATAATCCAGTTCTGCACCAATTTCGTATGTTCTACGGTTTACAACATCGGAATTGTCTATCCAAGAAAGCAGTGAAGGCTGAGTTTGATGAATACTTTACTGAACAGAGTCAATAGGAATGTTGCATAGGTTTAAGGGGCTGAATGGACTGTCTTTTCCTGTTTGTTGTGTCATTAATTCTCAAACGAGAAAGTAACTTGCTGTGAGGTTAACGCACTTTCAAATTAAGATGTCCCCCATTTAAGATTGAGGTAAAGATGTTCCTTTCTGCTTAATGTTGTACTGTCTGTGGTGCTGTACAGAACCGTGAACACTGGGTCATTGGAGATACTCGAAGCTGACCTCCCCAATCTTCGATGGGCGGGAGAGTCAGTATTTATTGGGAAAGGATGGGAAAGGGGTGTTCAGCCACAAACAGACCAGCCGTAATCTTTCTACATTGAGCAACAAGGTCGATGGGCCGAATGGCAAACTACAACTCCTAGCCCATGTGTTTTCTTTCCCAGCACCCCTCGATGCTGTTACAGATGGAGAGAAATATCCCATTCAACCACTCAGCATCGTTACAATGAGACTGGAGAAGGTCATTCTGCACCCCACCCCCCAAAACCCCCATGGAATTGGAGAGGAATAGAATGAAGTATTTAGTCACAGAGAGAGACAGCACGGAAACAGCCCCTTTGGTCCATCTTAACCCAACCAATCAGTTACTTAAATTTATTTAGTTTCATTTGCCAGCATTTGGCCCATTTCCCTCTGCATCCTTACTGTTCATGTGTCCACCCAGATGCCTTTTAAATGTTGTAATTGTACCAGCCCCCACCACTTCCTCGGGCAGCTTATTTCATACACACACCACTTTGCTCCTTGAGTCTTCTTTAAAACTGTTACCACTCACCATAAACCTATGGAGTCTAGTTTTGGATTCCCCCAGCTTACCTGGGAAAAAGACAGTGCCTATTTAACCGATCCATGCCTGTGATGATTTTATAAAGCTATATAAGATCACCCCTCATAGACAATTGTTTAATTTAATGTGTAGTGACTGCAGGAATTTTACAACACATCACCAACATCAAAATTGAAATTACTGATGAAGATTATCTTTACTAGTTTTGTTGTGAAAGGAAATCATGTTAATGAGAAATTGCCCCACCTCTTCGATAACCTTCTGGTGAAAATTGAGGACATGACTGAGATTGCAGAATGATCCATTGCTGCATCTGAAAGACAGCATGTTTGACCGTGTAGTGTTCTACTCAAATGTTAGTATATATGTTGTGCTCATCTTTTAAACTCTCAGCCATCAGTATCATTGACAGAACGATCTCCAGTTCTGACAACAGATGGCCTTGATGGAATACTGCTGAGCTCAGAAACACCTTGACAACCAGCAATACTGCACAGGAGGAGACCATACAACCTCACTAGGCTATTACATAGGAACAAGCGAGCCTTGGTCAGCTACCAGGAAATACAGGAGAGATAATTACTTGTTGTCAGGTTGGAAAGCTGTAACTCATGGAATTTCTGAGGGATCAGTGTGAGTTCATCAACAGTTTACAATCCAGTGTAATGATTTGGATGAAGGTGCTGAATGGACTGTAGTTAAATTCGTTCATACACCAGGACAGTCATTCAATAAGATGCCAAGTTGAGGCAGAGCATCTGCAATGCGATACAGACAGGGGAGGGCAGTGAGCAAACCTTCACAAAATAAACAGTACAATGTGGGTGATGGGAACTCTGTGTTTTGCAGGAACCATAAAACAACAGTAAATTATATAACTGGAGGCAGAATGCAGAAAGTGAGTCCTAGTACATAAACCACATCAAGTTAATATGTAGATGAAGAAAGTGATTTGGAAAGTAAATGGAATTATATTGTTTCTTGCAAAGAATACCGGGTATGATCTGAAGGATGTTTAACTGCATCTGTTCATGCCTTTGCAGAAAGCATATCTGGTGTACAATGTGTGGCTGCAATTCCCTGAAGTGAAAAATAGCAGGATAACTTCATAAACTGATAGAACAGAGAACATTACAGCGCAGTACAGGCCATTTGGCCCTCGATGTTGCACCGATCTGTCATACCAAGCTAAAGCCCATCTAACCTATACTATTTCATGTACTTCCATATGCTTGTCCAATGACGACTTAAATCTTCTTAAAGTTGGCGAATCTACTACCATTGAAGGCGAAGCATTCCATACCCTAATTATTCTCTGAGTAAAGAATTTACCTCTGACATCTGTCCTATTTCTATCAACCCTCAATTTCAAACTATGGCCCCTCGTGCTCGCCGTCCCCATACTTGGAAAAAAGCTCTCCCTGTCCACCCAATCTAGCCCTCTGATTATCTTATATGTCTCTACTAAGTCACCTCTCAACCTTCTTCTCTCTAACGAAAACAGCCTCAAGTCCCTCAGCCTTTCCTCGCAAGACCTTCACTCCATACCAGCCAACATCCGAGTAAATCTCCTTTGCACCCTTTCCAAAGCTTCCACATCCTTCTTATAATGTGGTTACCAGAACTGTACACAATACTCCACGTGCAGCCGTACCAGAGTTTTCTCATAGCTGCAGCATAACCTCATGGTTCCGAAACTCGATCCCTGTATTAATAAAAGCTAAAACACTGTATACCTTCTTAACAACGCTGTAAACCTGGGTGGCAACTTTCAAGGATCTGTGTACCTTGGACACCAAGATCTCTCTGCTCATCTATACTACCAAGAATCTTACCATTAGCGCAGTATTTGGCATTCTGGCTACTCCGACCAAAGTGAATCACCTCACACTTGTCCGCATTAAACTCCATTTGCTAAATCTCAGTCCAGCTCTGCAGTTTATCTATGTCTCTTTGTAACCTACAACATCTTTCGTCACTATCCATAACTCCACCGACCTTAGTGTCGTCTGCAAATTTACTAACCCACCCTTCTACGCCCTCATCCAGGTCATTTATGAAAATGACGAACAGCAGTGGACCCAACACCGACCCTTGCGGTACACCACTGGTAACTGGACTCCAGGATGAACATTTCCCATCAACCACCACCCTCTGTCTTCTTTCAGCAAGCCAATTACTGATCCAAACTGCTATATCACCCACAATCCCATTCCTCCACATTTTGTACAATAGCCTACTGTGGGGAGCCTTATCGAATGCCTTGCTGAAATCCATATACACCACGTCAACCGGTTTACTCTCATCTACCTGTTTGGTCACCTTCTCAAAGAACTCAATAAGGTTTGTGAAGCACGATCTACCCTTCACAAAACCATGCTGACTATCTCTAATGAAACTATTCTTTTCTAGATGATTATAAATCCTATCTCTTATAACCTTTTCCAACATTTTACTGACAACTGAAGTAAGGCTCTCTGGTCTATAATTACCAGGGTTGTCTGGACTCCCCTTCTTGAACAGGAGAACCACATTTGCTATCCTCCAGTCTTCTGGCACTATTCCTGTCGACAATAACGATTTAAAGATCAATGCCAAAGGCTCGGCAATCTCCTCCCTGGCTTCCCAGAGGATCCTAGGATAAATCTCATCCGGCCCAGGGCACTTATCTATTTTCACACTCTGCAGGATTTCTAATACCTCTTCCTTGTGAACCTCAATCCGACCTAGTATAATAGCCTGTATCTCAGTTATCTCCTCGACAACATTGTTGTTTTCTAGAGTGAATAGTCTCGAAAAATATTCATTTATTACTTCCCCTATCTGCTCTGACTCCACACACAACTTCCCACTACTATCCTTGATTGGCCCTAATCTTATTCGTCATTCTTTTATTCTTTAAATAACTATAGAAAGTCTTAGGGTTTACCCTGATCCGGTCTGCCAACAACTTCTCATGTCTCCTCCTGGCTCTTCTGAGCTCTCTCTTTAGGTCTTTCCTGGCTACCTTGTCACCCTCAAGCGCCCTAACTGCGCCTTCACACATCATTCTAAAATAAGCCTTCTTCTTCCTATTGAGCAGAGATTCCATTTTCTTCATAAACCACGGCTCCCGCGCTCCAGCTTCCTCCCCGCCTGACAGGTACATACCTATCTAGGACACACAGGAGCTATTCCTTGAATAACTCCACATTTCTAATGTGCCCATCCCCTGTAGTTTCCTTCCCCATCCTATGCTTCCTAATCGCATCGTAATTGCCCTTCCCCCAGCTCTATGTCTTGATCAGTGGTATACACCTATCCCTTTCAATCACTAAAGTAAACATAACAGAATTGTGATCGCAGTCACCAGAGTGCTCACCTACTTCCAAGTGTAACACCTGGCCGGACTCATTACCCAGTCCCAAATCTAATGTGGCTTTGCCCCTTGTTGGTCTGTCTACATACTGTGTCAGGAAGCCCTCCTGCACACACTGCACAAAAGCTGACCCATCTATAGTACTCGTAGTATAGTGTTCCCAGTCAGTATTTGGAAAGTTGAAGTCCCCCATGACAACTACCCTGTCTCTCTCACTCCTATCGAGAATCATCTTTGCTATCCTTTCCTCTACATCTCTGGAACTAATCGGAGGCCTATAGACAACTCCTAATAGAGTGACCGCTCCTTTCCTGTTTCTAACCTTAGCCCATACTACCTCAGTTGACGAGTCCACAAACATCCTTTCTGCAACTGTAATACTGTCCTTGACCAACAATGTCACACCTCCCCCTCTTTTACCATCTTCTCTGTTCTTACTGAAACATCTAAATCCTGGAACCTGCAACAACCCATTCCTGTCCCTGCTGTATCCATGTCTCCGAAATGGCCACAACATCGAAGTCCCAGGTATCAACTCACGCTGCACGTTCACCCACCTTATTCCAGATGCTCCTGGCGTTGACATAGACACACCTCAAACCAACTTCTTGCTTGCCGGTGCCATCTTGCATCCGTGAAACTTGATATCGGACCTCCCTACTCTCAAACGTTTCGATACTCGAACTACTATTTCGGTTCCCGTCCCCCTACTGGATTTGTTTAAACCCAACCCAATTGCCGTTGGGAATTTCCCACCCACCCCACCCCGGATACTGGAAACCCTCTGGTTCAGATGAAGACCATCCTGCTGTAGAGGTCCCACCTACCCCAGAAAGAGACCAATTATCCAAGAATCCAGAACCCTCCCTCCTGAACCATTCCTGTAGCCACGTGTTCAACTCCTCTCTCTCCCTATTCTTTGCCTCACTCGCACATGGCACGGGCAACAAACCAGAGACAAGAACTCTGTTCGTCCTAGCTCTAAGCTTCCATCATAGCTCCCCGAATTTCTGCCTTAAATCCCCTTCTCTCTTCCTACCTATGTTATTGGAGCCCGCGTGGACCACGACTTGGGGCTGTACCCCCTCCCCCTTAAGTATGTCAAAAACACAATCAGAGACATCACGAACCCTGGCACCTGGGAAGCAACACACCAACCGTGAGTCTGTCTCGTCCCCACAGAATCTCCTGTCTGCTTAACTATAGAGTCACCAGTGACTCCTGCTCTGCTCCTCTTCCCCCTTCCCTTCTGAGAAGCAGGAACAGGCTCTGTGCCAGAGCCCTGTGTCCTGCTGCTTTCCCCTAATAAGTCGTGCCCCCCCCCCAACAGTATCCAAAATGGTATACTTATTGTTGAGGGGAATGGCCGCAGGGGATCCCTGCACTGCCTGCTGGTTCTCTTTCCATCCCCTGACTAAAAGAAATTTGCCTTTTTCTTGTACCTGAGGAGTGACTACCTCCCTGTAACTCCTCTGAATAACTCCATCTGTCTCCCGAATGATCCGAAGTTCATCCAGTTCCTGCTCCAGTTCCCTAAAACGATTTTCGAGGAGCTGGAGATGTGTGCACTTCCTGCAGATGTAGCCAGCAGGGAGACTAGTGGTGACCATTAGCTCATACATTCTGCAAGAGGGACATTCAACTGCCCTAACCTCCATTCCCACTATTCTATATTCCCAAGGAGACTGTTGAAAAATAAGGAATATAAAATAAACTCGTAACCTTACCAATCTGGGTCACAGAAACTTTTCTTTTTTGTTAGAGGAGGAAGACGGGTGGGTGCTCTACAGGTATTTGTCTTTCAGTTTGTCAACAAATGTGTGCATGTGTCAGTATTTTTAGAAAGGGAAGCATTGGTGCACAGATGTACAATATCAAGCTGAGTCATCCATCTTTTCATTAGTTTGATTAACTTTGCTTGGTTCATAAACATGTTAATTTTAGCAGATTAGAGAATTCTTCCTGACCTCTTCCTAACACTGACCCAGTCTGAACCTATATTATTGGTCATATCACCAACCCTGTTGCATTAACATTTGCAGTGAGCAGTAGAAGCATGGGACGAGAAAGGGGAATAGTAATCCGAACTATAGATCAGTGAGCCTGTCATTGGGAGGCATGTTGTTAGCAAGAATTGTGAGGGGCAATGCAACGAATGATTAAGGATAGTCAACATGGCTTTGTGCATGGGGAACCATTTCTAACAAAGTTGATTCAATTTTTGACCAGCTGACAAAGATAATTGGTGATGGTAGTGTGGGAGACGCTGTCCATATGCACTTCAGCAAGGCATTCAAAACCATTCTGCATGGCAGACCAAGTTAGCAAGGTTAGGTCAAAAATAGATTCAAGATAAGCTAACTCATTGACTATGAAATTTAGTGAAGGTAGGAAACAGAAGATAGTAAAAGGTTTGCTTTTCAGAATGGAGGTCTGCGACCAATAGTGTGCCACAAGGAGCAGTGCTGAATCCATTGTTTTGCATCATTTATATAAATGAGTTAGATGTGAGTACGTTCCTGGTTAGTATGTTTGCAGATGACATTAAAATTAGAGGTGTAGTGGCCAACAAGGTTTACCTCAGAGTACAATGGACACTCGATCAGATGGGCCAATGGGCCAAGGGTGGAGTTACATTTGGAAAAATGTGAAGTGTTGCATTTTGGCCAGAAAAAATAAGGTAGGACTTATGCAATTCATGGTGGGGCCCTGGGGAATGTTTTTGAACAGAAGTGTGCAGGCTCATAGATCCTTGAAAGCAGAGTCATAGGTAGACAGGGTGGTGAAGGTGGGGTTTGGTATGCTTGCCTTTATTGACTATGTGCATTGACTATGCGAGTTGGGAGATCATGTTGCAATTGGGCAGGATGTTGGTGAGGCCAGATTTGGAATACTGTGTTTAATTCAGTTCTGTCTAGTTGTTGTTAAAAGTGAGAGGGTGCAGAAAAAACTTTACAAGCATATTACTCTGAGTGGAGTGTTTGAGGTCGGGGGGTGGGGGGGGTGGAGTCTGGACAGACTGAGGCTTGTTTACCCTTGAGCAGCCAAGTCCAAGGCGTGACATTATAGACGTTTATAAAACGATAAGGGGCATGGATAACCTGAATCGCCAAAGTCTTTTTCCCAGGATGGGGGAATCCAAACCTCGTGGGCAATGATTTGAGATGAGAGGAAAAAGACATAAAAGGCATAACAATTTCATGCACAGGGTGGTTTGTGTATGGAGCAAGCTGCCAGAGAAAGTGATTGTGACTCATACAGTTACAACATTTAAAAGGTATCGAGATGTTCATATTAACAGGAATGAGTTAGAGGGATATGGGCCTAATGCTGGCAAATAGGACTACATAGGAATGGGATTTGTGGTCTCTGTGGACATGGTTCTGTGCTGTATGAAGCTGTAAGAGAGATGAGGAATAATTCCAAAAGGGATTTTCAAGTGGAAATTCTCTTCCCCAGAATTTTGTGGTGCTTCTCAGTTTACAGTTACTCAAACTGATTAAGTTAAATATTTGACAGTGGGTCACTGCTCATGGGATACAGGCAGTAAAGTGGGTTGACACCACAACCTGATCAGCCACAATCTTATTGCCTGGTGGAGAAGTCTCAAAGTATCTAATAAACAACTCCTGTTCCTCAGTCCCATATTTCTGTGTTCCATTCAGGCCCACAAACCTGCGAGGCAGGAGCAGTTGGAGGCTACTTACTCCTGAAAATTGGTACACAGAAACAGAGAAGACCACTCAGTCATCTTTCAGTGATTTAGCTCTTCTAACCCTATGTAAAAGAATTCCTGACATTCACTACCCTCTGTTTCAAGAAAACACACCACGCTCCGACACCATGATCTATTGATGTAAGAAATAGAGATGAATACAAGGTCTCAGGTAAGAGGGACTCGCCCTGGAATCAGTGCAGTATATGACTGAGGATGACATCAAGGAGCTCGTGCAAAATTGCACTTAACGAGAATCGATTACAAACTCCACTGTTTGGAGTCATCACGACAGGAGATCCTCAGGGTAACTCCTTCCGTCCAGGTATCTCCAATTTATCAGCCGGGAATCCCTGCAGTGTGGAAGCAGTCCATTCAGCTCATTGAGTTCACACTGACCAGAAGTGGGGATATTCACTCGAGGTTACACAATATTTCGAACATTTCGTTATCCCTCTGCTCCTGAAGAAGTCTGTCTCCATGTGTAACAAGACCTGCACTATTTCAATCCTGTGCTGTTAACGTGTCGGTAACATTCATGTAACAGTGCTGGCAGACACTGCACATTTCCGCAGTAAATGAAGGAGTTCATTCAGCAGTTCAGTATGGTTTTCACAAGAATGTGGGGAAGCCATTCAGCTGATCAAACTGTTGGGCCAGAAGAGGGACATCCCGTTAAATCCCTCCTCTCTGTTACACAGGAAACAAGGAGTCTGCTCAGCCCCACATGTCACTTACACGGCATAAGAAGACCATTTCACACCCGGAGTCACTTGCAAGGGAATAGGAAGAGGTCATTCAATTTCTCAAGTCAGTAACACAGGGAGGTGTCAGAGATGCTGCAACTTCTCAAACAAATGGAGCAAGGGCTGTACAGATAGAATGCTCCACCTTGTTCCTCATGGCTGCATTACTCATCGTACATACGTGTTACTTTAACATGGTTTTCTGGCAGTAGGAATGAAGTCAACCTTTTTTAGCAGTTTCAAAAGCAACGTCTATCTCTGAGAGAGCAGGTGCATGTTTTCTCTGGTGGTTTCATCTGTTTCAGGATGAAGGTATCGTGTCTGTTGTTTGTCATTGTGAACAATGTAACTTTGAGCGCAGAGTAACTGTGCATTAAAGTGTTCAAAGTTCATTCAGAGATGGTACCTCTTTGTAAATCAACATGAGGTCTCTGCACAGGCGTATAAACTATTGGTAATCAAGCATCCTACGAAAAGTATGGAATTTCTCACCTTACCAATGGTTGCTTGAGACATAATGAGTGTCAGTCCATTACCATCAAGTTTCCACTTCTCATTCTGACACAGCCTTACAAATTAAACACATAGTTACTGCACTGTCTCTCCTTATGGTACCATCATGCTAGGGTTTAGTCTGGTGAAAATCCTTTGCACTATCTTTTTCCTGGGAAGGACAATAGACAATAGACAATAGACAATAGATGCAGGAGTAGGCCATTCTGCCCTTCGAGCCTGCACCGCCATTCAATATGATCATGGCTGATCATTCCTAATTAGTATCCTGTTCCAGCCTTATCTCCATACCCCTTGACTCCACTATCTTTAAGAGCTCTATCCAATTCTTTCTTAAAAGGACCCAAGGGATCATGTAACACAAGGACTATAACACAAGGAGTATAACTCCTTTGTTTAACACAAGGAGTATCAGGAATAAAAGTAATGATCTTAGAGCATGGATCAGTACCTGGTGCTATGATGTTGTGGCCATAACAGTGACAAGGGTATCTCAGGGGCAGGAATGTTTGCTGTAATTTCCAGGGATTAGAGTATTTAAAAAATATAGGGAGGGGGAAAAGAGGAGGGGGTGTAGCACTACTAATCAGAGAGAGTATCAAGCTAAAGAAGCTTCCATTGTCGAGGAAGATCTGCCTACCGAGTCAGTATGGGTGGAAATTAGGAACAGCAAGGGAGTAGGTACCTCATTGGGGGTTTACTATAGGCCCCCCAATAGCAGCAGGGAGATGGAGGAAAGCATAAGTCGGCAGATTTTGGAAAAGTGTGGATGTAATAAGGTTGTTGTAATGGGTGTCTTTAACTTTCCCAATATTGATTGGAACCTCCTTCCAGCAGATGATTTGAATGGAACTCTTTTTGTAAGGTGTGTTCAGGAGGGTTTCGTAACTCAGTACGATGACAGGCCGACGAGGGGAGAGGCCATTCTAGACTTGGTGCTCGGAAACAAGCCGGGGCAGGTATCAGATCTTGTGGTGGGAGAGCATTTTGGTGATAGTGACCGTAACTGCCTCACATTCTACATAGCTATGGAGAAGGAGAGGATTAGGCAAAATGGGAGAATCTTTAATTGGGGAAATGGAAACTATGATGCGATTAGAGATGAGTTAGGAAGCATGGACTGGGTGCAGTTGTTCCATGGTAAAGGCACTATAGACATGTGGAGACTGTTTAAGGAACAGTTGTTGCAAGTGATGAATAAATATGTCCCTCTGAGACAGGCAAGAAGTGGTAAGATAAAGGCACCTTGGATGACGAGAGCGTTGGAGCTTCCATACAGGATGAAAATAGCTTACATAACGTGGAGGAAGCTAGGGTCCAGCTCAGATCAAGAGGATTACAGGCAGGTGAGGAAGGAGCTCAAAAATGGTCTGAGGAGAGCCAGGAGGGGGCAGAGAAAGGTTTGGTACAACGGATTGTGGAGAACACAAAGGCATTTTACACTTATGTGAGGAATAAGAGAATGGTCAAAGAAAGAGTAGGGCTGATCAGGGATGGCATAGTGAACTTGGGCTTTTGCCTGAAATGTTGATTTCGCTGCTCCTTGGATGCTGCCTGAACTGCTGTGCTCTTCCAGTGCCACTAATCCAGAACTTGTGTGTGCAGTCTGAGGAGGTAGGGGAATCCCTAAATGAGATTTTTTGCTTCTGTCTTTACGAAAGAAAGGAATTTTGTAGTGAATGAAACCTTTGAAGAGCAGGTGTGCATTCTGAAATGGATCGAGACAAATGAAGCTGATGTGCGAAAATTCTGTCAAACATTAAGATTGACAAGTCGCCAGGCCCGGACCTGATTTGTCCTCGGTGCTTTGGGAAACAAGAAAGGCAATTGCTTCGCCATGTGCGAATATCTTTGCATCCTCGCTTTCCACTGGAGCCGTACCTGAGGACTGGAGAGAGGCAAATGTAATTTCTCTCTTCAGGAAAGGAAATAGGGAAATCCCTGGCAATTACAGACCAGTAAGTCTTACGACTGTCTCTGCAAGGTCTTAGAAAGGTTTCTGAGGGATAGGATTTATGACCATCCCGAAGAGCATGGCTTGATTAAATGCAGTCAACACGGCTTTGTGAGGGGCAGGTCATGCCTCACAAACCTTATCGAGTTCTTTGAGGATGTGACTAGAAAAGTTGATGAGGCTCGAGCTGTGGATATGGTGTATATGGACTTCAGCAAGGCATTTGATAAGGTTCCCCATGGTAGACTCATTCAGAAGGTCAGGAGGAATGGGATACAGGGGAACGTAGCTGTCTGGATACAGAATTGGCTGGCCAACAGTGGTAGTAAAAGGAAAATATTCTGCCTGGAAGTCAGTGATGAGTGGTGTTCCACAGGGCTCTGTCCTTGGGCCTCTACTGTGTGTAATTTTTATTAATGACTTGGAAGAGGGGATTGAAGGATGGGTCAGCAAGTTTGCAGATGACACAAAGGTTGGAGGTGTCATTGACCGTATAGAGGGCTGTTGTAGGCTGCAGCGGGACATTGACAGGATGCAGGGATGGGCTGAGAGGTGGCAGATGGAGTTCAACCTGGATAAATGCGAGGTAATGCATTTTGGAAGGTCGAATTTGAAAGCTGCGTACAGGATTAAGGATAGGATTCTTGGCAGTGTGGAGGAACAGAGGGATCTTGGTGTGCAGATACATAGATCCCTTAAAATGGCCACCCAAGTGGACAGGGCTGTTAAGAAAGCATATGGTGTTTTGGCTTTCATTAACAGGGAGATTAAGTTTAAGAGTCGTGCAATCTTGTTGCAGCTCTATAAAACTTTGGTTAGACCGCACATGGAATACTGCGTGCATTTCTGGTCTCCCTATTAAAGGAAAGATGTGGATGCTCTGGAGAGGGTTCAGAGGAGGTTTACCAGGATACTGCCTGGACTGGAGGGCTTATCATATGAAGAGAAGTTGACTGAGCTCGGACTTTTATCATTGGAGAAAAGGAGGAGGAGAGGGGACCTAATTGAGGTATACAAGATAATGACAGGCATAGATAGAGTTGATAGTCTAAGGCTATTTCCCAAGGCAGAAATGGCTAACACGAGGGGTCATAGTTTTAAGCTGATTGGAGGAAAGTATAGAGGGGATGTCAGAGGCGGGTTCTTTACACAGAGAGTTGTGAGAGCATGGTATGCGTTGCCAGCAGCAGTTGTGGAAGCAAGGTCATTGGGGACACTTAAGAGACTGCTGGACATGTGTGTGGTCACAGAAATTTGAGGGTGCATACATGAGGATCAATGGTCGGCACAACATCGTGGGCTGAAGGGCTTGTTCTGTGCTGTACTGTTCTATGTTCTATGCTATATCTCAGTGACATGGAGATCATTATTTATGAAGCAGACTCAGTCTGTCCAAAATAAGCCAAATATTGTCTCAACAAAATAGTACCATTGAGTAAATATATTTACTCTGTGACTTCAATCATTTTTCATGGATGATCATATATCCTTTACAGTTGTAATTGCTTCCTTCCTGATATGAATTCTGTTAATGACTTTTAACCAAGGACATGAGATCCTTTTCAAAACAGCTCTTCCCAACCTCTCACCATTTAAGAAACTTAAAACTGAACAATAGTATTTGTTCTTCACATCTGAATCATATAATATCTCTTGTGAACAGCTATTTCACAAGAAGTGATCCTTACGATACCCTACAAGCTTTCCATCCAGAGAAAAAAAACTTACTCTGTTCATTTTGCCCATTATTCATATTTGAATCCATTCGGTATATTCCACCCCAACCTACCCATGGACTCTAACATTCTCCACTCATGGTAAACGTATTCTGAACTTTCAAATACTTCACTCCCAGTGGATTCCAACTGTCGATTTCACAACGGACAATCTCCACAAATACCAGCTGGTTGATCAAATGTCCTTTTCCTTTCCTGAATGTAGCCCGAATCAACCAAATCATATCATTATTCTCCAAGTGTCTAGTTGTCACATTTGTTCTAAAAAGCTACAATGTTTTTTCTCACAGCTGGCGTCAAGCTATTTAGTTTTCTGTTTGCCCTCTCCATCCTGTTTTAAATATTTAGTTTACAATACCTGCTTTCCAGACTACAGGGTTCTTTCCAGAATCTAACCAGCTTTGAAAAATAATCAGTAATTCTTTCACGAGCTCTGTTGCCACCTCCTCAATACTCTGGGATGTAGCTCATCAAATGCAGCAACTTACCAAGCTTCAATTCGATCAGATTTTCAAAAACATACTCTTCGTTAATTCTAATTAGGTGCAGTTCCTCAATTTCATCAACCTCCTATTTCTGAAAGTTAGTTTCTGTACCTTCTTCAGGTGAGACAGAATCACTGTTTTCCTCTCAGTGGGCAGATGGCTTCTGACAGCCAGTGATACATTGGAGGGCTGCACTTCGGAGATGATGGATATGTCATCCACTCCATACTGGAAAGTTCCAGAATCAATCCAGTTCACTTCACGGTGAGTGTCAACACAGTCCTGTCTCTGGTGTGAGGCTATCGGTTATACTGCAGGAGAGGACGAAGCTCAGTGAGCACCTTGTTTTTGAAAGATACTTGTTTCACATTTAACACTTGGAATTGGTCCAGATTCATAAAATGTTCCTGGATACCCCAGAGAGGTTACTACAGTGCCCTGATCCTCCCCGTGTACAGAGCTTCCCTTCTGCGTAGTCTCGACTCCATTTGTTTATTATGGACCCAGCCACTCTGCAAATGCAGCGTCAAGAGTGGGGTCATCAGACTGTCGGGTCTCCCTGTAGCAGCAGACAACACAAACCCGAGGAAAGCGTCCACAGAACCTCCCCTTACTGTCTAATAACAGGCGCAAGTCAAATTCCCACGCACACTCTGCACCCATTCTGTGTTGAAAATGCCTCCCTTTCCTCAGTTTCCCAGCCTGGCTCAGAAAGCCGTTATATCTCTGCACAGTCCCACAGTCACAGTTCCTCTGTCTAAGGCAGTTGACAAAGGAACATTACTTTTCTCTGTATATCAGCAACTATAAGGGCATCAACAGTATTGCTGATGGAGTTGATCACCACACTCAGAGAAGAGCGATGGAGGGAATATAACTCAGTTTCAACAGGGACCCATCTAAATTGACATGATATTCAGGAATATGGATAAAAGGGAAATGTTCGAATAAGGTCCCATTTTATTTTCCTTCTAGATCATCATTAGCAGTTATATTGTTTGCTTTTCATTTCTCACTCTCTCTCTCTGGACATTTCTCCATCCATTCAACTAACCTCTCCCTCACTCACTTAGCCATCCCTGACATAAATAATATTATTTCCCAGTTGCTTTCAGTTCTAATGTAGGGTCACTAGACTCAAAACGTTATCTGTTTTTCTCCTGACAGAAGCTGCCATACCTATTGATATTGTCCAACACTTTCAGACGTTGGAGAATTTTATTTCAGATCTTCAGCATTCACAGTTCCTTGGTTTATTTCACCTTTAATATTGTTGTTTCCCTGGATTTCAGCATCACTGGCAAGGGCAAAATTGAGAGTCATAGAGTCATAGAGATGTACAGCATGGAAACAGACTCTTCGGTCCAACCTGTCCACGCAGACCAGATATTACAACCCAATCTCGTCCCACCTGCCAGCACCCGGTCCATATCACTCCAAACCCTTCCTTTCCATCACTAATTGCCCTTAACTGTGAGGTCATTTCTTAAGACAAAAAATGGAGTCAACCATTTTGTTGTGGATCTGCAGTCACACTTAGTTTCTTTCCCAAAGGCTATCAGTGAAATAATAAAAGGAATGTTGATGGTTTATGGTTCCCGTTCGAAAAATGAACTTTCATTCCAATTTAAGTTCTGTCATCACCTGTGGTTGGATTTTGGACAATGCCTTTAAAGTCATAACTTGTGCCTCTAAATTGCCCAACCAGTGACATTATTACTATGCTATGGCGACCCTATTATGAAATAACTGTAGAGGCAAGAATAAATTTGTGGTCCAAATATTTGGAACTGGTTCATTTGTAACTGGAAGAGTCGTCAGAAGAGAACTGGACCTGTAAAATCTCAAGTTAACAAGGGGGAAGGTGACGGTTAATTCAGCAACAACAGTGAGGCAGAGCTGGATACTGCGGATATTATAAAGCTGTGTCTAGGTATGTTTGATTGCAAAGAGAATCCAGAGACACAAACAGTTAAGGGCAAAAGGAAGCCTCAAGCATCTGAACATTCTCGTTCCTTCTCAGATATTTATGAGTGAGGAGTCTGAAATTGATGGAAATGAAGTAGAGTTTGTGACTGAAACTGAACATAACAGTTTATACATTTGTTAAATACAAATAATTGAAATAGCAATGGCATTCACTATCGTTTATAGAATAGGCAGTGATAGAATTATCAGGAACACCAACAATAGCGAGGATGGGATAATAACCTGCTTGAATAATTATCAGTCCGGTTTGTATCCGCAACTCTAACCATGCCCAATCCAGAGAATGCCAGTAAAGGTCCAAAGATAAAATCCTGTCCATTGTTGGAACATTCCAGTCTAATGTTCTCAGATTCTGTTCCTTTGTTGGAACATTCCAGTCTAATGTCCTCAGATTCTGATCCTTTGTTGGAACATTCCAGTCTAATGTTCTCAGAGTCTGATCCATTGTTGGAACATTCTAGTCTAATGTTCTCAGATTGTCTTCCTCTCCCTTTCTCTGTAGGAGCTGATCCCAATCATCTTGATAATGATGGTGCTGCTGGTACTATGGGATAACAGGTTGAAGGAAGCCCCTTATTAATAGAAGAGGGAATGACACAGTTAGGAACCATGGAGACTGACATCAATCACTGTCACCGAACAAACAGCTCCAGTTAACCTCTTTCACTACAACCCTCATATGTCACAATAATACTTGGTCTCAGTGAGATGTTGACATCGCTGACTATTGGGTTAATGGCACGTCTCTAATTGTAAAGTTAGAGGTGGGGGGAGAGTTGATGCTTTTTCTTCACAAGCTCGATGATTCTACTGTGTTTTGGCAGGGTAGGAATTGCTGGGCTTCCGAGGCCATCTGTTTCTGATCACCAGGCCTGCTGCATCCTTTCATTTTATTTATTTATTTTTCACTTTGATATTTACCTTACCATCATTGACCGGCTTAGGCGAGGTTAGGCATTTTTGAGAGGAACCTACAGTGCCATAGATGGTATAGATGCAGTACATTCCTTGTGGTCCTTGTAGCCTCGGCCTGGTTCTGTGGAGTGATGCTCAAACTCTCCCAGAATCAGGCTCCTTAGTTTTATCTTTAGCTAGTTATTGCTGGGGTCTCAGCCGGTTTGGAGGGCAGTAAATCTCTCCCAGCTGCTATATTCTCTATCTCATATTTCTCTCAGAATTTTATTGTTGTGTTCTTTCCTCCTGGATTAGAGAAATGCATGTGAGACGATTTGTTTCCTGAATTTGCTCTTTGAAATGTGTGTGCTGTTAGGCTGTTACCATATTGGTGCAATCACTGTTGAGAAGTTAAATGACCTATAATTCTATGATGATTTCTTATAGAATTAAATTATTCCAAATTCTTCTTGTTTTTGTTGTATTTTGTGACAGTGTGTGCATACATTGTGTTTTGGTTAATGCCAAATATTTTGAACAAGTGAATTTCATCTGAAACACAGCACCTCACATTAACAATTAAAATGAGAAAATGTCCGGGACCAGAAAACGTTTGTCATATTCAAAGTTTGGGAGAAGATTTGTAGCTCGGGTGCTCATTGTTGTGGTTCTGTTCGCTGAGCTGGGAATTTGTTTTGCAAACGTTTCGTCCCCTGTCTAGGTGACATCCTCAGTTATTGGGAGCCTCCTGTGAAGCGCTTCTGTGCTGTTTCCTCCGGCATTTATAGTGGCCTGTCTCTGCCGCTTCCGGTTGTCAGTTCGAGCTGTCCGCTGTAGTGGCCGGAATATTGGGTCCAGGTCGATGTGTTTGTTGATAGAGTCTGTGGATGAGTGCCATGCCTCCACGAATTCCCTGGCTGTTCTCTGTTTGGCTTGCCCTATAATGGTAGTGTTGTCCCAGTCGAATTCATGTTGCTTGTCGTCTGTGTGTGTGGCTACTAAGGATAGCTGGTCGTGTCGTTTTGTGGCTAGTTGGTGTTCATGTATATGGATCGTTAACTGTCTTCCTGTTTCTCCGATGTAGAGTTTTGTGCAGTCCTTGCATGGGATTTTGTATACTACATTAGTTTTGCTCATGTTGGGTATCGGGTACTTCGTTCTGGTGAGTTGTTGTCTGAGAGTGGCTGTCGGTTTGTTCTAACCTTTGCATTACTGCTTCTGCTATGAGTCCAGAGATCGGTGAGCCCATGGGTGTTCCGTTGATTTGTTCGTATATTTGGTTGTTGAATGTGAAGTGTATTGTGAGGCACAAGTCCAGTAGTTTAAGTATGCCGACTTTGTTGATAGGTTCAACGTCCTGTTGTCTGTTATGTCTGTCCAGCAGGTTGTCTATAGTTTCTTTGGATAGGGTTTTGTCGATGGAGGTGAACAGTGCCGTTACATCGAATGAGACCATAGTTTCTTCCTTGTCCATGTGTATATTTCTGATGATGTCCAAGAATTCCTGTGTCGATTGTATAGATTGTCTGGATCCGCTGATCAGGTGTTTCAGTTTCTGTTGTAGTTCTTTGGCCAGTTTGTGTGATGGTGTCCCTGGTAGTGATACTATGGGTCTGAGTGGGATGTCTGGTTTGTGCACTTTGGGTCGTCCATAGAATGTGGGGGTGTTGTTGCTTTCAGGTTTCCTTCTTTGTAGGTCAGACCTGGTTATCTGTCCGTTTTTTTTGTAGATTCCTCAGGGTGTTGTTTATCCTGTTGGTGAGCTGTGGGGTGGGGTAAAACTCCCTCTTTTGGTAGGTGTTGGTATCTGCAAGTAGTTGTTGTGCTTTTTGCATGTACTCTGCTTTGTCCAGGATGACCGTCATTCTGCCTTTGTCTGCTGGTAGTATAATTATGTTCTTATCGTTTCTTAGTGATTTTAGTGCTTCCCTCTCCTTGGTGTTGAGGTTATGTGTTTGTCTTTTTCTTGTTATCAGCGGTACGATACTTTGTCTCACAGTTTGTTGTGTCTCTTCTGTCAGTCCATTGTTCCTGAGTGTGCATTCTAGTGCTGCTAGGAAGTCTGCTGTCTTGGCGTCCCTGTGATTGTAGTTGAGTCCCTTGGACAGTATTATTCTTTCCGTGTCTGTTAGCTGTCTGTGGGAGAGGTTTTGAACTCAGGTGTGTGTTGTGGTGTCCTCTTCTTTGTGTGTTAGTGAGGCCATTTTTTCTTTTAGTGCCGTTTTTTTACAGTGTGTGGTCCTGTTCTGTCCTATGGTGACGGCCTGTTCCATGTTCCGGGTCCATTCCTGATTGGTGGTTTTTGAAATTAACGATTTTTGGCGCGCAATTTCTTGTCTCTATTTGTGTAGTCTGTAGTGAGCGTCTGTAATCATTACCTGGATCATCCTGAATCCGTTCTGTCTGGCTGTGTCCCTGGCTTGTGGATTGTTGACTGGTGGTCTGTATCTGACACATGGTGGAAGGATTCGATTCTTTCGGCATTCATGCAGGAACCGGAGTTGTTCGTATGTGGCGCTTAGGCAGTTGGCACAGGATTCCCATTTCCTGGCTTGTTTTAGCGTCTCCCGCCCGTAGGTGTTCAAAGTTTGGGAGAAGATTTGTAGCTCATGTGCTCGTTGTTGTGGTTCTGTTCGTCGAGCTGGAAATTTGTCTTGCAAACGTTTCGTCCCCTGTCTAGGTGACATCCTCAGTGCTTGGGAGCCTCCTGTGAAGCGCTTCTGTGCTGTTTCCTCCGGCATTTATAGTGGCCTGTCTCTGCCGCTTCTGGTTGTCAGTTCGAGATGTCCGCTGTACTGTCCGGTATATTGGGTCCAGGTCGATGTGTTTGTTGATAGAGTCTGTGGATGAGTCATTTCATCAACAGATGCTTAAGGGAGAGACAACGGAACAAGGACATGCCGCAACCCAAAGGACTAGCCACACTACCATACATCAGGAGCATTTCTGAACTGACAGCCAGACTACTGCGACCACTAGGACTCATAACAGCACACAAACCAACAGCCACTCTCAGACAATAACTCACCAGAACGAAGGACCCGATACCCAACATGAGCAAAACTAATGTAGTGTACAAAATCCCATGCAAGGACTGCACAAAACACTACATCGGAGAAACAGGAGGACAGTTAACGATCCGTATAATGAACACCAACTAGCCACAAAACGACACACAGACGCACACACAGACGACAAGCAACATGAATTCGACTGGGACAACACTACCATTATAGGGCAAGCCAAACATAGAACAGCCAGGGAATTCCTCGAGGCCATGTACTCATCCACAGACTCTATCAACAAACACGTCGACCTGGACCCAATATTCCGGCCACTACAGCGGGCAGCTGGAACTGACAACCGGAAGTGGCAGAGACAGGCCACTATAAATGCCGGAGGAAACAGCACAGAAGCGCTTCACAGGAGGCTCCCAATCACTGAGGATGTCACCTAGACAGGGGACGAAACGTTTGCAAGACAAATTCCCAGCTCGGCGAACTGAACCACAACAACGTTTGTCATATTTTGTGAGGGATGTCCGCTCGCGAGCATAGGAAGAAAGACAAATATTCACATTTGAATTGGATAATTACTGCATGGGCATCATGTAGCAGAAATACGGGGTTTGACAGAGGAACATGCCTTGCTCGAGGAACGACAGCTCGATCAGGAATTATATCGTTAGTTACAGAGCTGTCACGTACAGGCCCAACGTTAAAAATCACACAACACCAGGTTATAGTCCAACAGGTTTAATTGGTAGCACACTAACTTTCGGAGCGACGCTCCTTCATCAGATGACAATCACCTGATGAAGGAGCGTCTTCCGAAAGCTGGTGTGCTTCCAATTAACCTTGTTGGACTATAACCTGGTGTTGTGCGATTTTTAACTTTGTGCACCCCAGTCCAACACCGGCATCTCTGAATCATGACGTACAGGCCCAGTTGACATATCAGCTCAGCATGGAGCACTGTGCAGAAAAGCCTCAGTACAACCCAGCAATCTGTTCAGGATTGAATACTGTGCAGATCAGTTTTATTACAACCCGTGCAAACTATCCAGGATGGAATACTGTACACACATCACAGTACAACACAGTAATCTGTCCAGGATTGAATATTGTACAGATCCAGCTCAGTACAACTCAGCAATCTGTCCAGGATGGAATACTGTACAGACCAGGCTCAGTACAACTCAGCAATCTATCCAGGATGGAACATTGTACAGACCGGTCGCAGTACCACCCAGCAATCTATCCCGGATGGAATACCGTAGAGACCAGGCTCAGTGCAACTCAACAATCTGTCCAGGATGGAGCAATGTACAGACCAGGCTCAGAGCAACTCAGCAATCTGTCCGGGATGGAGCACTGTACAGACCAGGCTCAGTACAACTTAGTAAACTGTCCAGGATAGAATACTGTACAGACCAGCCTCAGTACAACCCAGCAATCTGTCCAGGATGGAATACTGTACAGACTGTCTAATTGCAACTCAGCAATGAATCCAGGACGAAGCACTGTACAGACCAGACTCAGTACAACTCAGCAACCTATCAATGATGGAACACTGTACAGACCAGGGTCAGTACAACTCAGAAACATGTAAAGAATGAAATATAGTACAGACCAGTCTCAGTACAATACAGCAATCTGTCGAGGATCGAATACTGTACAGACCAAAGAGGCAAAAGTGAGGACTGCAGATGCTGGAAACCAGAGTTTCGATCAGAGTGGCGCCGGAAAAACACAGCAGGTCAGGCAGCATCCGAGGAGCAGGAAAATCGTCATTTCGGGCAAAAACCATCCATTGAGAAATGGAGGCAGGAAGCCTCCAGGATGGAGAGATTAATGGGGGTGGGGCTGGGGAGAAGGTTGCAAAAAGTCCAATAGATCAATGGGGCTGGGGGTGGAGGTGATAGGTCAGAGAGGAGGGTGGAGCAGATAGGTGGGAAGGGAGATTGGCAGGTCGGACAGGTCATGGGGACAATGCTGAGCTGGAAGGTTGGGACTGAGGTAAGGTTGGGGGAGGGGAAATGAGGAAACTTGTGAAATCCACACTGATGCCCTGAGGTTGTAGTGTTCCGAGGCGGAAGATGAGGCATTCTTCCTACAGGCGTCGGGTGGTGAGGGAGCGGCAGTGGAGGATGCCCAGGACCTCCATGTCCTCGGCAGAGTGTTAGGGGGAGTTGAAATGTTGGGCCACGGGGTGGTGAAATTGATTTGTGCGGGTGTCCTGGAGATGTTCCCTTAAGCGCTCTGCTTGGAGGCGTCCAGTCTCCCCAATGTAGAGGAGACCGCTTCGGGAGCAACAGATACAATAAATGACATTAGTGGATGTGCAGGTGACACTTTGATGGATGTGGAAGGCTCCTTTGGGGCCTTGGATAGTGGTGAGGGAGGAGGTGTGGGCACAAGTTTTGCAGTTCCTGCGATGGCGGGGGAGGGTGCCAGGATGTGAGGGTTGGTTGCTGGGGGCCTGGACCTGACCAGGTAGTCACGGAGGGAACGGTTTTTGCGGAAAGTGGAAAGGCGTGGGGAGGGAAATATATCCCTGGCAGTGGGGTCCGTTTGGAGGTGATGGAAAAGTCGGCAAATGATATGGTTGATGCAAAGGTTGGTACGGTGGCAAGTTGTCTCAGTAAATTCCAGCAATCTGTCCAGGATTGAATACTGTACTGACCAGGCTCAGTCCAACCCAGCATTCTATAGAGGATGGAATACTGTACAAACCAGGCTCAGTACAACACTGCAATCTGTACATGATGGAATACTGTACAGACCAGGCTCAATACAATCCAGCAATCTGTCCAGGATTGAACACTGTACAGACTGGGACAAGTGCATCACTAAAATCTGTCCACGATGGAGCTCTGTACACCAGGCTCAGTACAACTCAGCAATCTCTCCAAGATGAAATGCTGTACAGACCAGGCTCAGTATAACACATCACTCTCTCCATGATGGAACTCTATACAGACCAGGCTCAAAGGTACATAGCAATATGTCCACAATGGAGCGCTGTACAGATCAGGCTCACTACAACCCAGAAATGTGTAAAGAATGGAATACTGCATAGACTAGTCTCAGTACAATTCAGCAATCTGTACAAGATGGAATACTGTACAGAGCAGGCTCAGTATACACCAGCAATCTGTTCAGGATGGAATACTGTTAAGACCAGGCTCAGTACAACCCAGAAACGTGTAAAGGGTGGAATACTGTATAGACGAGTCTCAGTACAATCCACCAATCTGTCCAGGATGGAGTACTGCACAGACCAGGCTCAGTACACACCAGCAATCTGTCCAGGATGGAATACTTTACAGACCAACCTCAGTAAAATCCAGAAACGTATATAAGATGGAATACTGTACAGACCAGCCTCAGTGGCACACAGTAATCTGTCCAGGATGGAATACTGTACAGAGCAGGCACAGTACAACACAGCAATTTGTCAACGATGGAGCATTGTGCAGACAAGGCTCAGTCCAATCCAGAAACGTGTATAGGATGGAATACTGTACAAACCAGTCTCAGTATAATGCAGAAATCTGTCTAGCATGGTATACTGTACAGACCTGGCTCAGTACAATGCAGCAAACTGTCCAGCATGGATTACTGTACAGACCAGGCTCAGTATACCCCCAGCAATCTGAACAGGACAGAAAACTGTCCAAACCAGGCTCTGTACAACGCATCAGTCTGTCCAGGATGGAATACTGCAATTCCTCAGGTATTAGTGTGAGTTCATCAACAGATTACAATCCAGTGTAATGATTTGTATGAAGGGACTGTATGGATTGGAGCTCACTTTGCTCATACACTAGGAGAACCATTCAATAAGATGTCTAGTGGAGATAGAGCATCTGTAATGGGATACAGACAGAGGATTGGAGTGAGTAATACTTCAGTAAAAAAAAAAGTACAAATGCGTGTGATGGGAATGTTGTGTTTTGGGGAAAAGATGAAGCAAGAGTAAACTCATTAAATGTAGCAAGAGTGCATAACTCTGTGGCACAGAGGGATTTGTGTGTCCTGGTACATGAGTCACATCAGGTTAGTCTGAAAATGCAGCAAGTGATGAGGAAAGTGAATGGAATGATTCTTTTAACAATGGTATCGAGTATAATGTTTGGGATGTTTCTCTGCATCTTTACAGGGCATTTCTGGGACCACACCTAATGTACTATGTCTACTTATAATCCCCTAAACTGAAAAAGAAAACACAATCGCTTTCGAAACTTTTCAAAGATGTTTCTTTTTGCGCGTTTATGGGAAGAAGGCATGGTGTTATGAATGAGTGACAAGTTAGATCTGAAAATGAAAGATGTTCTTATTGATTATTTAAGATCTTGAGGAGAGTGTAGCTGTTGAATACGTGATGGATATTTTATCTTTAATGGGAGAATGAAAGTGTGGAAGTAACGTAAGAATGAGACGTATTCATTTTAACAGAGATATTGTGAAAATAATAAATGTTTTGTTTTAAAATTACACAGGCAAATATAAAAATATCTTTAAATCAATTGGGGGCATTTGTTATGATGGGAATGGGTGTGTGTATGACAACTGCAATGATGTACCTACACGGAGCAGTGAATGTGATGGAGACATAGTTCGGACAATATACAAGGAGACCTCACATGGCTCAGTTTGGGGTCGGAGAGCATTGTTGTGTGATTCAACTCAGAGAGGAGAAAATGTAACCATCCTGAGATGGAACAGACATTGTACCCTTTATCTTTTCTCCTTTACCATCACAACAATTTGTGCGAGTTAAAAATAAACACAGTCATCTTTACCACTCATGGCAGATTCCTGATGAGGATTCATTGAAATCTCCCGCTACCTGCAACAAAGGGAATTCAGCCAAATCCAACTGCTGCAGATTGGATGCCATGGCCAGCAGCTTGTTTGAGCAGAATATCTTCAGCAGCTTAATAATATTTAGAAAGACCTCTCGTTTTTAAAAAAATTGTCATGAGTTTTGCTAATATTTGGACAGAGTTCTTCCAAGTTTATATTCTAAGTTTGTTTTTCAATCTGTCATCAAACGTGTGCACGTGTGTGAGTGTGTGTGTGTGTGTGTGTGTGTGTGTGTGTGTGTGTGCGTGTGTGTGTGTGTGTGTGTGTGTGTGTGTGTGTATACATGCCAATATTTTAGAAAAGCAAATCTCGTAATCCATATTTTCTATATCCAAGCATCCATCACAGCTTGAGTCCCTTTGTTTTGGTCACAAATTTGTAATTTTCGAAATCTGCCTGACTTGTTCCGAATACTGATACTGACCCAGTCTGAGAAGTCTATGACCTCCAAGCTCATCAACCTGCTTACATTTAAAATTTGCTGTAACCAGTGGACGAGTGGGACGAGAACAGGAAACAGTGGACCGAAAAGCCAGTGAACTATCAACCAGTGAGCCGATGCCAGTGATAGGTTCGTTGTGGGGCGGGGGGGAGGGGGGGGGTTGGGGGCGGCGGTTCTGAGGGATAGGCTTTGCATGCATTTGTTAAAGCCAGAACTGATTAGAATTGTCAACATTGCTTAGTGCATGGGAAACCGTGTCTCATTGACTTGAGTTTTTTTGTACAATTGGCAACGAAAATTGATGACAACAGTGTGGTAGATATTGTCTATATAGACTTCAGATAAGCCCTCAACAAGGTTCTGCATTGTAGACAAATTAGTATGGTTAGGTCATATAGGTTCCAGTGAAGCTAACCACTTGAATACAAAATTGGCTTGACGGTAGAGGACAGAGGGAGGTTTGCTTTTCTGACTAAGGGCTTGTGACAAGCGGTGTGCCACAGGATTGGTGCTGGGTCCACTCTTTCTCATCATGTATATAAATGATTTGGATGTGAAAATAGGAGGTAGAGTTAGTAAGTTTACAGATGACATCATAATAGGAGGTGTAGTGGATAGTGATGAAGGTTCCCTCAGAGTACAACGGGATGTTGATCAGGTAGGTCAATGGGCCGTGGAATGGTAGGTGGAGATTAATTTAGTTAAATGTGAGGTGCTGCAGTTTGGTGAGGAAAATCAGGACATGACTTAGACAATTAATCATCGTGCCCTTCGGAGTGTGCCGAACAAAGAGACACAGGGGTGCAGATATATATTTCCTTGAAAGTGGATTCACAGGTAGATAAGGTAATGAATACATTTGGCATATTTCCATTCATTGGTCACAGCATTCAGTGTAGGAGTTATAATGTTATGTTGCACCTTTACAGGATATTGGTGAGGGCACTTTAGAATACTGCATACAAGTCAGTTCGCTGTGTGAAATAAAGGATATTATTAAACTTGAGAGGGTGCAGAAAAGATTTACAAGGATGTTGCAGGTTTGGAAGGTTTGAGCCATAGGGAGAGGCTGATTAGACTGGGGCTTCTTTCCTCAGATTCTCCGGGGCTGACTGGCTCTTAGGTTTACTAAATCTTGAGGGGCAAGAATGGGGTGAATAACCACGTCTTTTTTCCAGGATAGGGGAGTCTAAATATAGAGGATACATGTGTAACGTTGGAGGGTAGGGGATTTAAAGCGACCTTAGATACAAAATATTGACACAGAGGGTGGTGCGTGTTCAGAACAAACTGCCAGAGGAAGTGATGGAGTCTGATACAATTCTCCATTTAAAAGAACGCTCATATTAATAGGAAGGATGTGAAGGGATGGGCTAAAATGGGAAGAGATCAGATTGGGATGTCTTATCAGCGTGGAGAGGTTGGAATAAAGGATCTGTTTTCATGCTGTATAAGTATTTGACTCGATGACAGGGATAAGGAGAAATTCTAATAGGGTATTTGGAGCGGGAATTCTCTACTGCGGATGTTTATGGTGCCTCTCTATTTACATCGATTCAAAGCTGAGTTAGTTAAATATTTGAAAGAGAGGTGAGTCATGGATAATCGGATACAGACAGTAAAGTGGGGCTGAGACCACTAACTGATCAGCCACAATCTTAGTGCCTAGTGGAGAATATTCAAAGTATCTCATGACACACTCCTGCTCCTCAGTCCCATATTCCTGTGTTCCAATCAGCCCCTCAAACCTGCTAGTCAGGCGCAGTTAGAGGCTACTTACTGCTATAACCTGGTGCACAGAAGCAGAAGAGCCCATTGCATCCCTCAAAACTGTCCCACACGTTTTGACATGATTTGGAAAGTGTATTTGGAAAACCCAGGCTGGGTATAAAAGAGGGCACTCATCTCTCTTTACAGAGGTTCCCCTCTCTGCAGCTTGTGCTTCATTTGTTGGCCATGTTGTAGACCCAGATTCAGTGTGAATACAGCCCCCCGTATCTCACCCAGAGTTTGCGGAAAATGCTCTGGTCTCCCTGATGACAACATTCAATTACAGACCTTCCAGGAAAACAATATCCACTAACTTTCAAATAACAGAATGTGAGAACATCAGAAACAGGAACTGGTCATTCACCCCACATCCCCCAAACCCATCCCCACCGTAAGCCTGACTTGCCCTTCACTAAGATCATGTCTGTTCTGATCTTGGTCCCAAATTCTCTTTAATGCCCAGTTGTTCATCACCCTCACCACTCTGACAGATCAAAATCCATCTACCTCATTTTAAAATATTTTCAGTGATCTAGAACATAGAACATAGAACATAGAAAAGTACAGCACACAACAGGCCCTTTGGCCCACGATGTTGTGCCGAGAGTTCATTCTCATGTAAAATAAAATAACTTAAACTATCCACCCCTCAATTAACTGCTATTCATGTGCATATCCTGTAGCCGCTTAAATATCCCTAATGACTCTGCTTCCACCACCGCTGCTGGCAATGCCTTGCGACACTCTGCGTAAAGAAGGTTCCACTGATGTCTCCTCTATACCTTTCTCCTAATATCTTAAAACTATGACCCCTCATGCTAGTCAATCCTGCCCTGGGGAAAACTCTCTGGCTATTGACTCTATCCATGCCTATCATTACCTTGTATACCTCGATCAGGTCTCCTCTCTTCCTCCTACTCTCCAGAGAGAAAAGTCTGAGCTTAGTCAATGTCTAAGACAAGCCCTCCAGTCCAAACAGCATCCTGGTAAATATTCTTTGCACCCTCTCTAAAGCCTTTGTATCTTTCATATAGTATGGCGACCAGAATTGGACACAATATTACAAGTGTGGTATCACCAGGGACTGGTAGAGCTGTAGCAACTCCTTGCATCTCTTAAACTAATAAAAGCCAAATCACCATATGCTTTCTTAAGAACTTTATCCACGTGGGTCGCAACTTTCAGAGATCTATGTACTTGAACACCAAGATCCCTCTTTTCATCCACACTAACAAGAATCCTGTCTTTAATCCTATATTCAGCATTCGAGTTCAACCTTCCAAAATGCATCACTTCGCATTTATCAAGAAGAAGAAGAAATGTGCTGTGACCTATTACCCTTCTCGAAAAGAGAAACAACTTTTGCCTCCTTCCAATCCCCTGGTACGACTCCCATGGAGAGTGAGGAGGCAAAGATCTTCGCCAGCGGCTTCGCAACCTCTTTTCTTGCTTCCTGGAGCAGCCTAGAATAAATCTGGTCTGGCCTTGGTGACTTATCAATTTTAATGTTTGCCAAAATATCCAGCACATCAACTTCATTAATCCTGATCTGTTCAAGCCTGTATCCCACCTCCTCAAAGTTCTCATTCACAACAAGGTACCTTTCCTAAGTGAAAACCAAAGCAAAAAACTCATTTAGATCTGCCCCAATCGGCTTAAACTCCACGCACAATTTCCTCAGGCTGTCCCTGGTCGGACCTATATTCTCCATGATCATTCTCTTAATCCTCACATTTGAGTAAAATGCCTTTGGGTTCTCCCTAATCCTTCCTGCCAAACCTTTTTCGTGCCCCCTCCTGGCTCTCCTCAGTCCATTTCTGAGCTCCTTCTTCGCAAGCCTGTAATCCTCTAATCATGTAATCTAGCCCCCAAACTCTGTGAAATACAGAATCCCTGACATTCATGACCCTCTGTTTGAGGCAAACACTCCCTTCTCCGAAACCATGACCTCCTCATATGAGGAAACGAGGTGATCACAAGGGGTCAGGCTTATGCCCGAAACATCGATTCTCATTTAATGCTACCTGACTTGCTGCGCTTTTCCAGCAACACATTTTAAAGCTCTGATCTCCAGCATCTGCAGTCCTCACTTTCTCCTAGTCAGGTGGCAGTGATTGGCCCTGACATAAAAACAGTATTTAACCAACGATAGAATTAAAGAACCTGAACAAAATTGTACTGAATGGGAATCAGTGTAAACCAGCCTTTGGTTCGAGTGATTGGAAACACAGAGCAAGATGTTTGTTGTCAGTGGCCGATAATCTTCGCAGTCCCAGGACATCTCTTCAGCAGATCCTCAGCGTAGCTTCCTCAGCACACCATCTACAACTGCTCCAACAATGTCTTTCCTCCATATGATCAGAAATGTGAATGGTCACTGAAGATCACACATTGTTCCGAACAATGTGTCCGCGCTCAGATGCTGAACCAGTCTGTCTGTCCATGTGCAGCAAAACCTGAACAGCAGTCAGGCTTGTACTGTTAGAGCGTCGGTAACATTCATGTAACAGTACTGCTGCACACTGTACATTCCCACAGTGAAAGGAGGAGCTCATTCAGCATCTCAAGCTCACTTCAGAGGAATATGAAAAAGCCATTCAGCCCATCAATTCTACTGCATCAGCAAAGGGATAGGCCGTTCACACATGAAGAGAAGGAATGTAGTGTTATAGACCAGACCACAGCCCCTTAAAATATTTTATTGTTGTAGCCTAGATCCAACCATTTTCTTATTCTAAAGGCAAATATGATGTAACTGGGTGAAATGTGTCCAGGCAAACTACTCGATGTTATCCAAAACAGTTAATTTAAACGCTGTCATTAAAATACAATGAAAGAAAGAGGAATGTGGAATAACAAAACTATTGGAAATCTTAACAGAATAAGAGATACAGTACCTGTTGCTAACTAACTGTACCGATAGAGTAAGATCCCATTAACACAACCAGTTGGCAAAAAGGCAAATTCAGAAGCAGATTCTCACACACAGTGCCCCAGTGCAAGAGGTAAAAACCCATCAAGAGAAAATTCAGAGAGAGTAGCAGCCAGGAAACTTTCACTGAAGCTTCCAACTCTGTGGAGACCCCAATAGGTTCTGATGTTACTGAGAAACCAAAACCCAGAGATCCTAATCAGTGAGAGTTGACCACACCCATTCAGGATGCATTAAAATTAACCCTAGACCTCCTAAGCGGTTTAATCAAGTGGTCTTAACTAACAAGCTCATCATCTCTAAATAGAAACATGGACAAAATAACCTCTTAAAGCTACAGATTTATCACACAAGTCAGCACAACAAGCTGTTAAACAGGAACCACTTTTATACAGTCAAGCCCTTTGCCCTCTCCAATCATCCCCTCAAGTCATTTGCACAGAGATAGGAGGCCATTCAATCCTTCAAGTCACTTACACAGGAACAGGAAGAGGCCATTCAGCCTCTCAAGTCAAATACGCAGGAACATGAGGAGGCCATTCAGCTCCTTGACTCACTTACACAGAGACAGGCAGAGCTAATTAGACCCTGAGTCACTTATACAGAAACATGAGGATTTCCTTCAGCAACTTGAGACACTTACACAGAAACAGGAGGAGGCCATTAGCCTATTGAGTCACTTTTACAGGAACAAGAGGAGGCCATTCAGCCCCTTACACAGGTATAGGATGAAACCACTTTTCCCGCTTGAGACACTTAAACAGAAACGAATGAGGTAACCGATGCTGATTCGTAATGAAGGGCTTATGCCCAAAACGTGGATTTTCCTGTTCCTCGGATGCTGCCTGACCTGCTGGGCTTTTGCAGCACCATACTCTCTACTCTGGTCTCCAGCATCTGCAGACCTCACTTTCTCCCAAGTGATTCACAAACACGATAAACAAGTGGAGCAAAGGCTGGAGACTGGACCCACTGTGGTCTGGTGACTCAGCGTTCTGGAGACTAAGCCCAATGCAGTCTGGAGACTGGGCCTGGTGTGGCCTGGAGACAGGGCCCGGTTCAATCTGGAGACTGGGACTGCTTCAGTCTGGAGACTGTGCCCGGTGGGGTCTGTAGAATGGGCCTGAGGCAGTTTAGAGACTGGCCACTGTGTGTCAGGAAACTGGGACTGATGCAGTCTGGAGGCTGGACTGAGCAGTCTGGAGGCTGCGCCTGGTGCGGTCAGGAGACTGGGCCCAGTGTGGTCTGGAGTGGGCCTGGTGCAGTCTGGAGACTGGCCCCAGTGCAGTCAGTAGACAGGGCCCAGTGCGACTGGGCTCAGTTTGGTCTGGAGACTGGGTCCAGTGCAGTCTGATGAATGGGCCAGGTGCAGTCTGGAGACTTAGCCCAATGCGGTCTGGAGGCTGGGCATCGTGCGGTCTGGAAACTGGGCCCAGTGCGATCTGGAGACTGGGCATGGTGCTGTCTGGAGACGGGGCCTGTTGCGTTCTGGAGACTGGGCCAGGTGAAGTCTGGAGATTGGGCCCAGTATGGCGTGGAGACTGGGTCCTATGTGCTCTGGAGACTAGACCTGGTGAAGTCTGGAGACGAGGACCTGTGCAGTGTGGAGACTGTGCCTGGTATGGACTGGAGATTGGGCCTAGTGCAGTCTGGAGACAGGGCCCTGTGAGGTCTGGTGACTAAGCCCAATGCGGTCTGGTGCAGGCTGGTGACTTGGTCCGGTGCGGTCTGGTGACTAGGCCCAGTGAGGTCTGCAAACATGGCCAGTGTGGTCTGGAGACTGGGCATGGTGCGGTCTGGAGACTGGGCCCGGTGCAGTGTGGTGACTAGGCCCAGTTCAGTCGGGAGACTTGGCTGGGTGCGGCCTGGGGACTGAGCATGGTGTGGTCTGGAGACTGGGTCGAGTGTGGTCAGGACAGGGGACCAGTTCACCCTGGAGACTCGATTCTGTGCGGCCTGGAGATTAGCGCACTGCGCACCAGAGATTGGGCCAGGTGCTATCTGGAGACTGGGCCCAGTTCAGTCAGGAGCCTTAGCTTTGGCGTGGTTTGGAGACTGGGTGTGTTGTGGTCTGGACATGGGAGCCAGTGTGCCCCGGATATTGAGCCCAGTGCGGTCTGGAGATTGGGACAAATATGGTCTGGAGACTGGGCCTGGTGCAGTCTGGAGACAGGGAATGGTATGGTCGGGAGACGGGGCACAGTGTGACCTGGAGAGTTGGCCCAGTGCTGACTGGAGATTGGGTCCAGTGTGGTCTGGAGACTGGGCCTGGTGCAGTCTGGAGACTGGGCCTGGTGCGGTCTGGAGACAGGGAATGGTATGGTCTGGAGACAGGGCACAGTGTGGCCTGGAGAATTGGCCCATTGCTGACTGGAGATTGGGCCCAGTGTGGTCTGGAGACTGGGCCTGGTGCAGTCTGGAGACTGGGCCTGGTGCAGTCTGGAGACTGGGTCTGGTGTGGTCTCGAGACTGTGCCCAGTGCGGTCAGGTGAATGGACCCTGTGTGGCCTGGTGACTCTGTGCAGAGCGGATTGAAGACTAGACCCTGTGAGGCCTGGAGACTGGGCTTGGTGCGGTCTGGTGACTGGGCCTGATGCAGTCTGTGGACTAAACCCTGTGGTCTGGAGACTGGGTCCTGTTATCTGGAGACTGGGCCTGGAGCAGCATGGAGTAAGGGCCAGGTGCAGTCTGGAGACTGGGTCCAGTGTGTTCTGAAGACAAGGCCCAATATAGTCTGGAAACTGGGCCTTGTGTGGCCTGGAGACAGGGCCCGGTTCAGTCTGGAGCCTGTGCCCAGTGTGGCCTGCAGAATGGGCCTGATACAATCTGGAGACTTAGCCCAATCCGTTCTGGAGACTGGGCCTGGTGTGGTCTGGAGATGGGGTCATTGCGGTCGGGAAACCAAGACCAGTGTAGTATGAAGACTGGGCCCAGTGCGGTCTGGAGTGGGCCTGGTGCAGTCTGGAGACTGGCTCCGGTGCAGTCAATAGACTGGGCCGAGTGCAGACTGATGACTGGGCTCAGTTTGGTCTGGAGACTGGGTCCAGTGCAGTCTGATGACTTGGCCAGGTGCAGTCTGGAGCCAGTGCCCGGTTCAGTCTGGAGCCTGGGCCTGGTGTGGTCTGTAGAATTGGTCCTGATACGATCTGGAGACTTAGCCCACTCCGGTCTGGAGACTGGGCCTGGTGCAGTCTGGAGACTGGGTCCGGTGCGGTCTGGTTACTGGGCCCGGTGCTGACTGGAGTCTGGGTCCGGTGTGGTCTCGAGACTGTGCCCAGTGTGGTCAGGTGAATGGACCCTGCGTAGCCTGGTGACTCTGTGCAGTGCGGACTGGAGACTAGACCCTGTGAGGCCTGGAGACTGGGCTTGGTGTGGTCTGGTGACTGGGCCTGATGCAGTCTGATAACTGGGCCAGGTGCAGTCTGGAGACTTAGCCCAATGCGGTCTGGACGCTGGGCATCGTGCGGTCTGGAGACTGGGCCAGGTGTAGTCTGGAGATTGGGCCCAGTATGGCCTGGAGACTGGGCCCTATGTGGTCTGGAGACTAAAGCTGGTGAAGTCTAGAGACTGGGTCCTGTGCAGTGTGGAGACTGTGGCTAGTATGGAGTGGAGACTGGGCCTAGTGCAATGTGTATATAGGGTCCTGTGAGATCTGGTGACTGGGCTCAATGCGGTCTGGTGCAGGCTGGTGACTTGGTCCGGTGCGGTCTGGTGGCTAGGCCCAATGTCGTCTGCAAACTTCGCCCGTGTGGTCTGTAGACTGGGCATGGTGCGGTCTGGGGACTGGGCCAAGTGCAATCTGGTGACTAGGCCCAATGCAGTCGGCAGGCTTCGTCGGGTGCTGTCTGGTAACTGGGCATGGTGTGGTCTGGAGACTGCGTCCAGCGTGGTCAGGACAGGGGACCATTTCACCTTCGAGACTTTACTCTGTGCGGCCTGGAGAGTGGACGCACTGTCCACCAGTGATTGGGCCAGGTGCTGTCTGGAGACTGGGCCCCGTGCAGTCTGGAGCCTTGGCCTTGTCGCGGTTTGGATACTGGGTGTGTTGTGGTATGGAGATGGGACCCAGTGTGCTCTGAAGACTGGGCCCTGTGCGGTCTGGAGATTGGGACCAATGTGGTCTGGAGACTGGGCCTGGTGCAGTTTGGAGACTGGGCCTGGTGTGGTCTGGAGACTGTGCCTGTTGTGGTCTGGAGACAGGACACAGTGTGGTGTGGAGAGTTGGCACAGTTCAGTCTGGAAATTGGGCCCAATGTGGTCTAGAGACTGGGCTTGGTGCAGTCTGGAGACTGGGCCTGGTGCGGTCTGGAGACTGGGTCCAGCTCAGACTGCTTACTTGGTCCGGTGCTGTCTGGAGTCTGGGTCCGGTGTGGTCTCGAGAGTGCGCCCAGTGTGGTCAGGTGAATGGACCCTGTGCAGCCTTGTGACGCTGTACAGTGTGGACTGGAGACTGGGCTTGGTGCAGTCTGGTGATTGGGCCTGATGCAGTCTGTAGACTAAGCCCTGTGGTCTGGAGTCTGGGCCCTGTGATCTGGATACTGGGCCTGGGGCAGCCTGGAGTAAAGGCCAGGTGCAGTCTGGAGAGTGAGTGCAGTGTGTTCTGGAGACTAGACCCAATGTAGTCTGGAAACTGGGCCCGGTGTGATCTGTAGAATTGGTCCTGATATGAGCTGGAGACTTAGCCTATTCTGGTCGGGAGACTGGGCCTGGTGTGGTCTGGAGATGGGGCCATTGTAGTCTGGAAACTGGGATGAGTGTAGTCTGGAGACTGGGCCTAGTGTGGTCTGGAGTGGGCCCGGTGCGATCTGTAAACTGGGCCCACTGTGGCCTGGTGACTGGGCCCAGTGTGGTCTGGAGACTGGGTCCGGTTCAGTCTGATGACTGGGTGAGTTGCAGTCTGGAGACTGAGCCCAGTGCTGCCTGGAGACTAGGCCCAATGCGATCTGGAGACTGGGCATCGTGCCATCTGGAGACTGGGTCCATTGCGACCTGGAGACTAGGTATGGTGCTGTCTGGAGACTGGGCCCTATGTGGTCTGGAGACTAGGCCTGGTGAAGACTGGAGACAGCGTCCTGTGCATTGTGGAGACTGGGCCTGGTGTGGCCTGGAGTCTGGGCCTGGTAAGGTTTGGAGACAGGGCCCTGTGAGGTTTGGTGACTGTGCCCAATGCGGTCTGGAGATTGGGTCTGGTGCAGGCTGGCGACTTGGTCTGGTGGGATCTGGTGGTTGGGCACAGTGTGGTCTGCAGACTTGGCCCAATGTGGTCTGGAGACTGGACCCGGTGCAGTCTTTTGACTCGTCCCAGTGCCGTCTGGAGACTGAGCCCAGTGTGATCTGGATTGGGCTGGAAGTAGTCTGGAGACTGGGCCCGGTGCGTTCTGTAGACTTGGCCCAGTGTGGCTCAGTGACTGGGCCCAGTGTGGTCTGGAGACTGGGTCCAGTGCAGTCTGGTGACAGGGCCCGGTGCAATCTGGAGACTTAGCCCAGTGCTGCCTGGAGACTAGGCCCCGTGCGGTCTGGACACTGGGCTTGGTGCAGACTGGTGACTTGGCCCGGTGCGATCTGGTGACTAGACCCAGTGTGATCGAGAGACGGGGTCTGGTGCATTCTGATGACTGGGCCGGGCGCAGTATGGAGAATTAGCCCAGTGCTGCCTGGAGACTAGGCACAATGCGGTCTGGAGACTGGGCATGATGGTGTCTGGAGACTGGGCCCAGTGCGATCTGGAGACTGGGCATGGTGCTCTCTGCACATTGTGTCTGGTGTGTTCTGGAGACTGAGCCAGGTATAGTCTGGACTGGGGGCCAAGGATGGCCTGGAGACTGGACTCTATGTGGTCTGGAGACTAGACCGCATGCAGTCTGGAGACTGGGTCGTGTGCAGTGTGGAGACTGTGCCTGGTGTGGACTGCAGACTGGGCCTGGTGTGGTCTGGTGACTGGGCCCTTTGAGGTCTGGTAACTGGGCCCAGTGCAGTCTGGAGACTTGGCCGGGTGTGGTCTGGAGACTGGGCCTGTTGCGGTCTGGAGCATGGGCCCTGTGCAGTCTGGTGACTGGGCCAGGTGTGGTCTGGAGACTTGGCCTGGTGCGGACTGGTGACTTGGCCTGGTGCGGTCTGGTTGCTGAGCCCGGTGTGGTCTGGAGGTTAGGCCCTGTGCAGCCTGGGGACTGGGCTATGTGCGGTCCGGAGATTGGGTCTGGTGCGGCGGTTGGACCCTGGGCCCGGTGTGGTTTGGAGACAGGGCTAGATGCAGTTTGCAGACTGAGCCCAGTACAGCCTGGAGGCTGGTCCTTGTGCGGATTGGAGCCTGAGCCCCGTGCAGACTGGAGCCTGAGCCCAGTTCAGCCAGGAGACTGGGCTTGGTGCAGCCTGGAAACTGAGCCTTGTGCAGACTAGAGCCTGAGCCCCGGGCAGACTGGGAACTGAGACTGGTGCGGTCTGGAGAATGGGCATTGTGCGGTCTGGAGACTGAGACCCGTGCAGACTAGAGACTAAGCCCAGTTCAACCTGGAGACTGGGCCTGGTGCGGCCTGGAGACTGGGCATGTTGCCTAATGGTGACTGAGCCCCATGCAGACTGGAGACTGGGCCCCGTGCAGACTGGAGACTCGGACTGGTGTGGACTGGAGACTGATCCCAGTGTGGCTTGCACACCCGTTGCTGGCACAGACTGGGACGTAAGGAACTGTAATTTGAATTCATTCTTTTTACTTCTTTAGCCTGCTGCTGGATTTTCATTTGTGATTCTTTGAAATTTGTATCAAATGCTTAAGAATCTGTACGATGTTATCTTGCATCTAAGATGGCACCATTAACAAGGACACTGCAAACTTTTCACTGCCACTTATAGTGCAAGTGACAATGAAGCCAATTCAACTGAAATTTGAGACAGTCACTGTATTTCATTACTTTTCCAAACAAATCTGCTTCTTGTGCAGTGGCATGGGGATGCCAGCACATACACACACACATGCACACACACAGACACAGGCAAACACATATGCATACAAACACACACATGCACAGGCAAATACGCACACAAACACACATACACATACATAGACACAGACACAGGCAAACACACACACACACAGGCAAACACACACACTCAAACAAACAAACGCAAACACACACACATGCACACACAGACGCAGAAACGCACACAAGCACACATACACACACAGTCACACACAGACACAGGCAAGCACACACACAGATACACACACGCACGCGCACGCACTCACGAACATATACACACGCACAAACACGCACACATACACATAAATACAGACTCACACGCACACACACGGGCAGACAAACATACACAGGCAAATGTGCACACAAACACAAACACAGGCAAACACATACACCGAAACAAGCAGACAAACACACACACACACAAGCAAAACAGACTTTTGACACCACATGCCTGCCTTGCGATTCAATAAGACCATGGCTGATCTGATTCTGGCCTCACATTTAATTCCTCTTGGGATATAAGATAGGACGTGTGACTGAGCTGTTAGAGTGGGAGCACTTTGGAATCAGTGACCGTAATTCTGTTTGATATTGTTCTGGAAAAGAATAGGCCTCTTCCACAATTTAACATGATAAGTTGGGGCAAGGCGCATTGTGAAGGTATTAGGCAGAAGCTTTCAAAAGATGATTTGGGGAAGCTGTTCTCAGATAGAGGGACATCTGGTATGTGGAATTCTTTCAAACGTTGACAGTGAGATGTCAGGGACAGTATGTTCCTGTTAGTGTGAAAGGCAATGAGGGCAGGAGTAGGGAACAGGACATGTGAGGGGATATTGATGCCCTGGTCAGGGAAAAAGAAGGAGGGATGTGTCAAGGATAGGCAGCTGGGATCAATGGAATCACTTTGGGAGCATACAGGGTATAGGAGAACACTTCCCAGGGAAATCAGGAGGGCAAAAATGAAGCATGACATAGCTTTTGATGATAAGGTTAAGGAGAATGCAAGGAGATCCTACAAGGATATTAAGGGGAAAAGAGACACTAGGGAGAGAATAGGGCCCCTTAAAAAAATTAAACAGCCACGTATGTGTGGGCCCATCGAAGTAGAATTCTGTTTAGTAGTTTTATTGTCACATGCAATCATATGAGGACAGTGAAAAGTTTACAAGTCCCCATGTGTGACGCAATCTTAGTTCAAAGTTTCCCTCCTCCCCAAGGTGCAGAATCTCGGTACAAAGCAGAAAAAAAAACAAATTTAAAATGTAAAACATTACAGCCCTTCCTATCAAGTTGGAAAAAGCACCTAACCACAGTTAACAGTCCAACAGCACAGCCCATATGGGCTTGGCCATGCTAGATTCACACACCAACACAAGGACTCGACTTCCTTCACTCTGCTGCCTTCCAGCCTGTTCCTGCTCGATGGGGAAGGTCCCACAAGAATATATCGTGTCAGTAGTTAGACACGGAAGTGACATGGAGAAAGACATGGAAGTGACGTAACTCAGGCAAATAAATCCATGTGGTGATGTTTTGAAACGAGGCCACATTCCAGAAGAGGAAGTGCTGGAGGTCTGAAAATGCATAACCAGAAAGAAATACCCAGGACCTGTTCAGTTTATTGTGGGAAGCTTGGGAAGAAATTGCAGTACTCCTAACTGAGATATTCACATCATTCCTTCGAGTTCTGAGGAAAGGTCACCGGATCCGAAATGTTAATTCTAGTTTCTAAGCACAGATGCTGCCAGACCTGCTGATCTTTGCCAGCACTGTCGGGTAGTTGTTCCTGATTTACAGCATCAACAGTTCTTTTACATTTTATTTGTATGATTGACAACCACGGATGAGGCCCTGGAGGACTGGAAGACAGCTAGTGTTGTGACTTTGTATTCAAAAGGCCGCAAAGAAAAGCCAGCGAACTCCAGACCGGTGAGCCTGATGTCAGGAATGGTCAAATATTCAGAGGAGATTCAGAGAGATGGGATCACCACGCATTTAGAAAGTCTTGGATAGGCAGCAATGCTTTGTGTGTGGGAAATTGCGTCTCACAAACTTGAGTGAAATGTTTCGAGAGGTGGTCAGAATGATAGACGAAAGTAAAACAACACACATTATCTACGTGCAGCTTAGTGAGGCCCAACAAGTTCCCACATTTTTCCACAGGGGATCAGAGTGAGCTAGTCAATTAGATACACAACGGTCTTGACAGTAGGAGACAGATGGTGCTGGGAGACATTTGCTATGATCAGTGGTGTGCCACAAGGACCATTGCATCCACTGTTGTTAGTTTTTTTAAAAATTGGAGATTTTAATGAGAAAACACGAAGCATGGACAGTAAGTCTGTGGACTACGCCAAAATATCTGGTATAATGGACGCTGTAGAAGGTCATTTAAAAGGATAATGAGATCACGATCAACTGGGCCAGTGGGCCGAGGAATGGCACATAGAGCTTCATGTAGATAAATGTGAGGTGTTGCATTTTGTAAGAAAAACCAGGGCAAGGTTAGTACAGTTAACTGTAGGGCTGTGTTGTCACTCAAAGAGACCCAGGGGTGCAGGGAGAAAGTGGAGTTGCAGGTAGGCATGGCGGTGAAGGAGGAGTTAGGCACACTTACCTTCATCCGTCACAGCATTGACAATAGGAATTGGGACATCATATTGTGGTTGACCAAGAGAATGGTAAGGACACATTTGGAGTACTGAGTACAATGTTTTTCACCCTGTTATAAGAAGGATATTACAAACTGGAAAGGGTGCAAAAAGTCTTAAAATGACGTGACAGGAACTGGAGGTTTTGGCATCTCAGGTTTTACTGGATCGGCTGGAAATGTTTTCTCTTTGCATAGGAGGCTGAGAGTGACCTTATAGAGGGTTACAAATTAATGAGGGGTACAGATAGGGTGAATAGCCAAGGTCGTTCCCCAGGGAAGCGATGTCCAAAACCAAAGGGCACACATTTAAGGTTGAGACGGGAGAGATTTAAAAGGGATCTAAGGGATAAGTGTTTCACAGACTGTGTTTTGTATATGTAATGAGCTGCCAGAGAAAGTGGCACAGGGGAACACAATTACAACATTGAAAAGACAGTTGGATGGGAACATGAATTAGAAAGTTTTTGAGATTATGTGCCAAATGCAGACAATTAGAACTAATCAGTTCAAGAAATCTGGTGAGCAAGGACAAGTTGTCCAAAGGGTCTGTTTGCATATTGTATGACTCTAAGACTCTATGACTCAATGACTCATCTTTCATTTCCAATTCTTTGTTAACCTCAATTCATTTCTAGGTTAAACGTCCCCTTCAAAGATCGAGCTTATTTTACTTTAAAATGAGAACTCTTGGTATTGATGTAGTAATGTAGACCGCAGAACAGAAGCAGAATTATTTTCAACCATTACCTGTGACTTTTTCACACGGTAATCCCTCAGTCCACCATTATCATCAAACTGATCAGCGAAGATTGTGGATGAATATGCCAGGGTCTGAACCATGTGTACAGAAACCTGATGATAAACCATGAAAGCTACCACACTTACTGATTACATTCCAAAAAACAGGACTAACATCTGACAAAGAGGGTGAAATGATTTCAAGACCAACAGATCAGATCAAAGATCTGCAATCCTGCCACACCCAGTCATACATGTTCTTGGATGAATGAACAACTTATTGGAAGAGACGACTCCACAAATATCCACATCCAAAATAACAGAACAGTCCTATTCATCAGTGTATAAGACAAGGATGTTTTATCTGCACCATTCTCAGCCAAACATGTTGAGTTGATTATCCATCTCACCCTCGTCATAATGCCCACAGCATCCCAGATGCCAGTCTTTAAGCAATTAGATTTGCTGCATGTGACATGAAGAAAGAGCTGGACACAGTAGATACAACAAAAGAAATGGGCCCTGACACCATTCCTGTAATAGGACTGAAGACTTGTGTTGCACAACGAGCCTGGGGAAGCTGTTTCATTCCAGCTCCTACTCTGACATCTCGCTGGAAATGTGGAAAATTACTCAGCCATGTCCCATCCCCTAAAACGGGAATAATTACTTTTTGACCAATTACCACTCCCTCCGTACCATGACGATAGTCAAATTGCTAGGAGTTCTTTTTGACAGAGCTGTCAAGCAGCACAGAAATATCCCGCTCAGTGTGGATTCCGATCAGTCCCCATGTGGAGATGGTGCTGTTGTGGAAATGTCACTGGATTACTAATCCAGACCAGGCTAATGATCTGGCAGCTGGTGGAAGTTAATAACAATTAATAAAATATTGAGATGTGAAATGCGGCGTCAATAACAGTGACCTTGCCTCCATTGTTGACTGTAAACAATGATCTCCTTCCCCTGTTTACTTTCAGGAAGTGAATCTCCCGTGCTTTCCTAGTTTGGCATAAAGGTGACCCCAGACACACAGACATGTGATAAATAGACAATAGACAATAGACCAGGAGTAGGCCATTCTGCCGTTCGAGTCTGCACCACCACTCAATATGATCATGGCTGATCATCCTCAATCAATATCCTGTTACTTCATTATCTCCAGAAACTTTGATTCCACTATCCTTGAGAGCTCCATCCAACTCTTTCTTAAATGAATCCAGAGACTGGACCTCCACTGCCCTCTGGGGCAGAGCATTCCACCCAGCCACCACTCTCTGGGTGAAGAAGTTTCTCCTCATCTCTGTCCTAAATGGTCTACCCCGTATTTTTAAGCTGTGACCTCTGGTTCTGGACTCACCCATCAGCAGAAACATATTTCCTGCCTCCAGAGTGTCCAATCCTTTAATAATCTTGTATGTCTCAGTCAGATCCCCTCTCAGTCTTCTAAACTCAAGGGTATACAAGCCCAGTAGCTCCAGTCTTCAGTGTAAGGTAGTCCTGCCATTCTAGGAATTGACCTCGTGAACCTACACTTCACTCCCTCAATAGGCAGAATGCCTTTTTTTTCAAATTTTGAGACCAGAACTGCAAACAATACTCCAGGTGTGGTCTCACAAGGGCCATCTACAGCTGCAAAAGAACTTCTTTGCTTCTATACTCAATCCCTCTTGTTATGAAGGCCAGCATGCTATTCACCTTCTTCACTACCTGCTGCAACTGCATGCTTGCCTTTATTGCCTAGTGTACAAGAACACCGAGATCTATTTGTACTGCCTCTTTACCTAAATTGATTCCATTTAGGTAGTAATCTGCCTTCCCGTTCTTGCCAGCAAGTAGATAACCATACTTTATTCCACAATAGACTGCATCTGCCATGCATCTGACCACTCAACTGACCTGGCCAGGTCACTCTGTAATCTCCTAAGATCCTCCTCACATTTCACCCTGCCACCCAGCTTAGTATCATCAGCAAATTTGCTAATGTTATTACTAATACCATCTTCTATATCATTAATATATATCATAAAAAGCTGCGGTCCCAGCACTGATCCCTGTGGTACCCCACTGGTCACTGCCTGCGATTCTGAAAGGGAGCCATTTATCACTACTCTTTGTTCCCTGTCAGCCAACCAACTTTCAATGCAAGTTAGTACATTGTCCCCAATAACATGCACCCTAATTTTGCTCACTAACCTCCTATGTGGGACTTCGTCAAAATCTTTCTGAAAGTCCAGTTACACTACATCTACTGGATCTCCAACGTCCATCTTCAGAGTTACATCCTCAAAAAATTCCAGAAGATTAGTCAAACATGATTTCCCTTTCATAAATCCATGTTGACTCTGACCTATCCTGTTACTACTATCCCGATGTGTCGTAATTTCATCCTTAATGATAGCCTCCAGCACCTTTCCCACCACTGAGGTCAGACTAACTGGTCTATAATTTCCTGCTTTCTCTCTCCTACCTTTCTTTTAAAAAGTGGTACAACAGTAGCCACCCTGCAATCCGCAGGAACTGATCCCGAATCTATCAAACTGTGGAAAATAATCACCAAGACATCCAATATTTCTAGAGCCACCTCCTTCAGTACCATCAGGCCCCAGGGACTTATCAAACTGCAGACCTAACAGTCTCTCCAACACTAATTCCTGGTAAATATAAATTCCCCTAAGTTCAGGTCCTTCAGCCACTGTTACCTCTGGGAGGCTGCTTGTGTCTTCCCCAGTAAACATTAATCTGAAGTACCGATTCAATTCTTCTGCCATTTCTTTGTTCCCCGTAATATATTCCACTGTTTCTGTCTTCAAGGGCCCAATTTTATTCTGAACCATTTTTTTTGCCTTTCACATACCTAATAAAGCTTTTACTATCCTCCTTTATATTTTTCGCCAGTTTACCTTCGTACCTCATTTTTTTCTGCGTATTTCCTTCTTAGTAATCCTCTGTTGTTCTTTAAAAGCTTCCCTGTCCTCCGTTTTCCCACTTATCTTTACTATGCTGTACCTTTTCTCTTTTAACTTGATATGTTTCTTAACTTCCCTCGTCAGCCACGGCCCCCATGCCTCCTTCTAGGTTCTTTCTTCCTTTTTGGAATGAACTGATCCTGCATTTGTACATTATACCCAGAAATATCTGCCATTGTTCCTCCACTGTCATTCCTGATAAGGTATTGCACCATTGAACTTTGGCCAGCTGCTCCCTCATAGCTCCATAGTTCCCTTTATTCAACTGAAATATTGTCACTTCCGATTGTACCCTCTCCCTCTCAAATTGCAGATCGAATCTTATTGTATTATGATCACTACTTCCAAATGGCTCCTTCACTTCGAGGTCCCTGATCAATTCTGGTTTGTGGCACAATACCAGATCCAGAATTGCCTTCTCTCTGGTAGGCTCCAGCACCAGCTGTTTTAAGAATCCATCTCGGAGGCACTCCACAAATTCTCTTTCTTGAGGTCCAATACCATCCTGATTCTCCCAATCTACCTGCATGTTAAAATCCCCCATAACAACTGTAGTAACATCTTTGCGACAGGCCAATTTCAGCTCCTGATTCAACTTACATCCGACATCCAGACTACTGTTTGGGGGCCTGCAGATAACTCCCAAGAGGGTGTTTTTATCCTCAGAATTTCTCAGCTCTATCCACACTGACTCTCCATCCCCTGATTCTATGTCCCCCCCGCGCAAGGGACTGAATATCATCCCTTACCAACATGGCCCACCCACCCCTCTGACAGTCAGTCTGATTACGATAGCTCGTGTAGCCTAGAATATTCATTTCACAGGCCCCGTCCACTTAAAGCCACGTCTCAGTTATCCCCACAATATCGTATCTGCCAATTTCCAAAAGAGCCTCACACTCATCCATCTTATTTCTATTGTTTCGTGCATTCATATATAGTATTTTTAATACTCTTCCCATTCTCCCATCTTCCCATTTTTAATACTCTTCCCACTCTTCCCATCAACTCCTATTTCACTCAACCTTACAGCATGAATCACTTTTGAGTTTTCTGCTTCATTGATACAGTTGTCTTACTTGACTTCCCTTGTTCTAACATTCCCTTCCATTTCCTTCTTAAACATCCAGGTTGTCCCTTCCCGCCTCGCTCCCCCGCCCCCCCCCGCTACTTAGTTTAAACGCAGCTATGTTGCAGTAGCAAACCTGCCTGCTAGAATGCTGATCCCCAACCTATTAAGGTGCAAACCTTCTTTCTTGTATAATTTATGCTTACCACAAATCATACCCCAGTGATCCAAGAATTTAAATCCTTGCTTCCAGCACCAGTTCCTCAGCCATAAGTTTAAAGCCAATATTTCCCTGTTTCTGGCCTCACCAGCCCGAGGAACTGGAATCAAACCGGAGATAACCGCCCTGGACATCCTGCTTTTCAGCCTTCTTCCTAGTTCTCCGAAGTCCCGGTGTAGTATGTTCCTCCTCTTCTTCCCAACATCATTTGTGCTGACATCATTTGCTCTGGCTCTTCACCTTCGTCCTTGAGGATTTCCTGCACTCTGTCTGTGATGTCTTTAACCCTGGCACCAGGAAGGCAACACACCATCCTTAAGTCCTGCCTTCTGCCAGAAAAACCCCGGTCAGTTCCTCTCACTATGGAGTCCCCTATTACCACGGGTCTGTTCGATGTCCGACTCTTCCACTCTGTCTCCATGCCAACGTTTGATTGACGGACCAGGCTGCCTCCCGGACTGGCAGTGTCATCTGTCTGTACTGTTTCCAAAAGATTCAACTTGTTCCTGACAGGTACTTCCCCTGGGGTCTCTTGCACCTGTCTCCTCTCTGCCTTCCTCATCGTCTGCTCTCTTCTGCTCTCTTCGGGTATGGTCTGTGTAATAACCTCGCTGAAGGTCGTGTCCAGAAAGATCTTGTTCTCTCAGATGAGCCTAATGTCCTCGAGTGCTGCAATATGCTCTGTCAGTAGCTGAACGTGCACACACTTTCCACACTTATACGAGCCAGACACACCAGAGTCGTTGACCTCCTACATCGAGCACGTAGCGCACTGAACCAGCTTGGCAGTCATGTCTTCACCCTCTTCAACTCTGGCATAATCACTTCACTCAACATCATTGTCAAAGACTCCTGAGCTAAAGCCTCACTCTTCACACCACAGGAACTTCCTTGGACCCTCTTTCTGGAGCAAGTCTGTCCACTTTTAATTTAGGTTAGAGGAGGAGGGTGGGAGGGAGGCCCTACTTTGTAGGACCTGGGATCTAGAACACACCCGCTCAAATAACAATCACTTACCTTCCCGACCGGCTTTTGCGCTCCGACTTCACTTCCGCCCAGCACCCGTGCTTTCATATATAGTATTTTTAATTTGTTACTGCCCTCACCCTTCCCATCAAGTGCTATTTCACTCAACCTTACAGCATGATCCCTTTTTGAGTTTTCTGCTTCATTGATACAGTTGTCTTTCTTGACTTCTCTTGTTCTAACTTTCCCTTCAATATCCTTCAATGGTCTTTGAATGGCCAAGAAAGACACTCTACAGTATCAAACAGCTCCAGGGACTTCAAGGATAAACCTGGACAGAACACCAAGCACCAGTCTCGATATCTGAAAAGGGAATGAGAAACACAGTCCCGTTGACCCTGTAGAGATCTCCTTCCTACAGAGCTATTTGATCTGAGAGCTTGTGACAACATTTAAGAGCTTTCCCACAGACTGTACAGAAACATCGGGAAAGGAGGAATTCGTTCAACACATTGAGCCTTCCCCATTCCAGTTCGTGTTCAAATTTTCCTCAATGCATTTCTCCCATACACTGCACACATCCCTTCATGTGATTCACCTTGGGAAGCTATAAAATAGGAACTGCAGCAGTCCCCTTGGTCTGTCGGGGTTGCTACCCAATTCAATATAATGATGGCTGATCCTTTATGTCCACACAATACTCCTAGTCTCTCCCCATCCCTTTAATGACACCACTCCTTATTTATGTTCAGTGACTTGGCTTCTAGGTGCGAGGGATTTCCCCTGGTCACCAGTCTGTCAGTGCATACATTTATTCTGATCTCATTGCAGAGTGGCCTGTCTGTATCAAATACTGTGGCCCATTGTTTGAGACATCCCAGCCAGGAGAATTATCATCCCTGCTTCCAACCTGTCTCACTCGTTCAGTGTTTTACATATTTCTCTGAGATCTCCACTCATTTTCCTAGTCCGCATGGAATACAGGCCCAGTCGCCCCAAACCCTGCTCACAAAACAAGCCCGTCATCCCAGAGATCAGTCTGGTCTCCCTTCGCTGCTCTCCCTCAATGTCAGGTTTGTCCTTTATTATCTGCCTTCTGATCCTGCAATATTGTTTTCAGTGACTGGTGTACAGGAGATACAGATCCTTTTCCATGTTGCAGCTACCCACTTGGTGGGTCTATGTACACTGGTCAGCGTGCCAATGCCATTCCCATTATTGACTTCTGGATTGATAACTCACTGCCCTGCATGGACCTCGCAGGTCTGCGCAGAAGGAAGCAAAAATGCAGATTAAGTCCCTTTATAGATGAATATTTTTCAACCAATCCATTTTGAAATGGTAGGCTGTCAATCTATTACCCCCACCAAAGGGCACACCGTCACCTCTACCTACATTGTTCTCCATCTGCCACGTATTTGCCCATTCATCCCACTTATCTCAGTCACCTTAGAGGGTCTTTACAACCTCCTAACCCATTCAAAATCCAATATCCTTTGGTGCTATCAGCAGGCTAGGATATATTGTATTTCATTCCAACAATCAAATGTTTAATGTATATTGTGAACCATTTGGGCACAAGCACTGATCCCTGCGATACATCAGCAGCCTTCCTCTGTTAAAAAAGTATTTTTCAACTTATTTATTTCGTGGATCTGGGAGTCGCTGGCCGGGCCAGCATTTATTGCCCATCCTCGTTGCCTTTGAGAAGGTGCTGGTGAGCTGCCTTGTTGAACGCTGCAGTCCACCTTCTGTGGTTGACCCTCAATGCCATTAGGGAGGGAATGCCAGGATCCTGACACAGTGACAATGAAGGAACGGTGATATATGTCCATGTCAGGATGGTGAATGGCTTGGAGGGGAACTTGAAGATCGTGTTGTTCCCTTATACCTGCTGCCCTTGTCCTTTTAGATAGACGTGGTTGTGAGTTGGGAAAATGGTGTCTGAGGATCTTTGGTGAATCATTTCAGTGCAACTTGTAGATAGTAAAAAACATTGCTGCTGCTGAGCGTTGATGGTGGAGCATTGTGAATGAAGTTGCAGTCAAACCGGCTGCTTTGTCCAGGATGTTATCATGCTCCTTGAGTGTTGTTGGGGCTGCACTCAGCCTGGCAAATGGGGAGTACTCTATCACACTTCTGACTTATGCATTGTAGATAATGGACAGGCTTTTGGAAGTCAGGAAGTGAGTTACTTGCCACTGTATTCCTAGCTTCTGATCCGTTCTTGTAGTTTGTGTGTTTATGTGGCGAGTCCAGTGAGATTCCAAGCAACGATTACACCCCAGAATTTTGATACTGGGGGATTCAGTGATGGTAACACCATTGAATGCCAAAGGGCAGGTTAGGTTGTATTTTATTGGTGATGGTCCTGGTCTCGCATTTGTGTGGTGTGAATATTACTTGCCAGGGGTCAGCCTGGATACTGTCCAGATCTTGTTGCATTTGAACATTGACTACTTCAGTATCTGAGGAGACACAAATGTTGCTGAACATTGTGAATCATTGGTGATCATCCCCACTTCTGGCCTTGTAATGAAGGAAAGGTCATTGATGAAGCAGCTGGAGTCGTTTGTGCCTAGGACGCTGCTCTGAGGTACTCCAGCAGAGATGCCCTGGAGCTGGGTGGACTGACCTTCATCAACCATGACCATCTTCGTACGTGACAGGTATGATTCTAACCAGCGGGGAGTTTGCCCCTGATACCCATTGATTCCAGTTTTGTTTATGCCCCTTGGTACCACACTTGGTCCAAGGCTGCCTTGATTTAAAGGGCTGTCACTCTCACCCCACCTCTGGAATTCAGCTCTTTTGTCCATGTGTGAACTAAGGTAATGAGGTCAGGAGCTGAGCGACCCTGGTGGAACACAAACTGGGCGTCTTTGACCATTTTTGAGCTGAGCAGGTGCTTCTTGAAAGCACTGACACCTTCCATCCATTACTTTACTGATGATCGAGAGTAGACGGATGTGTTGGTAATTGGCCGGATTGCATGTGTTCTGCTTTTTATGGATAGGAAATGCTTGGAGCAATTTTCCACATACTCGGGTAAATGTTGTTGTAACGGTGTTGGAACAGCTTGGCTGGGACAGTGATAAGTTCTGGAGCACAAGTTTTCAGTACTATTGCCAGAATCTTGTCAGCATGTGTACCCTTTGGAGTATCCAGTGTTTCCAACCGTTTCTGCATATCACGTGGACTGAATCGAATTGGTTGATGACTGGTAACTGAATTGCTGAGGACCACTGGAGGAGGCCGAGATGGATCATCCACTCAGCATTTCTGACTGAAGATTGTTGAGAATGCATCAACTTTATCTTTTGCACTGAAGGACTGGCCTTTTCCCCTCATTAAGGATGGGGATATTTGTGGAATTTCTCCCTCCATTGACTTGTTTAATTGTCCCTAACGTTTCTCGACTAGATGTGGAAAAACTGCAGAACTTAGAACTGTTCTGTTGCTTGAGGGATCACTTAGCTTTGTCTATCACTTACTGTTATGCTGTTTGGCACGCGAGTAGTCTTGTTTGGTGGCTTCACCAGGCTGACAATTCATTTTCGGGTGTGCCTGGTGCTGCTCCTGCCCTCCTGCACACTCCATTGATCCAAGGTTGATCCTCTGGCTTCATGGTAATTTGTGCGAGGGAACATGCCAGGCCACAAGGTTGCGCTGGATTGCAATTCTGCTGCAATTGCTGACCAACAACCCTCCTGGAAACCAAGAAATGAGCTTCTGGATCTGTTTGAAGTCTGTCTCAGTTGGCACAGTGATAGTGCCACCCAAAATGATGGAGGTTAATTTCAACGTGAAGGTGTGACTTTGTCTCCAGAATGACTATGCAATCGTCACTCTTACCGATACTGGCATGGGCGGATACTTCTGCAACTGGCAGCTTGGTAAGGATGAGGTCAAGTATGTCTTTTCCCTCTTGTTGGTTCCTTCACCACCTGCCACAGACCCAGTCTAGCAGTTATATCCTTTAGGACCGGACCAGCTCAATTATTAATGCTGCTATATATCCACTCTGGGTGGTGGACATTAAAATCCCCACCCAAACTACATTTTGTGCCTTTGCCACCCTCAATGCTTCCTCCAAGTGTTGATCAACATGGAGGAGTACTGACTCATCAATTGGGAGAGGCTGGTACATGGTAATCAACACTAGATTTCCTTTCCCATGTGTAAACTAATGCCATGAGACTTCATGTGATACAGGCTCACTGTTGACGACTCCCAGAGCAATTCGTTTCCAACTGTATCCCACTGTGCCGCCACTTCTGCTGTCTGTCCTGCAACTGAGACAGGAGATATCCTGGGAAGATGATGTGGTGTCTGGGACTTAGTCATACTCACAGAATCCTACCTTACAGACAATGTCAGGCTGACACTTGACGAGTCTATTTGTTTCAATTCACTGTTTCCTGCCAGATGTCCCATTCTAGAAACATGTCCATATATTCGCCCAATCCACTATGAATTGATTTTGCGAACTGGGCTTGGAGCTTTACCAAAACTTCTCTGACAATCCACATGTGTTAAATCCATTGATTCTGTTTCATTTGTCTCACAGTCTGTTTCTCAAACATAATTCTCATTTCATAAATCTATGTTAGTGTTGTCTATGACCATTACTTTCAGTCCCATTAATTTCTCCTGAACCATTTACTTACTATGTTCTTTGTTCCATGTAATTTATCATTTTTTCAACACCAGACTTGGTTTTCCTAGTATTGTTAGAAAGTTCCATGAAGCCAGAACTGAAGTAATGGCTTCATAGTTCTGCCATTTGCCTGTTCCCCTTTCTCCAGTTTCAGATTGCGAGGAAGCTGCACTTGTTTGCTCATATTTCTCAAATTGACATAATTTGACAAGCTCTTCCAGTTCACTCTTATAACCCTTGTATAACCAAAGCCCTGTATCGCTCTTATAATCTACGCCCTGATTAATAAACGCTACACCCAAGGTCCAATGCTTAACTACTCCATTACTCTATCCAGTCACATTCAGGGATGTGTGTGGAAGCTCCGTCTGAGCTTCCTAGTGTGCTGCTATTTATTGAGTACTCTCCTACATGGTTCCTTCTTCTCAAGTACATTACCTCATATTTATTGGTGCTACATTCCATCTGCCATTGACCTGCACAACAGACCATTCCACCTGCATCTTCCTGTGACATGAGACCTTACTCCTCACTGCTAACCACCTGGCCAATCTTTGTGTCAAACGTAAGTTTACTAATCACAACTCCCACACTGTCCAACCACCTCCCCTCCAGATTCACATTTTTTTTTTTGAATACCACAAATCATAAGGGACACAGCACTGATCCCTGTGGTACACCAGGGGACACTGGTCCCCAGTCACACAAACAGTCTTCTCCCACCATCCTCTGTCACCTGCCACTAAGACAATTTTCGTTGTAACTTGTCAAGCTATACTTAATATTGTGAGATTTTACTTTATTTTTCAGTTTCCCAGGTGGAACTTTGTCAAAGGCCTTGCTGCAAAACTAAATAAGTGAACCTCAAACTAATTCAATCAAATTCATTAGATGTGACCTCCCTCTGATAAAGTCATGATGATTATCCCTGAACAAACCTTGCCTCTCTGATTGGAGATCAATTTTCTCCTTCCCTATTTTCTCCAGTAGTGATCTAATAGGGAGAATAGTGATCTCCCGAACAGTGATATAATACTCGCTCGTCTATAGTTCCCCGGTCTATCTCTCCCACCCTTACTGTAAAGTGGAATCATCTTAGCTGTTCTTCAGTTCTCTGGCACCTCCCCTATGGTCAGATTCTCATTAAATCTTTCAGTCAGTGTCTTTCCTCCCTTGACCCCAACAGCTGCCTGTGATACTACTCATCCAGACATGGAAATTGTTCCAAATTTATACCAGGCAAAGCCTCAAATCCCTGCTCGTATTTTACATCAATCTGTTCAGTAGTTTTCCAGTTCATCTTATCGAATTCAGTGCCTGCCTCCTCCTTCTCCAAAATAAAATAGATGCGAAGGTCTCATGCAACAATCCATCAATATTCTCCGGCTTCACACACAGCTTGCCCCTTTAGTTTCTAATGGACGCTAACAGTTTGCTGATTATTTTATTCTACTTCTACGTGTAGAATATCGTGGGATTCTCCCTGATATCGCCGACTTGCACTTCTCCATGTCCCTTTGTTACTCAGTCCCCTCTATGTTTCTAAGCTTCAACACAATCGCCACTCATCATTTGAACCTCGAGATCACAGGCTGAGTTTCCCAATCAGACAATCTTGCCATTTTAGGGATTAATCTGGGGAATGCCTTTTGCAGTTCCTCGGTACTCAGCATATTCGTTCTTAGATTGGGACTCCAGAACAGTACAAAATAAGGTTTGTCTCAGCAACACGCTATGCAACTTGTGCACGACAACATCTACATTTCAATTGCATTCACATGAATGTAAATCTAATTTTAACTGTCCCATTTGCATATGTTTTGGCTAATACCGTTCACTTTAACTTTTCTTATGATATTAGTGCGTTAGTTCTTAAACAAATTCCTCCTGAATATCCAACGATACGTTATCGATTGGTTCCTCATTGCCGATTTCTACAAGAATCATTTTCAAACCATTCCAGAAAAAAGGTTTGCCACTTCTGGTTTTCCTTTCATCGATGCGTTATCATACTCCCCAGTTTTGCCATTATCTTCTATATATCTAATAGCACCTTCATTGTAATCGAGTCCAACAGACACCCGCCTGCGGATGGCAAGTTACTAGTCTGTATTTCACCACTCGCTATCTTCATCCTTTCTGAAACTGGCGGGAAACATTTATAACCGTCCCTTATCCCAATTGGCTACCTGCCTTTCGGGAATGCGTTGGAAAATAACGTGAAAATACGTAATGCAATCAATATGACTATTCATGCTTCCACTGAAATTTTTGTATGCAGTAAATCTGGGCTTGAGGATCTAAAATTTGAATTTAGGCAACAAGTATGTGTAGATGTTATTTAACACAAAATGGTTTCTCGATTCAAAAGAATGGTATAAAATGGCCTGTGAACTTGTCTGCTGATTTGCAGAATTATGGTGACATTCAAAGATAACAGGACAATAGAGTTTTCATAAATTGAATGCTGACACATTAATTGACCATTTGAACCAAACTTGAACTGATACATGGCATGACAATTTACGTAAATAAGATATCTTTCCCAAAGAATACCATTGGACAAGTCAGTCTTCAATCATGTCACGATATTGGACTTTTCTTGTAATTGAGAACCCTTTCCCAGGAAATATCATTGGATTAACTTGCTGTAAATCATGTCACTTTATGTGATTGGCATTTCTTGTAATTACGGCAGTAGAATTTCTTAAACAACATATAAATAATGTGTAATTTTAAAAGGTAATTGCCCAACTTCACCAGTGAACACTGAAGCTTTAGACTCTGTGTTGCTGGGTAGAATTGCGTCAAGGTATCTTAATTCAATAAACTAATGACTATTGCTTTTTGAATAGATCACATTTGTGATTCTTCTGACCAATCTCAAACCAAGGGGACCATCTTGAGGGGTCTAGATCTTCATTTTGGGACCGTGACTCGTTTCCGCTCGGACACATTGTGAACAGCTGTAAAAGAGTTAAATGTCCTTCATTATTAAGTGTTGTGAAATTCGGCCGGCCAGACTTAAGAATTTTAAGAGAGTGACCCCTCGCTCTTTATTTTCCAGTCCAGCCTAGAAGAATCGGTCTTCGCAAGGGTTGGGTCTGGGGGGCTTTTAAAGTATTTTTAAAAAGGAGTGATTAATTGACGTTGAAGGTGCTTTGGTACTTATAGACAGTAGTGTTCGAAAATTGATGAACTCTGAGGGGAGAGTTGGAATCTGAATTCCCAAGCCTTGTTAATTTTCAGGTTCGGCGTATTTGAACTTCTTTTGTTTTCGGTTTTAAAGAAAAATCGATCCCTTAAACTTCATTTATTTTCGGGTTCAGGTTGTTGGAACTTCGTTAATTTTTGGTTTAAATAAAAACTTCGAACTCTCGAACTTCATTAATTTTCGGGTTTTGAAAAAAATACTTCCATTGCTTAAACTTCTTTTATTTCCAGATTCGGATCTTTTTAACCTCGTTTCTTTTCGTTTTTTTTTAAAAAAAGTAGTTTGAATGCTTAAACTTCGTTGATTTTCATGTCCGGGTTGTTTGAACTTGGCTCATTTTCAGGTTTAAAAAAGAAACTTCGATCTCCGTAAATTTCCAGGTTCTAAACAAATCGGATGCTTGTATTTTCAGCAGTTTTCGGAGGCTGTTGCCCTCAACAGTTTCAATGTAGGCCATTATTAATATTCAATATTTGGAATAATGAGGGAAGCAGTTGCCTCCCGATATTTCCCTTTCTATGAAGGCAAGAGACCCCCTGTTTTTAATAACAGGTAATTATTAATATAATAAAAATACTTAATAATTTAACAATAAATCAATTTAGTTGATTTTTTAAAAGAAATACCGCGATAATTCATAGTAATTTTTTTTTAAAAAGGTTTGTGAAATCGATTAGCGTTTGTGGAAGTCTGGTCAGTCACTATTATTTATTTAAGTTCGTTGCTATAAAACTGAAGTAATTTAAAAAAGGGTAATTACATAGAGAGAACAGATGATGCATCATCAAGGTTGGTGAAATTATGTGGAAAATGTCCCGAAAAGTCTAAGGGCTTTCTAAAATTGTATGAAGGTCAAAACAAAACATTTCATGATGAAGAATGGGTATTAGGTTGCCCTAAATCTGTTCAATTAGTTAAATCAGCTCAGTAATTGATTTGGCAACGGAACATGGGAGTGGGAACGAAAGCGTTAATTGAACTGTGGCGACAGTTTTGTGATGAGAAGCACAAAGAATTAGTTTTGCGTTCGTGGCAAAGTACTGCCACTAAATTGGGGATTGAATTAACTGAAAGTGGTGCTATGAAGTCTGTTGAGGTTGTAATAAATGAATGTGCTCGAGTAAAACAATGACAGAAGCAGGATTGAGAAGTCCCAAATGACTGGTTTACAAACAGAACTGCGCAGTTCATTGGTTTTAGCGAGGAAGACAATGATAATTCATATTTTGATGAGTGGTGTTCCTTTTCTTTGCGGCTGCCATTTCAAACTCTTCCTTACAGGCTGATCACTCTTTGGAATGTTCAGCTGCTTCAATTAATTCTCAATAACTTTCCTGCTTTTGCTAATGCTGTAGTCCAGGAACAACAGCGACAGGATAATATTCTCGCTGCTGTATCTGCTGTATTGGCAAAGCCTATTGACCTTGCTGGTATTCTAGAACTTCACCCCAAAAATAAGGAGCCTGCTGATGATTTTTTTTTGAACATTTTAGAGAATGTTATTAGTCCTAATCTGGCGATCGGGATTGGAACTTAAATGGTATTAATGCTCAATATATTTCCATGCTATTAAACTGCCTGCCGCCTTCTGTAGTTTCAGCAGTCAAACCAAACAATCTAGACTGAGTTGAAGCCACCCCTTATCAACTCCATCGTTCTATTCGGGCCTTGTTGAAGAGCAGAGAACAAACCACCAGTTTTTCACTCAATAATCCCTTTTTCCCAGTCAAAGGTTCGATGGTTGGTGACTCATTAGTTTTGTTGTTTTTTGTACCTGTTGTACCTGCTCAGCTTGTCTTGTCTTGCTTAGTTGCTTTTTTGTTCGTTTTGGTGATTGTTCTTTGTTTATGGAATATGGAAGGTGGCAGTTATTCTTTATTGATGTGTTAAAAGTTAAGGCTGGCCAGCATGAACAATTCTTCCACACTTGGTTAAGCAATGATGCCACAGCCAGGATTTGTCGGACTAAACTCCCAAGCTAAAAACTAAGATATGGTGTGTGTGTGTGAGAGAGGGAGAGAAAAAAAGAGCTGTACAAGAAAGCAAGAAAGTTTAACCCTTTGTGATTCTGTTCGAATGCACAGTTGTTTGTTGGTGATTGAATATTTGTGACTTGTTCCCTGGAGCTTGAGATCCGGGACTGATTTGAATCTGATTTCTATTATGGAACTTTAACTTGATTTCTTTTAAGGTTAATGATTCTTCAGTGATTATGGAATAAAATATTAACTCATGTTCTTTTTACAGGTCATGACTGCCTTCCTGTCAGTTTCTAACTAATCTCTGTTATCCTTACATGAAAGCCAAGTTTATTCGATTTCAAATCAGCTTAATACGGAGGAACACAACGTTATAACGTTTTGTTTTTGCGTTTCAGACTCATTTGTTTCCACTTAATTTTAAGAGTGATGTGTTTCGTTGGTGATTGTGATGTTCCAGCCGTAGCTTTATTCAGGAAATCCCCTCCCTCAACGACAGTTGAAGTTTCAGTTATAAATTAGATTGTAAGAGATCATCAAAAAAACTTCCATCTGTGTCCTTGGATTCGGCAAATATTCATGCATTAGAAGTTTTTTTAATTAGAAGTGATTAGACAAACACTTTTAGATCAGCTCCGGTTATTTCACGAACTATAGCATTATAATTGAGCAATGACTGCTCAGGACTACTTCATAAACCTAATTTTGGATATAAATTAAGGGACTAAAACCAGGTAATTATAGTGGATTTCAAAGTTGGGAACTGGATGCATTTTACGTTTTATATAGTAAATACTGAATAAATGAATTTCCAATTTAAATATCATAAATATAAATATATATTTATAAATTATATAAGAGAATAAAATGTTGTATGCCACTCAGATATATATTGTAAAAATAATGACCACTGATATATTATCACAGAGGAGATCTGATCTCAACAAGACAATGAGAACTCAGCTCTGTTGATCGTCCAATGTCCACAAAAATAGTTGAAAACTAATTTTCCACAATTTTCTTCAACTGGATCCCCACTCAGTAATGCGGTAAGTATGCCTGGTACCACTTCACTCAGTTCTCTCTCCGAAATTCAAACTGAATTCTATCCGTATCATTAGGTGTGCCTCACGGATGAAAAAAGACTACTGTCTGAGTTAAACAGGCACAGCTGTCACACAGCATTCAAACCTTTGGAAAATAGGGACAGCCAAACATATCGAGGAATAGGATGGTACATCAATCACTTTATTTTGTAAAATCACTGCCCCATTGCCATGGAGTTGGCAAGCCATGCGATACAGTGACCAGGGCAAATGAATGAGACAAATCACATATATATAGTTATTATCCTCTTGCAGTTGTTGATTAGCTGAACATTCAAATCCAAAAAATAGCTTTCAGATTATGACAATTAAGATTCCAAAATGTATAGTTAGGTACAGGCTTTAAAGTTAGACAAGCATAAATTGATAAAAGGGGATAAATGAGGTTAAAATGAAAATAGAGGCAAGGAAATCAACGACAGAAGGGTAGAGAATGATGCAATTAGAAGGATAAAGCAGCAGAGTACTGTTTTAAAAATGCTTTAGTCACTTGTTGGGTTTCCACCCTGAATTACAGATAAAGATAATTTTATGTATTATTATAAATATTTATTATTAATTATGTATTATTATTTATATTATTAATATTTATAAAACATCAACTGTATTAGCCCGAATCAAAATTAATAGGCAGGATTCCTTCACACATTGTCAGTGACCTGTCATATTGATTCATGGTTAATTTAAAACATGACTGCATTAATTCATTGTTAATCACAGAAGGGAATGATGAATTACTGGCCAGTTGAAGAAATTCTGCATATGATTGGAGGATAGGGATATGCATATAATATGGCAGATGAAACTCCCAAAAACTGGGAATGTGCCTGTGAATGGGTGTATATATGTATAAAAAAATTCGAAATGGAATGAGAAAACAATGTAAGGCCACTAAGGTTGAGGAACATATAAACAAGGTTAAAGAATAGAATCTCTGTCTTGCATACTGACCCTTTTTGAGAATTAGTATTTTTGTTCCTATATACCTGCTGAGCCCTGTGGCTATGTGGATGGCACTGCTGTCTCGCAGTGCCAAGGTCCCGAATTTAATTCCAGCCTTTGATGGCTGTCTGTGTGGAGTTTGCACATTCTCCCCATGTCTGTTTGGGTTTTCTCTGGGTGCTCCGGTTTCTTTCCACAGTCCAAAGATGTGGATGTCAGGTGAATTGGCCATGCAAAATTGCCCATCGTGTTAGGTGCATTAGTCAGAGGGAAATAAGTCTGGGTAGGTTACTATTCATAGGATTGGTGTGGACTTGTTGGGCCTGTTTCCACACTGTAGGGAATCAAATCATCTTCTGATTATCCACACCCTTAATTTAAAGCATCCACTTGTTGAAACTTTTGCTTCTTTTGAAAATGAAGCATTCAGTCTTCATAGTTGATATCATAGAATCAGTAAATTTCGCCATCCTAAACCGGGTCCCAGCCCAGGGACTAGAGATATGATAATGAAGCATGCCCCTGATTGCAAGACCAAACCGGCCAAATTTGCTCAGAATATCCAAGTGTGATACGGATGTAAATGCAGTAAAATTCTAGGAGTAGCCTGAATAGGAATGGCTTGTGTTACAAGACGGAAAGATGCGTCTATCTGTCTGATGGAAGTGACAAACAATTGAACAATAATCAAGAAGCTGAATTAATTTTATTTAACCCTATGCTTGTGAAATGTTTTCTGTCTGGATTCACTGATATGATCCAGGCCAATAGCACAAACCAGTTGAGGAATTTCTAGTCGCAAAGGAGGTGAGAGGTGGTTTTCTATTGGGATGGCCAGAACCGGATTGAACCATGATGCAAGTCACAGGTAAAATCAATTATATTCAGTGTCCCCGTGGCCCCAAATGCAGTATGCCAGCCCTGATAGAGTTGATTGGAACCAGAATACCCACTGGGAGCGGAACCTACCTCATGCACCTACCCGATGACCAGTACTGGACAACCTTATCATGAAAGGATCCTGAAAATGGGGATAGACAGCCCCCAGCATTTCACCTTTTGAGACTGGCAACAAGACATAAGAAAAAACCCAGGGCAAATGCCTGGCCCTTGCTTTAACTGTTGAAATGTGGCCAAAGGTGATTAATATGTCTTTAATGTTACCTCAGAGATGATGTTGCAAATCGACAGGCTTTCCTCATATCCAAATTAAAATCTACTATTATACACTGACGCTTCATTGTGCTTTTAATATGATCCACAATTTTGGAGCCTTGTGGTAACATTGAACATTTTTAACTCCCATGGGGGCAGCGTTATAGTAATGCTATTTTGTCCAATCAATCTGACAGTTATCAAGATATCTGGTTCATGCTGATGGAACTGATACTTTTTCTAAAATAATGGGCAAATATAGGCAGCTGCCAAGCAGACAGCCTTACACCCCAAACTACTTATCCCATTGGATCCCCAGCAAAACCCGTTTAGACACAGTATAAGGATGGACAGCCCAGACCGGGGTAAGATGCAAAATCATGGAAGAATGAAGCTGTCTGTTCAGTGCCAATTTACAATGTAGAGTTTCATTTCTCTATTGCTTAATGACAGTAATCACACGGGTTTAGTGTTTGGATTTTACAATATTGTTTTGAAATTTGGATGTAATTTGCAAATTTCCATTTCTGAAATAATTACAGGCACTTTATACTTCAATATACTATAGGCTGAGTAATCAAATGATTTTATTTCATGCATGGACACTAAGCCTAAATATCTTTGCTTTATGTACGGAGCTTATAAGAATACACACTGGTTGATTTGATTTAGTTTTGGTCTGGGCTGTTAGGTCTAAGAAGGAGTGTCTGGCTGAGTTATTAGCTTCATGTAGAACTTAATGTAGACCCCTCAGGAAGGGCCTGTTGGTTCGAGATCGGTCAAAAGATCGACAAATGTTGTCTATTAAAAAAGCAAAGCTCATTAGTTTATTGAATTAAGATACTTTGACGCAATTCTACCCAGCAACACAGAGAATGAAGCTTCAGTGTTCAGTGGTGAAGTTGAGCAATCACATTTGAAAATTACACATTATTTATGTTTTTTAAAGAAATTCTACAGCCTTAACTACAAGGAAGACCAATCACATATAATAAGATAACATGATTTACAGAAAGTTAATTCAATGATATTTCCTGGGAAAGGGTTCTCAATTCCAAGAAAAGTTCAATCAACCATAACAAGGTGGCATGAATGAAGACAGACTAATCCAATGGTATACTTTGGAAAATATACCTTATTTACGTAAATTGTCATGCCATGTATCCGTTCAAGATTTGTTCAAGTGTTCAATTAATGTGTCAGTATTCAATTTATGAAAACTCTATTGTCCTCCTATCTTTGCATTTCAGCTTTATTCTGCAAATCAGCAGTACAGGTTCGCAGGCCACTCTTTTAGTATTCTTAAATCGAGAAACCATTTTGTGTTAAATAAAATCTCCACATACTTGTTGCCTAAATTCAAATTTTAGATCTTCAAGGCCAGATTTACTTCATACAAAAATTTCAGTAGAAGCAGCAATAGTCATATTGATTGCATTACGGATTTTCACGTTATATTCCGACACATTCCGGAAAGGCAGGTAGCCAGTCGGGATAGGGGACGGTTAAAAATATTATCTGCCGGTTAACGAAACGATGGAGATGGAGATTGGTGAACTACTGACAAGTAATTTGTCATCAGCAGGTGGGTGTCAGTTGGACTCGATGACAAAGTACATGCCACTAGATATATAGAAGGTAATGGTAAGACTTGGGAGTATGATAATGTATCGGTGAAAGGACAACCAGAGTGGCAAACCTTTCTTCTGGAATGGTTTGAAGATGGTTCTTGTAGATATTGGCACTGAGGAACAAATCGATAACATATAGTTGGATATTCAGGAGAATTTTTTTAAAGAACTCACACATTAATATCATAAGAGAAGTTAAAGCGAAAGGTATTGGGCAGAACATATGAAATGGGAAGGTTAAAATTAGTTTTACCTTCATGTGAATGTAATTGAAATATAGGTGATGTCGTGCACCAGTTGCATAGCGTGTTGCTGAGAGAAAACTTAGAGTATTTTGTACTGGTTTAGAGTCCCAATCTAAGAAAGAATATACTGAGCACAGTGGTAATGCAAAAGGCATTCCCCAGATTAATCCCTAAAATGGCAAGATTGTCTGATTGGGAAACTCAGCCTATGATCTCGAGTTTCAAATGATGAGAGGCGATTGTAGTGAATCTTAGAAACATAGAGGGGACTGAATAACAGAAGGACATGGAGAAGTGCAAGTAGGCGACATCAGGGAGAATCCCTCCATATTCTTTAATCAGCAAACAGTTAGTGTCCATTAGAAACCAAAGGGACATCTGTGTGTGAAGCTGGAGAATATTCATGAATTGTTACGTAAGACTTTCATATCTGTTTTATTTGGGAGAAGGAGGATGGAGGCACAGAATTCGAAAATTTGGATGGGAAAACTCCTGAACAGATTGATATAAAATATGAGCATGAATTTGAGGCTTTGCCTGCAATACATTTGGAACAATCTCCATGTCTGGGTGAGGACTATCATAGGTGGCTGTTGAGGTCAAGGGAGGACAGACCCTGACTGAAAATTTTAATTCGCATCTGACCATGGGGAGATGCCAGAGAACTGAAGAACAGCTAATATGATTCCACTTCACAGTAAGGGTGGGATAGATAGACCAGGGAACTATAGGCGAGCGAGTATTAAATCACTCTTCGGGAGATCACTAATCTATTTGATCACTACTGGAGAAAATTGGGAAGGAGAAAAATGAACTCCAATCAGAGTGGCAAGGTTTGATCAGGGATAATCATCATGACTTTATCAGAAGGAAGTCACATCGAATGGACTTGATTAAATTAGTTTGAGACGGTCACTTATTTAGTTTTGCAGCAAGGCCTTTGACAAATTCCACCTGGGAAACTGAAAAATAAAGTAAAACTTCACAATATTAAGGATAACTTGACAAGTTACAATGAAAATTGTCTTCATAGCAGGTAATAGAGGATGGTGGGAGAAGGCTGTTTGTGTGACTGGAGACTAGTGTCCTCTGGTGTACCAGAGGGTTCAGTGCTGTGTTGCTTATGATTTGTGGTATTCATTAAAAATATGTGAATCTGGAGGGGTGGTAGTTGGACAGTGTGGGAGTTGTGATAAGTAAGCTTATGTTTGACACAAAGACTGGCCAGGTGGTTGGCAGAGAGGAGGAAGGCCTTATGTTACAGGAAGAAACAAGTGGAATAGTCTGATGAGTGGAACAATTGCAGATAGAACGTAACCATGATAAATATAAGGTGATGCTCTTTGGAAGAAGGAACCAGGCAGGAGAGTACTCAATGAATGGCAGCACACTACGAAGCTCAGTGTGTGCTTCTCCACACACCCCTGAACGTGAGTGAACAGGGTAGTGGACGAGTTAAGCATTAGACCTTGGGTGTAGCGTTTATTAATCAGGGCGTAGATTATAAGAGCGATACAGGGCTTTGGTTAGGCCAAAATGGAGCACTGTATGTAGTTTTCCGAGCCACATTTCAGAAAGGATGCAATTGTACTGGAAGGGGTGCAGAGGTGATTCACCAGGATGTTGCCTGGGATGGAGCATATCAAATCCATTGTTTGTTTTGGACCAGAAACGTCTGAGGGAGATGTGATTCAGAAGGATAAGAATATGGGGAAGATGGAGAGGGTGGGTAGACAGCAGCTGTTCTTTTTCGTCGGAAGATCAAGAACAAGGGAGCACATTTTTAAAGTGAAGGTTTGAGGTTTAGAGAGAATTTAAAAATTGTTTGATTTTTTTAACCCAGAGGGTGTTTGGTCTGAAATGCACTTCCTGAGAGGGGAGTTATCACGCGTAACCTGACAACCGTTAAAAAGGACTTGGACTAGCACTTGGAAGTACCATAACATTTCAGGCTATGTGCATGGTGTAGGAGAGTGTGACTAATATAGATCGTGCTGTATTTTTGTTGGCACAGAGTCTATACTCCTGTGCGTATATGGTGTGGAAGGTCAATTATTGAGCGGCTTAAGGCAGGAATTGATGGGTTTCTGAAGGTATATTCACAAAGATTATAAGAGTGAACTGTAATAGCTTGTCAAATTATGTCAAGGTGAAAAATGTGAGAAAACAAGTGCAGCTTCCTTACAATGGAGAATGGAGAATGGAGAATGTGGAACAGGGAAATGGCAGAACTCTGAAGCCACAACTTCAGTTCTGTCTTCACAGAACATTCTAACAATACTAGGAAAACCAAGTCTGGTGTGGAAAAAATGATATAATACATTGGACCTAGAACATAGTAAGTAAATTGTTTAGGAGAGATGATTGGGACTGAAAGTAATATTCATAGACAACACTAACATAGATTTATGAAACGGAATTATGTTTGAGAAACAGACTGGGAGAGAAATGAAAGAGAAACAATGGATGTAACACATGTGGATTTTCAGAAAAGTTTTGGTAAAGCTCCAAGCCCAGTTCGCAAAATGAATTCATAGTGGACTGGGCGAATATATGGACATGTTTCTAAAATGGGACAACTGGCAGGAAACAGATGATAGAAACAAAGAGACTTGTCAAGCAACAGCCTGACATTGTCTGTAAGTTATGATTCTGTGAGTATGACTAAGTCTCAGACACCCCATCACCTTCCCCGCTGGAAGGCATGGATCAAATTACTCCAATTCAATGACAGCAAAAGACTGCCATACTTCCTCTTCCTCCGAAGGGAATCAAGTGCAGCCAATGATATTTCCTCATCATGGTTTACGTAAAGAAGAAGCATTTTCTGGATGGAACCAATATTGTCAATAGAAGTTAATATGTTAGCAATAATATGCTTAAGTATAGCAATACCAAAAAAAACAATGAAAACAATAGCATCTTACAAGAACATTTTAATTAATCAGTTGTACCATGAGCCAAAACCCCAATCTTCCTATCCCACACATTTGTTCATCTGGTTTACATGAGTGTGAATATTATCAATGCATCTAATAATGTTTTTGAAAAGATCAGTGACACTCATAATGCATTTTCCTTTAACTATAGTTAAAGGAGCTATAGACAGACTGAAGGTCTAGATAAACAGTCTGTCAGATTTATCAATATTCAATCCAGCTGTCTTTTCAAATACTACCTCATCACTGATGTGAAAGAACTTAGACTTTACTTACACATGTCCCATGGTCTCTTGGTATTTCTGGGAGAATTTCTGGATATTCTTCCATGAAGACAGATACAAAAAAAACTGCTTATTTTCCCTGTAATGTCTCAGTTCTCTACTATAATTTACCCTGCCCGCACACTCACTGTTCTACATTTGACCTTGTTTTCATTTTTGTTTCATACATTGATAGATGCTTTTTAGCAGTTTTTATGTTGTTTTTTTGTTTGCATGCTTTTTGTCTTTTTGATTTGTTTTTCACAGCTTTTTTGCCTTCTTTTGCCGGGTCCTACATTTCTCTGAGTCTACTAGCTTACTAGAACACTTGGAAATTTTCTAGGCTGCTTCCTTTGATCTCATAGGTAGATGAGGGGTGTGTGAAAGCGATAGGTTGGAGATGAGGGTGGAGTAAAGAGGTGGAAAGGAAGATGGACACATAGGAACATTCAAGATAGCGGTGCCGAGTTATGAAGTATGGACTGGGATAAGGTGGGTGATGGTGATGAGGGGAAACTGGTGAAATCCACATTGATCCCCTTTGGTTGGAGGGTCCCAAGGCGGATGGATGAGGCGTTCTTCCTCCATATTCAGGTGGTTAGGTTTTGGTGATGGAGGAGGCCCAGGACCTGCATGTCCTTTGGGTGTGGGAGGGGGAGTTAAAGTGTTCAGCCACAAGGCGGTGAGGTAGGACAGTATGGCTGTACCAGAGATGGTCTCTGATATGATCTACAAGTTGACTTCCTGTCTCGCCAATGTTGAGGAGACCACATCAGGTTGAATGGATGCAGTAGATGAGTCGTTCTGTCTCCATTCGTCATATATCACTTTCAACCATCCTTCATCTACCTATCACATTCCACACTACCTCTCCGCCCCCCCACCACAAACCTCCCCCTCCCCCCTCCATGGCCCTTCACATATATCTCTCACGTTGCTTGGCCAAAAGCCTCAATCCTGATGAAGGGCTAATTCCTCAAACGTCGATTCTCATGTTATTAGTATGCTGGCTGACTAGCTGTGCTTTTTCCAGCACCACAACTCTGATCTCCAGTATCTGGAGTCTCCACTTTCTCCTCATACCTTCATGGCTTTCACGACTCAGATTCATAACAGTTACTTCAAATAAAACAAAAACTGTTGTGTATTCAAACATCAGAAAACCAATAGAGGCAGCACCATTGTTCATTGTCTAGGACAGTTGCCTAACAATAACAGGGACCCCTATTTGATTCCAACCTCGGGTGACTGTCTGTGTGGAGATTGTACATTCACCCTCTGTCTGCATGGGTTTCCTCCGGGCGCACCAGTTTCCTCCCATAGTCCAAAGATGTGCAGGTCAGATGATTTGGCCATCTTAAACTGCCCGTAGTGGTAGGTGCATTAATCAGAGGGAACTCGGTCTGGTTGGGTAACTCTTTGGAGAGTTGTTGTGGACGTTTTGGCCCGAAGGGCCTGTTTCTGTACTGTAGGGAATCTAATCTCAAATAAAAAGTTGAGGTCACTGTACCCAAAAGGTCTTTTACGGTAAAGTTTTCAATTGGCTCTTCCGATCATCCAACATCAATTCCCAAATAACCTGATCTCGGCCTCAATGCTCGAAATAATGTTCATACAAACCATTTCACGCATGCTCATGAAATCTGTTTAGCATTCAGTTGGGTTAACACCGTTTAGATATAATTTGAACAGTACATTATTACTGCAATACCCATAAACGTGTATATCTCATTTCCTGTTTTAAAACATTTGTATTGTTACTTTCCCTTTGATATATAATTCCCATTAATGTTTGCTTCTCATTGCTGTTTCTGAGCTCGACCTCACCTGATTCAGTGAAATCTCAGTAAAGTTGATTCTGGAGAGATTAATCGTACAGATCATATCGCTACATCATTTATGCTCTTCTCAAGCTTTATTGTGAGATTTTCTCAGATCTCCCATTATACTGGTGCCGTAGAGAAGGACAATAATCTTATAACAATGCTATGTATTCCCACGACAGCTGAGACTGATATATCCTGGGTGGGAACCTTACAGCAGGCTGGTGAAGCATTGCTGCTGCTGTACAGGATCTTAATAAGATCACATCTGGAATAGCGTGTACAGATTTAATCTCACTGAAGAAAGGATATTTTTACATTGGAAGCAGTTATGAGATGGTTCTGGAATTAGGCTGTTAGTTTCTAAGGAAAGGATGGTCAGGTTGATCCAATGCACATTGGACTTTTCAAGAATGAAAGGTCGTGTTATTTCAGCAGATGACCAGAAGGAGTCAGCAATAGACTCCAATTATACACATAATGGAGATATCCATGCCATTCTCCAGCCTCTTACAAAGAAATACCAGAAGGATACTCAGGCATTCAATCCATTACACCAAAACAGGACGAGGCTATTCAGCCCTTGGAGCCTGATATGCAGTTGCAGGAGGCGGCTAATCAGCCCCTCGAGCCTATAACACTGGACCCAGTGTAGATCAAAGCGGACCAGTATCCTATTAAATCGCAACAGAATCAGTCCATTGAGCTCTGTCAAGTCTGTTACACAGGAGCTGGAAGAGACCATACAGTGACTGGAGATTGTTACACTGGGATAACAGGAGGCCATTCAGCTCCACTGAGCCTGTTGCAAGTGAATTCGGATAAGGATGCAATCTATCTGAGACTTTTTTTATGAGAACGACGGTGGTAATTCAGACATGTGGCTGTTGTAATGGAACAGGAGAAGGCCAATCACTCCCTCGGTCCCATCTCAGGGATGCATGTGGAGACAGTTCAGTTTCAACAGCCTGTTATGGAGGAAGTCCTGTTGTCTGAGAAGACCAATCAGTCCCTTGAGCTGTTCCAAAGCAACAGCAAGATTCCATATTCCCCAACCCTCAAACACATCAATGGGAGAAGGTCATTCTGGCCTTGGAGACGATAACATGGGAACACCAGAAAGAAGTCAGCCCATCGAGTTTGTACACCAGCAGGACAATGAGTCCATTCAGCCACATATGGCTCTTACACAGCAATTGGAGCAGATCTCTTAAAGCCTTGTGCCTGTTAAACAGGAATTCAAAGAAAAAGTAAAGGTTTTCGAAAGGGAAGAGCTCACAATAATGGTATACATCAGGGAGTAAAATGTAAAAATAAACTATTGTAATTTAAGGCAAGTTGGTAGAGTCCATTGTTCAGGACATTTGCAAAGTTAAATGACAATCCGTCAGAGTCAACATGGTTTTATGAAGGCTAAATCGTGGATGAATTGTTTGCTTGAGTTATTTAAACATGTCACAAACATGGTGGATAGTGGGAATCCTGGAGATGGAATATATCTGGTCTTCCAGAAGGGATTGGATATGTCGCTTCTCCAAAGAGTAAGCAGTAAGATCAGACAACAAGTGTGTAGGAGTAATCTATTAGCTTGGTTGGTGGATTGGTGAACCAACAAAATGAAGTCAGATGGAATAAATGTGTCATTTTCTTTTGCCAAATGTACTTTGTGGGGAGCCACACATTTCAGTACTCATGCCTGAACAATTTGTCTTCAATATTATTACTCAGTTGACAAGATGAATCATACTATAGCCAAATTTTCATGTGCAACTAACATCAATAGACAATAGGTGCAGGAGTAGGCCATTCTGCCCTTCGAGCCTGCACCACCATTCGTTATGATCATGGCTGTTCATCCTCAATCAGTATCCTGTTCCTGCATTATCTCCCTAACCCTTGATTCCACTAGCCTTGAGAGCTCTATCCAACTCTTTCTTAAACGAATCCAGAGACTGGGCCTCCACTGCCTTCTGGGGCAGAGCATTCCACACACCCACCACTCTCTGCGTGAAGAGGTTTCTCATCATCTCTGTCCTAAATGGCTTACCCCTTATTTTTAAGCTGTGTCCTCTGGTTCGGGACTCATCCATCAACAGAAACATGTTTCCTGCCTTCAGAGTGTCCAATCCTTTAATAATCTTACATGTCTCAATCATATCCCCTCTCAGACTTCTAAACTCAAGGGTATACAAGTCCAATCGCTCCAGTCTTTCAACATAAGATAGTCCCGCCATTCCAGGAATTGACCTCGTGAACATATGCTGAACTCCCTCAATAGCCAGAATGTCTTTCCTCAAATTTGGAAACCAAAACTGCACACAATATTCCAGGTGTGGTCTCACCAGGGCCCTGCACAGCTGCAGAAGAACTTCTTTGCTTCTATACTCAATCCCTCTTGTTATGAAAGCCAGCATGCTATTAGGTTTCTTCACTACCTGCTGTAACTGCATGCTTGTCTTCATTGACTAGTGTACAAGATCACCTAGATCTATTTGTACTGCCTCTTTATCTAACTTGACTCCATTTAGGTAGTAATCTGCCTTCCTGTTCTTGCCACCAAAGTGGATAAGCATACATATATCCACATTATCTGTCCACTCATCTAACCTGTCCAGGTCACCCTTTAATCTCCTTACATCCTCCTCACATTTCACCCTGCCACCCAGCTTAGTATCATCAGCAAATTTGCTAATGTTATATTAATACCATCTTCTATTTCATTAATATATATTATAAAAAGCTCAGGTCCCAGCACTGATCCCTGAGGTACCCCACTGGTCACTGCCTGCCATTCCAAAAGGGAGCCGTTTATCACTACTCTTTGTTTCCTGTCAGACAACCAACTTTCAATGCAAGTTAGTACTTTGCCTCCAATACCATGCGCCCTAATTTTGCTCACTAACCTCCTCTGTGGGACTTTATCAAAAGATTTCTGAAAGTCCATGTACGCTACATCCACTGGACCTCCCTTGTCTATCTTCAGAGTTTCATCCTCAAAAAATTCCAGAAGATTAATCAAACATGATTTCCCTTTCATAAATCCATGCTGACTCTGACGTATCCTGTTACTGTTGTCAAGATATGTCGTAATTTCATCCTTTATAATTGACTCCAGCATCTTTCCTACCACTGAGGTCAGACTAACTGGTCTATAATTTCCTGCTTTCTCTCTCGCTTTCTTAAAAAGTGGTACAACATTAGCCACCCTCCAATCCGCAGGAACTGGTCCTGAATCTATCGAACTGTGGAAAATAATCACCAACGCATCCATGATTTCTAGAGCAACGCCCTTCAGTACCCTGGGAAGTAGACCATCAAGCCCTGGGGAATTATCAATCTTAAGACCTAACAATCTCTCCATCACCAATTCATGGTAAATCTAAATTTCCTTCAGTTTAGGACCTTCAGCCACTGTTACCTCTGGGAGATTGCTTGTGTCTTCCCCAGTAAACATTAATCTGAAGTACCAATTCAACTCTTCTGCCATTTCTTTGTTCCCCGTAACATATTCCCCTGTTTCTGTCTTCAACGGCCCAGTTTTAGTCTTAACCATTTTTTCCCCTATCACATACCTAAAAAAGCTTTTACTATTTTTTTTATATTTTTTCGCCTGTTTACCTTCGTACCTCTTTTTTTCTCTGCGTATTTCCTTCTTAGTATTCCTCAGTTGTTCTTTAAAAGCTTCCCCGTCCTCCGTTTTCCCACTCATCTTTGCTATGTTAGACTTTTTCTCTTTTGACTTTATACGTTTCTTAACTCCCTCGTCAGCCACGGCCACCATGCCTCCTCATAGGATCTTTCTTCCTTTTTGGAATGAACTAATTCTGCATCTTCTGCATTATACCAAGAAACATCTGACATTGTTCCTCCACTGTCATCCCTGATAAGGTATTGCACAATTGAATTTTAACCAGCTCCTCCCTCATAGCTCCGTATCTCCCTTTATTCAAATTGAAATATTGTCACTACCGATTGTACCCTCTCCCTTTCAAATTGCAGATTGAATCTTATTGTATTATGGTCACTACTCCCCAATGGCGCCTTCACTTAGAGGTCATTGATTAATTCTGGTTCGTTGCACAATAACAGATCCAGAATTGCCTGCTCCCTGGTAGGCTCCAGCACCAGCTGTTCTAAGAATCCATCTCTGAGGCACTCCACAAAGTCTCTTTCTTGAGGTCCAATACCATCCTAATTCTCCCAGTCTACCTGCATGTTGAAATCCCCCATAACAATGTAGTAACATCTTTGCGACAGGCCAATTTCAGGTCCTTATTCAATTTATACCCTACATCCATACGACTGTTTGGGGGCCTGTAGATAACTCCCAAGAGGGTCTTTCTACCCTTAGTATTGCTCAGCTCTATCCATACTGACTCTACATTTTAGGTCCCCCCACGCAAGGGACTCATTATCATCCTTTAACAACAGGGCCACGCCACCCTTTCTGCCAGTCTGTCTGTCCTTACGATAGCATGTATAGCCCTCATCAGTAGGAAATTACTTCGGAATGAAGACGTAAGTGATTTAAAAGTGAATCTGGCGAGGTTGGGTGAAAGGGCTAACATTTGGCAATGAAAATTAAAGTGGATAACTATGAGATTATTCAATTTGGCAAGTGAAATAGAAAGGCAAGTTATTATCTAAATGGAGAGAAACGTCAATGTGCTCAGGTGCAGAGGGGTCTATGTGTTCACGTGCATATCACAGAAAACCTGCATGCAGGTACACCAAGTAATGGGAAAGGAAAGCATTGTTTCAGTTTTTATTTGTAAAAGGATAGAGTAGAAAGGTAGGGAGTATTGCTGTAGCTATGCTAGACGTTAGTAACGCTGCAACTGGAGTACAGTTTGGGTGCCCTGACTTGTGGAAGGATGCATATGCATTGGAGGTAATTCAGAACAGGCTCATTAGATTGATTCCAGAGATGAGGGGATCGTCTTATGAAGAGAGATTGAGCAGTTCAGGCCTATACTCACAGGTTTACAATAATGCAAGGAGATCTCATTGAAGTCTGCAAAATGCTAAAAAGAATTGAAAGTGTATGTGTGGAGTGGATATTTTTTCATGTGGCGCAATCTACAGCAAGGGACGAGAGTTTCGGATGGAGAGATGGCAGGAAAGTGGAACAGAGGCCGCGATGACATCAGCCATGATTGTATTCAGTGGTGGAGCAGAATCGGTTGGTTGAATCACTGACTGATGTTCCTTGTTGTTATTCAGCCCTTTGAATGTATTACACTGGGATAGGGGAGGACTGGTTATCAAAAAGGAAGGAGGTACTCCGGATAAATCAGTTTAGATCAGTTTGAGAGAACGTCATCAGTAGAGTCACACAGTGACCAGTGCTGGGTCCTCAACGACTTGCGATTGATATCAATGATCAGGAGGATGGGACAGATGTACTATAACTGCGTTTGGTGATGTCTCTGTGATAACCAAGACATTAAATTGTCAAGAGAGGCAGTTGGAATATAACATGATATAACCTGTCATTTCCTTTACAGGAAGAATGAAAGGGAGTATGTTACTGAAATGGAGCGCAATGACACGACTCGGTAATACTGTGTACTGGGGATTTCACGCAGACCCATTCATACATGGGAGATTTTGCTCTATCTCTTTGATGGTCTGCTCCGTGACATTCCCAGTGGCCCAATTGCTCTCAGTCCATACCGGATATTTTGATGTTGTTGGTTGGCAGTGGGGTTAGTGTTTTGAAAAATGTCGCAAGGGGACGACCTTTAAGATACATTCATTTCTTTCCACATGGAGACCGATGGTGAAGGAATGGTCTGCCTGCTTCTGAATGAATAGGCTGTGGCTGCTGCCAGGACAGTGGGTATTCACCAACATGATGCCCTGTGCCGGGACACACTGCAATGTTAATGGAGTGAGATGTCCTTCACTTCCTCTGCATCTCCTCAATGACATGGGGACCCACAGAGCCGTGTAGGTCATTGGGACTCCCATTTCACTGCGAAAACAAGGATATTCTCGGCAGCTCCCTGCAGATGGAGAAAACATTGTGTTCACCTCATCCACCATATATATCCTCCGTCTCTGAATGGTGACATTGATGTCAATGTAATGGAAAATGATGGGTATGTTACCCAGTCCTGCCTGGAACGTTCCAGATCATAGAAGCTGAATGAAACAGTGGCCCTAACAGCCAGTGGCAGCACCGTCCTCCCCCTGGTGTGAAGCTGCAGGACATGTTGAAAGAGGTGACACCACCGTTACCACTTCCTTGTTCAATCAGGATCCCCTCACACTCTGCTCCTGGGTTAATTGTAGCTTGGAAACCTGTTCCTGGAAACTCTCTTGCTTTCTGATTTTCTTCTTTCTTTTTCTGTCTTTCTTCTTCCTCTCCTTTTCTTTCAATTCTACTTTTAATCATATTTCAAACTGTTTAAATTCCTTTTTGTGTTCAAGCTGCCTCATCTGCAATTGAATTCTAGCCATTTCCAAAGACTCTGGTGGTGTTTCTACAAAAATCTAAATGTCAGGCTATTGCTGTAATTATCTACCCGTTTCTCACCAACCCAACTCCAGCTTGTCTGCCAATTCTAACAGCTTTGCCTTGCTCAACTTTTGTAAAGTCCGAACTTCATTCTTCCATATCCAGAGAACTCTTAGAAACAGAAAGAACCGTTACTACACAAAGCACTACTCAAACCAACCAAATTCAACACTGAGCAAAAGGCACAACAATTACCAGACGTTATCTTTGAGCTCAACAATCTCCCTGTGCACATTCACCCCTTTCCCACGTGGATTTTCTTCTGCTGCTCCATTTTCCTCCCACAGCCCAAAGATGTGCAGGTTAGGTGAATTGGCCATGTTAGATTGGCCATACTGTTCAGCGATGTGTAGGTTAGTTGCATTAGTCAGGGGTACATTTGGAGTAATAGGGTAGAGGAATGGGTCTGGGTAGTTTACTCTTCTGTGGGTTGGTGTGAACTTGTTGGGCCAAATGGCCTGATTTCACACTGTAGGGATTCAAATCCTGAACCCCATTTGGAATTGTGGGTTTAGAACTGGACAAGAGTCCCAAGCATGCTGTGGACCAGGCCAGACTGCCGTAAAATATTTTAAGGTGTTAACTTGGACTCCAAACTTGTCTTATAGTAAAGGTCGATATGAAGTGTGTGTTCCAGATGTGATGTGGCTGGTCAAACCACTCAACTTAAACCAAAACAGAATTTATTTAAACACTCTAATAAAAATACAAATAAAAAGAAGAAGAATTTAGAATAACTTAGCTGCTAGCAACTTAGCAGAATAATAGATAGAGTACTTTCTACTAATGAACTATTCCAATGTACTAACATCCCATAAACTCATTCCTTGGCAAACAGACACATCCAAGGCCTTCAGTCTTGCATGCAGTTCTCTATTCGAGGAGGAAACTGCAACAAGACACATTTCAGAGAGAATAGCATCTCGGGACAATTTACTGAAAAATCCAATCCTTCTCTGACCCCAAGCATCTGGTGACTGCCAGAGCTCATAAAGACTGGAAAGCCTGGTCTGTGCATTGTTACCACTGTCTATATATATAAACCTAAAAGCCTCCGAAGCTATTTACTTGAGTCAGCAGGCAGTTTGGTCTTTAAGATCTCTCTTTAAAGAAAAGGAGAAAATAACGTTCTTTACAATGAGAGCATTGTCAGAGATTTTAGATACCTGGTCCTTTACAATAATACTCAATGGGCTTCCTTGTGTTAATGACGATGCCATCAGCTGAGAAGGACAAACGCAGGCGTTCATTGGACAGGCATAGACCAAGTTTCCAAGATGTGAGTCAAAGCTGCTGAAAGCAACTGTCCAAATGGAGCACCACATTGGATACATCAGGAAGTGACCAATAGCCCAAACCATACACCCCTGTCCATGCAGCATCACATGGGCCACAGCGAGAAGTGAACAACAATCTGACACACAACCCCTGTCCATGGAGCACCACATGGGACACACTGGGAGGTGAACAACACCCCAGCACACACACCCCGTCCATGGAGCACCCCATGGGACAAACCGGGAAGTGAACAACAGGCTGATACACACCACTCTATCCATGGAGCACCACATGCGAGACACCAGGAAGTTAACAACAGCTCAGCACACACACCCATCCATGGAGAATCACATGGGATTAACCGGGAAGTGATCAACAGATTGACACACACCATTTCCTTGTTTCTGTGCTCTACAATATCAACACTCGATGCTCCATGGAGCCAAAAACCAAGGCCATGGAAGGCATAGAGGGACAGAGAGCTTCACATTAAAGACAGAAACAGACAGTTAGTTAACTACGGACATGATGTGGAAATATGGAAAAAAGACAGGGCAGTGGAACGAACTGGAGGAATAACCCCTTCGAGAGTAAAATTGCAAAAATGAGAACATTGAATAAAGGGGTTGTCAGATCAGCTGAAATGGCTTGTTTCATGATATTCTGAATCTGCTTCACAGAACACTTCAAACAACATAAACTGGGACAAGATGACAGCCCAGCATGGAGAGCTGTGCAGGCCATGCTAGTGCATTGCTCAGTAAACTGCACTATCTGCCCAGAATGGAGAGTATTGCAAAACTTAAATATCATATGGGAATGATGCGTACATCAGATTACTATCTACAAGGGGAGGAATTCTATCGACATTGGACCAGTATAAGGGAAAGGCTGTGTGTGTGTGTGTGTGTGTGTGTGTGTGTGTGTGTGTGTGTGTGTGTGTGTGTGTGTGTGTGTGTGTGTGTGTGTGTGTGTGTGTGTGGTGAATGAATACGAAAAGTCATTGCTTGAGAGAAAATATACTTGAAGGAAGCCAGGTTAAATATGAAGAACTGTCAGGGATTTGGATAATCGAAACAGAGAGACTGAGGGAAGTCTCATGGACAGATGAGTTAAAGTGCTTAAGGATATAAAAAATGAAGGCCTTGCTAGACACAATAGCGATATTGATCAGCATACGCAAGAATGGCAGATGGATAGAATTTTGTTCTGAGTTCGAATGAGATTTCTTTCTACAAGTTTCAACCTGACAGTGTCAGCAGCAGATTTTTGTCATCTGTATTTCACAGCTCAAGATTCAAACAGCAGATGGGTTAAGCCAGTGAGCAGTTAAAGTTAATAATGGTCAGGGCATGGTGTCAGGAATCAGCTCATGGCGAAAGGGATCACCAAAGTTGTGATTCATGTGTCAAAAACCTCCTGCATGTTCCCTAGTGCAGTTTGTAGTGGTCTGCAGAATGAATATATATAATCAAAGTCTCAATATGAACAATAATAGTGGCAAGAAGTGAACACGATATGAAAGAACAGTAATACAATCATAATTGCTTTATAGAAAAAATATCTGGACGGTGATACTTACCAGGGACACCAACGATAGATAGGAGAGGATAATAAAAGAAATGAATAATGCAAATAACGTAATAGATCCCCGAATATAATGACAACCCATCATAATATGTAGAAAGAGACCAGACATAATAGGAGAAACCCCTGTCCATTGTTGTAACATACGAGTATATTGTTCTGAGATTCTGATCGATTATCAGAACATTCCAGTCTAATGCTCTCAGATTCTAATCAAGTGTTGGAACATTCTAGTGTATTGTTCGCCGATTCTGATTCATTGTCGGAACATTCCAGTCTAATGTTCTCAGATTATGATCTCTCCTCCGTCTCTCTCTAGAGCTGCTGATCACTGTTAGTGCTATCGGTGATGTTCCGACTCATACTATGGCATAACACATTGAAATCTTCCACTGACATAATTACAAAATATAGAGACTGACATTAATCACAGTCACTGAACAAACAGGCTCAGTTAACCTTTGTTTTATATAACATTTCATATCACAATAAAGAGGTATGTTTATTCAGCCTGAATGGAATGGACTCGGGATTTCGATTAGATTGCTTACAGTGTGGAAACAGGCCCTTCGGCCCAACAAGTCCACACCGACCCACCACCCACCCAGACACATTCCCCTAGACCTAACACGATGGGCAATGTAGCATGGCCAATTCACCTAGCCTGCATATTTTTGGACTGTAGGATGAAACTGGAGCACCCGGAGGAAACCCACGCAGACGCGGAGAGAAGGTGCAAACTCCACACAGTCCATTGCCTGAAGCGGGAATTGAACCCAGGTCTCTGGCTGTGAGGCAGCAGTGCTAACCACTGTGCCACCGTGCCACCCACCGACAGATGGGCTGTAAATCTTTCATTTAAAAACAACTTATTCCTTGTATGTGGGAGTATTACCAGAGCACTGCAGGGCTGTATATGTTCCACTCTGTTTATAAAGAAGACAGGGATAAAATACCAGACCAGCTGCATAAAATGCCTGGTGGGGAAATTTCTGGATACATTGACTCAAGCGAGAAAGTGAGGATTGCAGATGCTGGAGATCAGAGTTGAGAATGTGGTGCTGGAAAAGCACAGCAGGTCATGTGGCATTCGAGGAGCAGGAAAATTCGACGTTTCGGGCAAAATCTCTTCAACAGGAATCGGGCTTTAGCTTGAAGCATTGATTCTCCTGTTCCTCGGATGCTACCTGACTTGCTTTGGTTTTCCAGCACCACACTCTCGACTCTAATCTCCAGCATCTGCAATACTCACTTTCGCCTCCACACTAGTTTCAGCCACTTCTGCAATACTGCCTTTAATTATGTCGTCACTGCTGCAAGAAAGATGTTGTTATATTTGAAATGGTGCAGACATGATTTACAAGTATGTTCACCGTGTTTGGGGGCGGGGCGGGTGATGGTGAACTACATGGAGAGTATGAATGGCAGGGACTATATTCCCTGGACCTTTGAGTCTGAGGAGAGAACTTACAGAGGTTTAACGCGGTAAATCCAGATTCTCCAAGATGAGCAAGGCCAGAGGCCAGGGAAATAGATAAAACAGTTACTCAAATTGAAACTAGACTCGATTATTCATGGGACAACAAGTTGCCGAACCATGGAGATAAACTGAAGAATGTGACTAGCCAGCGGAGTCAGAATTTGGAGAGTGTAATCACGTGAATCGTAACAAAAATAAACGCATTGCCATATCAACTGAAATGATTAGTCATATCACATTCTGAATCCACCTCACAGAAACAGCCCAGACACCATAAACTCAGAGGGGACAACTGTTGAGCATGGATCACTGTACAGACCAAACTAGTGTACTTCTGAACACCACCCTGCAATCTGTTCAGAGTGGAAAAATGTGCAGACCTCTAAATTGCATTGACCTATAAACCCAGATGAGATATGTGACAAGGGTGTGAAACTGTATCCACCACCCCAGTTCATTTCTCAGAACACTGTCTGGGTAAACCTGCAGCCCACGCTGGAAGTGATAAAATGTGCAGCTCCATATCTACACTGTGACATGATAAGTCTGGGTGTGAACATCACTGCCAGAGAGAGATCGCCAGGGAATCAGCTTAAATATTCCTAAATGGGAGTGGATTGGGGTAAAGACAGAATGGGCAAAATTGAGCGACAGTGTCATGGAAGGATGCGATCACAGGTTCCAGAATGCTGAAATGTTGACATTTCAACAGTTTCGTGCAACATAAGCCAGTGTTTCCAGGAATGATGGGTGAATGGAATATTGGTGTGAGGTCAGATGATGGAGAGTATTGGATGAACATTTATTCTGCAGTTTTGTAAGTGGGTGTAGGGTCAGCACAGAGTTCGACTCATTGGGTTGAATCTAACAATAATTTGTCTCAGTGTCATTTTCAATACGTGTGACAGAGAGATCGTCCGCATGAGACTGAGCTAGTTTCCTGGTATTTCTTTATTGAACTCACCATATTAACTACTCACCCCACTCCATGGTGTCCCTCTCATTCAATGCCAACCGGATTGTCCCACCCATTATGGCTGGAGGAACTCACCGTTGTCCGAATGTCCCTGGATATTCCGTGATCCCTGGTACTTGTGCCATCTTTAAATGGCCGATGGGCACATAATTGAACTTTCTCAGTTGAGACCTGCACTGCACAGTTTACGCCGACCATGGCAGACCACAGTTTGCCGACAGGGGAATGGAGTTCCTGGTGGATGCGCTATGACAGAGTGGGGCGACATCACCAAACCCACCGAGCATAGTCTGAGCTCACCACCGAGCTCAATGTAGTCTCTGCGATGTGAGGAAATGTCCAGCAATACAGCACAATCATCAATAACATTCCCCGCTCTGTCAGGGCACCGTATTATCTCTGCTCCCTCACACTAACTGTATATCTGTGAGAGCACCAACTCCCGAACAATGCTCATGCTCCACCATGCAGCTCTCTCTCTCTCTCTCTCTCTCTCTCTCTCCGTCCATCTACTACATTCCCTATACCAATAAAACGGGGTGGTTACAAGACTGTGGACTGACTCGCTCTGGACCCCTCACCATGTCACCCCCCCTCCACCTACACCAGCAGTAACAGCAGGGCCACCCATTCACACCCTCCCTCCCTCCCTTTCTCCCATGCCAGGAGAAAGACCCTGGAATAGGACAGAAAGGGCCAAGCCGGGTGGTGGAGTGCCCGATATCCCTTCCCTCACAATCCCCCTCCTCCCGCCATGTGGGGAGGACCCTGGTATGAGACGGAGAGGACCGGGATGCCTCGTATGGAGATTCTGAAACATCCACGTCCCAAAAACCGAGTAGAAGCAATGTTCATTGAAGGGCAATTGTAACTTTAAACCCACTGGCAGTTCCGTTTCCCCCCGGCACAACTTAGAAGCCGTGGACCTGATGCCATCTCCCTTTTGTGCTGAGCTGGTCTCGGTGGGTAGGCGGGTGGACTTGCACCGCATTGTCTCCACCAAATCACAGGAATGGAACACGGAGGCTCCCTCCTCCACCTCCACCTAAACCTCCACCTGGAAACAGCTCAGATACAGAAACTAATCTGTGAAATTTCCTGCTTTCCCCACTTGTGCTCATATACATCGAGGGCCCTCTGCTCCTGTTTCCCTTTTATAACGGTACAGCCTGTTTTATATTGTCTTCCAATGTTCTTCCTACCAAAGTGCTTCATCTCACACTGCTCTGCACTGATCCTCATCTGCCATACACCTGAAGTCTACACCAACGTGTTTCTGTCCTGTTGGAGTTCCACACTGTCCATCACACACTTTATAATTCTTCCACGTTTTGCATCTGTAAGCATTGAAATTGTCCTACATTCACACGTCACACTGAAATACCGACTCACTCACTATTGTGAGCAAGTGCAATACTAACACACTCCCTGAGGACAGACTAAAATACTGACACACACCAGAGTGAATAAAATAATGGCAAGAAACCATGGAGCAAGAGAAACACTGACAGACACTTCATGTCTGTATTAGTTTCTGTGTATTAGTGAGTGTCTCTATGTCTCTGTATTAGTGTGTATCTATCCATGTGTATCAGTGTGGGGGCGAGTCTGGCAGTCTCTATGGTGCTTAAAGTGATGTAATATCCCCTTGACACGAATTCTGAGGCAGGGTCACTCGACCTGCAACGTTAACTTTCATTTCTATCCACAGATGCTGCCAGACCGGCTGAGCTTTCTGTTGCTGTCAGTCTCTGCTGATGTCCCCACACGACTGTTCAGGTGGGAGTGGTGTGTGAATATCATCAGGGTTTCAGTTAGCGAGGGACAGAGGGAAGGCATCAGATCACAGCACCATCCAAATTGACAGCACCATCAAAACACGCAGAAACACAGACAAACAGGCAGCCATGCACATACACACACGCGCACAGACACAGACACACTCACACACTCACAGAAACAGACACATTACGTGCATAGAGAGACCGATACACGTAGGCACACAGGGACACATAGAGACTCACCCAAATAGACAAGCACAGACAGAAATACGCAGATACATACTTGGACATACAAACACACATGGAGTGGTCGAGTAACACAGAGGGTTTGGAAACAGACCTATCAGCCCATACAGTCCATGCTGAATATTATTTCAAACTTAACTTGACCCACCTGCCAACGCTTGGCCCAGATTTTCCCAAAACTTCCTTTATTTTTGTTCTTTATCAAATGTCTTTTAAATGTTGTAACTTTACCCAAAGCCACCACTTCTCAGGACGTTCATTCCATACATGAATGAAATGATGTGTAATAAAAATGCACATCGGTCATTATCAGGTATACACAAGAACCCTATGGGATGCTCGGGAAGTGATTGCTGGAAATCTTGATGATATATTCATATCATCAATAGCCACAGGTGAGGTGCTGGAAGACATTAGGCTGACTGATGTTGTGCCATTATAAAACAAAGCCAGGGACGATAAGCCAGGGAACTATAGACCAGTGAGCCTGACATCAGTGGTGGGCATGTTGTTGGAGAGAATACTGAGGGACAGGATGTACATGTATTTGGCAAGGCAAGGACTGACTGGGGATTGTCATATGTTTTGTGCCTGTGAAATCGTGTTTCACAAACTTGATTATTTTTGCTTGAAGAAGCAACGAACAGGATGTATGAGGGCAGAGCAGTGGATGTGATTTATATGGATTTCAGCAAGGCGTTCAACAGGGTTCCTCAGGGAAGACTGGTTAGCAAGGTTAGATCTCATGGAATGCAGGGAGAACTAGCCACATGGATACAGAACTGGATCGAAGGTAGAAGACAGATGGTGTTGGTGGTGGGTTGCATTTCAGGCTGGATGCTTGTGACCAGTGGCGTGCCACAAAAGTCGGTGCTGGAACCATTGCAATTTGTCATTTATATAAATGATTTGGATATGAACATAGGAGATAGGGTTAGTACGTTTATAGAAAACACCAAATGGGAGGTACAGTGGACAGAGAAGAAGGTTACCTCAGATTACAACAGGATCTTGATCAGATGAGCCAATGACCTGAGAAGTGGCAGATGGAGTTTAATTTAGATAAATGTGAGGTGCTGCAAAGTTTGTGAGAAGATTAGTAGCTCGGGTGCTCGTTGTTGTGGTCCACAACACAAAACCACCACTACAGTGAGGTGTTGTATTTTGGAAAGGAAAATTAAGGCTTGACTTATGCATTTACTGTTAGTGGGGAGTGTTGCTAAATAACAAGAGCTTGGAGTGCAGCTTCATACTACTTTGAAAGTGGAATCGCAGGTATGTCGTCTAGTGAAGAAGGCGTTTGGTATGCTTGTCGTTGTTGGACAGTGCATTGAATATAAGAGTGAGGAGATCATGTCGTGGTTGTCCACGACATTGATTAGGCCACTTTTGAATACTTCGTGCAATTAAGGTCTCACTCATGCAGGAAGGATGTGTGAAACCTGAAAGGCTTCAGAAAAGTTTTACAAAGATTTGCCAGAGTTAGAGGTTTGTATATTTATGGAGATGCTGAATACGCTGGGGTTATTTTCCCGGAACTTCAGCAGTTGAGAGGTGATCTTACAGGATTATAAAGTCATATGTGGAATGGATAGTGTGAATTGCCAAGTCGTTTCCCCAACGGTAGCAAATTCCAAACCTATAGGGCATGGGTTGAAGGTGAGAGGGGAAAGACTTAAAAAGGATCTAAGGGGCAACGTTTTCAAGTAGAGGGTGCTGTTCATGTACCAAGCTGCCAGAGGAAGTTATGGAGGCTGGTACAATTACAACATTTAAAAGACATCTAGATGGGCAGATGAATAGGACGTGTTTAGGGAGAAATGAGCCAAATGCTAGCAAATTGAACTACATTAATGTAGGACATGGTCAGTATGGACGAGTTGGATAGAAGGGTCTGTTTCAATGCTGGGCAGCTCTATGACACTATGTCTTCTGTAAGCCTTTCTCCTCGTATATTAAAATTACTCCCTAGTCTTGAAATCCTCCACGCTAAGGAAAGGACACCCGCCATTCAGCATTGTCTATACCCCTCATTGCTTTATAAACCTCCGTAAGGTTTATAAGATCTCAACCTCCTATGCTGCAGTGGAAAACTTTCCAGTTCATGGAGCCTATCCTTATACCTTAACCTCTCCATTTCCAACAACATCCTGGTAAATCTTTTCTGAAACATCTCCAGTTTTATAATATCCTCATTGTGAGTGGGTGACCAGAACTGGACACAGTACTCCGGGGAGACGTCAACCATGTCCTGCACATTCCGCCTCCTGTACTCCAAGGTCTGAGCAATGAAGGCCAGCAAGTCAAACGCCTTCATACACACCCTTCCTATACATGATGCAAACTTCAAAGGAATATACCAGAACCCCTAGAGCCCTCTGTTCTACAACATTACCAATGGCCCGACATTTAATTGTAGATGTCTTCTCCTTGTTTGTTTTATGAAATTGCGATACCTTTCATTAATCAAAATTAAACTCCATCTGCCACTCCTCAGCCCAGTGAGTGATAGTACCGGGGAAGAAAGCTTAGAAAGTTGCCTTGGATTCTTTCATGGTTTTAAGAATATGCAGAGACACGTTTGAGGCGGGAAATGGTGATCGATGCTTTGGAACCAGAAAGTATGCTCTTTCTTAGTCTCTGACGTTCAGTAATAACTATGTATTTGAGATTCTTTACAGTGCAGAGGGTGTCTGCAGGATATTTTTCCCTCATAATGCAGATGTCAGATAGTAGACCCTTAAGGTGGAAATCATAGCCAAACAATTAAAGATCTTCACAGTTTATCTCGAAGGCAGAGCACATAAACTCAAACATCCTAGAGTTGAGGTGCGCACCTTTCATCTGTTTAATAATGTAATTCTTTTAACTGTGTCATTCAGTAAAGTGAGCCAAATTTTAATGAATCCACACAGAGCTGAACGCTGACATTTAAAGTATGATGAAAAATCTGGGCAGGGTTGAAGTCTGTGCAATGGGTAATGCCCATGCCTCTTGAGCCAGAGGTCTGGGTTATATTCTAATACTTGAACTTGCGTGGTACTGTCTCTCACTCTGGACACAGAGGTCTGGATCCAAGTCTTGCCTGTCACGGAGGTATGTCACAGTATTTCACAACTGGCTAACGAACAAACACAGAGGTGAATAATATTGCAGCTTTAGGGACTATTGCCAAGCAGTGGTAGTGTCCCTACCTCTGAATACAAATGCCGCAACTCAAATTCCACAGAGGTATTTTATAATGTGGCTCAACAATTTGTGAAAATAATTTTAGAATTCTGACATGATGGAGAAGGAAGAGGTGTCAGTATTGAATGTCAGAATGTGGGCCAGGGATGACTGAAAGCACAGACATACGTGTTGATTGAAGTCACGTTTGCATATTCTCGAGGTTTATGTGATCAAGAAGACCATGGGTAGTGTGAATAGTCAGTGTCTTTACCCTAGGGTAGGGAATTCCAATACTAGAGGACATAGATTTAAGCTGAGATGGACAAGATTTAAAAGGGACCTGAGGGGACTATTTTCACACAGAAGGTGATGCGTGTATGCAATGAGCTGCCAAGGAAGTGATGGAATTTGGTACAAATTACAACATTTAAAAGACAACTGGATGGGGACATGAATTGACAGGGTTTCGAGGGATATGGGACAAATGCTGGAAAATGAAAAAATGTTAATTTACGACATCTGGTTGATTCGAATGAGTTGGACTAAAGGGACTGTGTCTGTGCTGCACAACGCTGTGATTCATTGATTCAGTTAATCATGATCTCTTTGTAATCTTATGTAACATTCTTCACCTTCCACTATATAACTAATCTTGGTGTCATCCGTAAACTTGCTCACCATGCCTTCTATAATTCTCATCTAAATCATTGATAAAAGTGACAACAAAAAGTGGATCCAGCAACAATCCCTGTGGAACGCCGATAATCACAGGCACTCAGTTCAAAAGACAACCCTCGTCCACCACCCTCTGCCTCCTGCCAATAACCGGAAACACACATATAGACATATAGACACAGTTCTGTGTTTAAGACAGACATCGATAACGTGTTGATTGATAAGGGGAGCAAGGGTTACAGTGAAAAGCAGGAGAATTTTGTTGAGAAACATGTCAGCCATGATCTAACAGCAGATCAGACTTGATGGACCAAACAGTCCAGTTCTGCACCAATTTCATACGCTCTATGGTTTACAATATCGGAAACGTCTACCCAAGAGAGCAGTGGAGGCTGAGTTTGATAAATACTTTACTGAATAGAGTCAATAAGAATATGGCATAGGTTTGAGGGGCTGAACGGTGTACTTCTTTCCTTTTGGTTGTGCCCTCATTTCTCAAAAAATAGAGGGTGACTTGCTGTGAAGTTCATACAATTTAAATTAAGAAGTTTCCCCATTTAAGATTGAGATAAGGATGTTTCTATCTCCTTAAGGTTGTGCTGTCTGTGGTATTCTCATCCACAGCGAACAGTGAAGACTGGGTTATTGAAGATATTCAAGACTGACCTTGACTGACCTTGTTGGACAAGGAAGTCAGTAATAATTGACAATAGACACGAATGAGATTTTCAGCAGCAAACAAGCCAGCCATTATCTTTATCAGCTGAGCAGCTGTCTGGAGCTCCTACCTCATGTTGTTCTCTCACTGTACTCCTTGAGGCTATTACAGAGGGAGAGGAAGACCCCATTCAGTCAGTCAGTGTCACTGCAATGAGGCAGGAGGAACCTATTCTGTCCTTCTAAGGAGTTATACGGGAATCGAATGAAGGATTCAGACATAGTGGAATAGATATCTACATAAGGGAAACAGACCCTTTGGTCCAACTCATCCGTGCCAACCAGATGCCCTAAATTAATTTAGACCCACTTACCAGCATTTCGCCCATATCCCGCTGAATCATTCATTTCCATATCCACATCTGGATGACTTTTAAATATTGGAATTATACCAGCCTCCACCACTTCATCTGGCAGCTCTTTCCATACATACAGAATGCTCTGTGTGAACATGTTGTCCCTTAGGTCCCTTTTATATCATTCCCCTCTCATCCTAAACCTATGCCCTCTAGTTCTGGTCTCCCCACCCAGGAAAAAGACCTTTCCTAATTATCCAATCCATGCCCCTGGTGATTTCATAAACATCTGTAAGGTCACCTCTCAATGAGAATAGTTTATTTAATGTGTAGTGACTGCGACAATTTTTCAAGACAGCACCAACAGCCAAAAATGAAACCTAAGATTATTGGTTGTGTTGTTAAGGGGACGCATGTTAATCGGGCTAATAGGAAATCTCCCCTCTTCTTCAGTGTCAGTCTGCTGAAAATTGAGCACATGACTGATATTACAGATTTTTGTTTTGCTGCATCTGAAAGACAGCATGTTTGACCGGGTTACGATCTCCCCAAATGTTAGTCTATATTCTGTGCTAATTTTTAAACTCTCAGGGATCAGGATCATTGCCGGTACGAACTCCACCTGATCATCTGACAACCAATGGCCTGAAGGAGGATCACTGAGATAAGAAACAAATCGACACTCAGCTACACAGCACAGCAGGAGGCCAAGCAACATTTCTGGGCAGGTACACAGGAACGGGGGAGCCCTGGTCAGCTACCCGGAAGTACAGAATAGAGATGATTACTTATTTTCAGGTTGGAAAGCTGTCACGAGTGGACTTCTTCAGGGATCAATGTGGGGACATCGACAGTTTACAATATAGATTTTACAACGTAGGGTAGGTTTTACAATTGGGGGAAGGGTAAATTCGATGCTGTAATACAGGATCTGAAGAGCATAAGTTGGGAGCATAGGCTGACAGGGAAGGATGTTGTGGAAATGTGGAACTTTTTCAAGGAACAGATACGATGTGTCCTTGATATGTATGTACCTGTCAGGCAGGAAAGTGGTGGTCGTGTGAGGGAACCTTGGTTGACGAGGGAGGTTGAATGTCTAGTAAAGAGGAAGACGGAGGCTTACATAAGGTTGAGGAAACAAGGTTCAGACAGAGCGTTGGAGGGATACAGGATAGCCAGAAGGGCCTAAACAAAGGGATTAGGAGAGCTAAGAGAGGGCATGAAAAATCTTTGGCGGATAGGATCAAGGATAACCCCAAGGCATTTTATGCGTATGTGAGAAACATGAGAATGACGAGAACGAGGGTAGGTCAGATCAAGGACAGTAGTGGGGGACTGTTTATTGAGTCGGAAGAGATAGGAGAGGTCTTGAATGAGTACTTTTCTTCAGTATTTACGAACGAGAGGGACCGTATTTTTGAAGAGGAGATTGAGGAGGAGAGAGTGAAACGGACTGGTAAGCTAGAGGAGATACTTGTTAGGAAGGAAGATGTGTTGGACATTTTGAACAGCTTGAGGATAGAAAAGTCCCCTGGCCTGACGGGATATATCCTAGGATTATGTGGGAAGCAAGAGAGGAAATTGCAGTACCTTTGGCAATGATCTTTTCGTCTTCACTGTCAACGGGGGTGGTACCAAGGGAGTGGAGAGTGGCGACTGTTGCGCCCCTGTTCAAAAAACGGAATAGGGATAACCCGGGAATTATAGGCCAGTTAGTCTTACTTCGGTGGTAGGCAAATTAATGGAAAGGGTACTGAGGGATAGGATTTATGAGTATCTGGAAAGACACTGCTTGATTAGGGACAGCCAGCATGGATTTGTGAGGGGTAGGTCTTGCCTTACAAGTCTTATTAAATTCTTTGAGGAGGTGACCAAGCATGTGGATCAGGGTCGAGCAGTGGATGAAGTATACATGGATTTTAGTAAGGCATTTGATAAGGTTCCCCATGGTAAGCTTATGCGGAAAGTCAGGAGGCATGGGATAGAGGGAAATTTGGCCAGTTGGAAAGAAAACTGGCTAACAGGTCGAAGTCAGAGAGTGGTGGTAGATGGTAAATATTCAGCCTGGAGCCCAGTTACAAGTGGAGTTCCGCACGGATCAGTTCTGGGTCCTCTGCTGTTTTTAATTTTTATTAATGACTTGGATGAGGGAGTCGAAGGGTGGGTCAGTAAATTTGCAGATGATACGAAGATTGGTGGAGTTATGGATAGTGAGGAGGGCTGTTGTTGGCTGCAAAGGGACTTAGATGCAGTGCTGTGCTGAGGAGTGGTAGATGGAGTTCAACCCTGTCAAGTGTGAGGTTGTCCATTTTGGAAGGACAAATAAGAATGCAGAATACAGGGTTAACGGTAGGGTTCTTAGTAAGGTGGAGGAGCAGAGGGATCTTGGGGTCTATGTTCATAGATCTTTGAAAGTTGTCAATCAGGTGGATAGAGTTTGTAAGAAGGCCTATGGTGTATTAGCGTTCATTAGCAGAGGGATTGAATTCAAGAGTCGTGAGGTGGTGTTGCAGCCGTACAGGACTTTGGTTAAGCCACATTTGGAGTATTGTATGCAGTTCTGGTCGCCTCACTTTAGGAAAGTTGTGTAAGCTTTGGAGAGGGTGCAGAGAATATTTACCAGGATGTTGCCTGGAATGTAGAATAGGTCGTACGAGGATAGGTTGAGAGTGCTAGGCCTTTTCTCATTGGAACGGCGAAGGATGAGGGGTGACTTGAGAGATGTTTATAAGATAATCAGAGGAATAGATAGAGTAGACAGTCAGAAACATTTTCCCCGGGTACAACAGAGTGTTACAAGGGGTCATAAATTTAAGGCGAAGGGTGGAAGGTATAGGGGAGATGTCAGGGGTAGATTCTTTATCCAGAGAGTGATAGGGGCATGGAATGCGCTGCCTGTGGGAGTGGCAGAGTCAGAATCATTGGCGACCTTTAAGCGACAATTGGATAGGTACATGGATGGGTGCTTAAGCTAGGACAAATGTTCGGCACAACATCGTGGGCCGAAGGGCATGTTCTGTGCTGTATTGTTCTATGTTCTATGTTCTATGTTCGAGATTATTGATTTGGTTAAAGAGGCTGAATGGACTGGAGTTCAATTTGCTCACATTCCAGGATAGTCATTCAATAAGATGCCAAGTGGAAACACAGATTCTGCAATAGCATACAGACAGGAGAGGGTAGTGCGTCTGCAATGGGATGCAGACAGGGAGGACCGTGCGTAAACCTTTGGCAAAAGAAAATGCACAAAGTGGATGATAGGAAGTTTGTGTTTTGAAGGAAGGATAAAACAGCAGTAAATTATACAACTGGAGGCAGAATGCAGATCTCGGTGGTATGTAATTGACATCCAGTTAATCTGTAGATACAGCACATGATTTGGAAAATAAATGGAATGATGCTTTTTCTTGAAGGGGTATCTGGTATGATCTTTAGGATGTTTTACTGCATCTGTACAGGCCATTGCTGATGTACTGTGTGTGGGTTGTAATTCCACTGAAGTGAAAAATAAATTGCTTTTGAAACTTTTAAAATATGATTTTCTTTACTCATTCTTGGGATGAAGACATCATGTTATCTTTTTAGACGTTCAGGCCTGAGAATGCGAAATGTTCTCATTGACCATAAAAGATTTTCAGCTCGCGAATACCTGATGAATATTTCAGCTTTCATGTGAGAAAAGGCTTGGGAAGTCGTTTAAGTATTTAAATACAGATATCGTGAAAATATTAAAATTTGTACATTAAAATTATACATAAACACATCTTTAAATCTAATGGCGCTATTTGTTACGGAAGTATTTTCTCTGCATACGACAGCAGTAATGATGTACCTACATGGAGAAGGAAATGCAATGGAGTCGTACAGTTCAGACTCTTTCCGAAGAGACTTCATTTGGTGTACTTTGGGGCACGATAATGTTCTTGTGTGATTCAACTCAGAGAGGGAGAAAATGTATTCTTCCAAAGAAAGAACAGCATGTTGCTCCTTCTCTCTCCGTGTTCCTCTTCCCAGCAAAGTGTGTGAGCTGAAAAAAATCCCACCATTTCGACTGGGATAACACATCTATCCTGGGACAAGCTAAGCAAAGAGATGCTAGAGAATCCTAGAGGCCTGGCACTCCAACAACAACGCCATAAACAAGCACATAGATCTAGATACCATCTATTAACCCCCCAGAAAACGAACAGGAAATGACATCGCCAGGAAACTCATCCAGGACAAACATATAAATAGAAAGCAGGAGACAACAGCTTCGCTTCACGTGGAGGTCGGCACTGACGATGTTACCAAGCCAGGTAATTAAACGTCTAAATATCAAACATACAGCTCAGCGAGCAAACCTACACCCTAAACCTCAACCTGAGCTACAAACCTTCACGAACCTTGCATAGTCAACATGGTTTTGTGCATGGGAAATCATTTCCGACAAAATTGATTGCGTTTTGTGAAGATGTGACAAACAAGTTTAGTGATGGCAGTGTGGTAGCTGCTGTCCATGCAGCCTTCAATAAGGCATTCGTCAGGATTCCGCACAACAGACAAATTACTAAGTTTGGATCATAAATGGATGCAAGATAAGCTAGTCAATCCAATACAAAATTAGAGTGAAGCTAGGAGGCAGAGGGTGGTAGATGACTGCTTTTCAGACTGGAACCCTGTGACCAGTGGTGTAACACAAGGTTCTGAGTCCACTGCTTTTGTCATTTATATCAATGATTTTGATGTGAATATTTGCCTGTTTAATATGTTTACAGATGATTTCAAACTTGGAGGTGAAGTGGCCAGTAGGATTTGACTTAGAGTACAGTGGGACCTTAATCAGAAGGGCCAATGGGCCAAGGAGTGGCAGATGGAGGTAAATTTAGATAAATGTGAAATGTTGCATTTTGGTAATGTAACATATGGCAGGACATATACAATTAATGGTGGCGTCCTGGGGAGTGTTGTTGAACAAAAGGGTGCTGGTTCATGGTTCCTTAAAAGTGGGTGGCAAGGTGGCACAGTGGTTAGCACTGCTACCTCACAGGGCCAGAGACCTGCTTTCAATTCCCGCGTTAGGCAATTGTCTGCGAGGAGTTTGCACATTGTCTCTGCGTCTGCGGGATTCCTCTGGGTGCTCCAGTTTCCTCCCACAGTCCAAAACGTGAAGGTTATGTGAAGTAGCCATGCTAAATTGCCCGTAGCGTTAGGTAGACAATAGGTGCAGGAGTGGACCATTCTGCTCTTCGCGCCTGCACTGCTGATCATAAATGTATGGGAATGGGTCTGAGTGGGTTGCTCTTCAAAGGGGCGCTGGGGACTTGTTCGGCCGAAGGGTCTGTTTCCACAATATACGTAATCTAATCTAATCTCTAAAAAGGTGAAGTCGCAGGTAGACAGGGTGGTGAATTAGGGGGTTTGGTATGCTCGTCTTTATTGCTCAGTGCATTGAGTACTCAAGTTGGGAGATCATATTGCAACTGGGCAGGATGTTGGTGAGGTCACATTTAGAAAATTGTGTCTAATTTGGTTCTCATTTCTATGGGAAGGATGTTGTTAAACATGAGATGGTGCAGAAAAGATTTATAAGGATATTGCCAGGCATGGAGCTACATGGGAAACCGGATAGACTGGGGATTGTTTACTCTGGAGTATTGAAGACCGAGGCGTGACACTATAAAGGTTTATAAATCGTGAGGAACATGGATAACCTGTATTGCCACGGGTCTTTTTCCCATGATCGGGGAATCCAAAACTACAGGACAAAGGCTTAAGGTGAGAGGAGCAAGGAGTAAAGGGGTAACATTTTCATGCAGAATGTGATGTTGATATGGAATGAGCTGTCAGAGAAAGTGATGCAAGCTGCTAAAGTTACAGCAGTTAAAAGGCATCTAGATGTGCATATTAATAGGAAGGATTTAGAAGGATATGGGCCTAATATTGGCAAATAGGTTGAGATCAGATTGGGATGTCTGAGTGATGAGGATATGGTTCCCTGCTGTATGACACTGTAAGAGAGATGTGGAGAAATTCTAAAAGGGCCATTTGAGTGTGAACTCTCTTCCCCAGAGTTATATGGTTCACATTTATTCAAACTGAATTCATTAAATATTTGAGATATTGAGTCGTGGATAATGGAGTACAGAGAGGAAAGTGGGGCTGAGACCACAACCTGATCATCCAAAAATTAGTGCCTGGTGGAGCAGTTTCACAGTGTCGAATGACCTAACCCTGCTCCTGAGTGCAATGTTCCAGTGTTCCATTCAGCCCCTCAAACCTGTTGGACAGGAGCAGTTGGAGGCCACTTAATGCTGTAACCTGGTGCACAGCAACAGGGATGACCTTTCAGAGAACATTCTGTGATATAGCTCCACTGGCTCCCTGGAATAGAGAACTCCTGACATTCACTACCCTCTGTTGGAAGAAATCACTGCCTGCTCATATATCATGACATATTGATATGAGTGATAGAGGTAAATACAAGGGCTTAGCAAAGAGCGACTGACCCTGATATCAAGGCAGTACTTAACTGAGGATGACATCAAGGAGCCTGAGAAAAGTCGCACTTCATGAGAATCCATTGCAAACTCTCCAGTGTTTGGAATTATTCAGAGCACAAGGGAAGAAGTTTATTATTGGTGGGCATTAATAATCTCAGCTGTGGGACATCACTGCAGGAGATCCTCAATGGAGCTCGCTCAGCCAAGACATTTCCAGTTTGTCAGAGGGGAATCCCTGCAGTGTGGAAGCAGGCCATTCAGCCCATTGAGTTCATACCAAACAGAAGTAGGGATATTCACTCTAGGTTACACAATATTCAGCACACTTCGTCATCCCTCAGTTCCTAAAGTAGTCCACGCCCATGCTCAACAACAGCTGGACAGCAATTAAGCCTGCTAAATTGTTGGTAACGCTCATGTAACAGAGCTGCCAGACACTGCACATTTCCACAGTAAACGGAGGGATTCACACAGTACCTCAATTTGGCTTCACAAGAATATGGGAAAGTCATTCAGCCCATCAAAGCTATTGTGCAAAAACAGGGACAGCCCATTCAGTCCCTCCTGCCTGTTACACAGGAAGACAAGCAGTCTGCTCACTCACACACGTCACTTACACAGGATCAGAAAGTGACCATTTCACACCTGGAGTCATTTAAAACGAAAAGGAAGAAGTCATTCAGATTCTCTCGTTACTAACCAAGGAACAGGAAGGTGGTAGAGATGCTCCAACATCACAAACAAATGGAACAGGGTCTGAACTTTGCTCCTTATGGCTTCATTACTCATAGTACATATGTATTACTTTAAAATGGTTTCCTGGGAGTAGGAATGAAGCCAATTTTTTAACCAGTTTTAAAGGCATCTTCCGTCGCTGAGAGAGCAGACCCATGCTCTCTCTGGAAGTCAGGAGCTAGTGGGGAATGACTAAATATTTCAGAATGAAGGTATTGTGGCTTCTGATAGGATTGTGTAATATGTAACATTGATTGCAGGGTCACACAGTAACTGTGCATCAAAGTGTTCAGAGTTCATTCAGAGCCTGTACCTCACTGTCAATTGAAATGAGGTCCCTGCACAGGCACGCAAACTATCAAGAATCGAGCATCCTATGGAACATATGGAAATTCTCACCTTATCAATGGACGCTTGAGACATAATGGGTGTCCGTCCATAACCATCAAGTTTCAACTTCTTATTCTCTCACAGCACTGCAGTTTATACACTTAGTTACTGAACTCTCTCCTGATGGTAACATCATGCCAGGTTTCACTCTGGTGAAACTCCTTTGCACTGTCTCGGTGACATGAAGATCATTATTTATAAAGCAGACTCAGCCTGTACACATTACCCCAAATATTGGCTCTGCAAAACACTTCCATTGAGTAAGATATATTTACTCTGGTAGTTTAATAATTTTCTATGGTGGACCACATATCCTTGACAGTTCGAATTACTTCCTGCCCCATACGAATTCTGTTAGTGACTAATAACCAAGGACATCCAGTCCCTTTTCAACACAGCCCTTCCCAACCTCTCACCACTTAATAAACTTAAATATGAATTATGGCATTTGTTGATCACATCTGGATCGTTTTTATACCTTGTGCACAGTTATTGCAGAGGAACTGCTCCTTCTGATACCTCACAAGCCTTCCGTCCAGGGAAATAAAAATACTACTCTGTTCATTTTGTACATAGTCCAATTTGTAATACTATAGTGTATATTCCACCCTTACTTACCTATGTGCTCTAACATTCTCCACCCACCTGCATTCAATAGTGTCAAATTTCTTCTGAAAATTCAATCACTCCACTCCCACTGTTTCTCAATTGTCAATGACACAACAGAGAGTCCACAAACTCCAGCAGGTTTAGCAAAGGTCATTTCCCTTTACGGAATCTTAGCCAAATCTATGAAATCATATCATTATTTTCCAACTATCTAGTTGCTACATTTATAAAAGGTCCCAATGTTTTTTTTCTTTCAGCTGACTCAAGCTATTAATTTTCTGTTTGCCCTCTCCATCCTGTTTTAAATATTTAGGATTACAATTGCCGCTTTTTAGTCTGCAGGATCCTTTCTAGTATGTAACCAGCTTTGAAGAATAACCAGTAATTATTTTTCTAGCTCTCTAGCCACCTCCTCAATACTCCAGGATGATACTCATCAGATGCAGAACCTTACCAAACTTCAATTCGATTAGAATTTCGAAAACGTACTCTTCATTAATTCTACTTTTGTGCAGTTCCTCATTTTCACTAGTCCTCTGTTCCCTAGTATATCTGGAAGTTTGCTTTTGTACCTTCCTCATGGAGATGGACTCAATGCATTCCTCTCAGCTGGTAGCTGGCTTCTTACAGCCAGTGAATATTTCGGAGAACTGCACTTTGAAGATGATGAATATGTTAACAACTCTTGCCTGGAAAGTTCCAGAATTAATCCAGTTCACTTCATGGTGAGTGTCAGCATCACCGCCAAGGTCAGTATTTGTTGACCATCACTAACCACACTTGACTGTGAGACGATTTGTCAAGACAATATGGAGCCAACTATGTGGTCGTGGGTCTGAAGTGACACTTAGTTTCTTTACCAAATGCTGTAAGTGAAAAAATGAAATAAATCCTTATGGTTTATGGCTGCCGTTAGTAAAATGAGATTTCATTCCAATTTTTGTCATGTGAATTTATGTTCTGTCATTGGCTGTGGTAGGATTTGAAACAATGCCTTTAAAGTCATAACCTGTGCCTCTCAATTACCCGTCCAGTGGCATTATTACTCTGATATGGGGTCCCTATTATGAAATAAGTGGAGAGGCATGAACAAATATGTGTTCAAAATATTTGCAATTGGAGGAGGTGTCAGAAGAGAACTGGAGCCATAAATTCTGAAGTTAAGAAAGGGATCGTTGATGGCAAATTGAACAATAGCACTGAGGCAGAGGTGGAGACTGGGGATATTATAGAGGTGGGTGTGGGCAGGTTTGATGGCAGAGAGAATATAGAGAAACAGTTGAAAGTAAAAGGAAGACTCAAGCGTCTGAACAATTTTGTTCTTCTTAGATGTTTATGAGTGAGGAGTCTGAGATTGATAGAAATTAAGTGGAGTTTGTGACTGAAACTGATGGTAACAGTTAATGCATCTGTTAAATATAAATAACTGAAATAGCAGTAACCTTCACCATCGTTTATAGTATTGATAAAGATAGACTTACCAGGAGCACCAATAATAGCGAGGATGGGATAGTACCCAACTTGAATAATCATCAGTACGGCTTGTATCCGCAACTCTAACCATGCCCAATCCAGAGAAAGCAAGGAAAGACCCGCAGATAAACTCCTGTCAATTGTTGGAACATCGCAGTCTAAAACATTCAGATTCTGATCCATTGTTGTAACATTCTAATCCAATGTTCTCAGATTCTGATCCATTGTTGGAACATTTCAGTCCAATGTTCTGAGATTGTCTTCCTCTCCCTTTGTCTGTAGCTGCTGATCCCAATCATCTTGAGGATGATGCTGCAGCTGATACTCTGAGATAACAGATTGAAGGAAGCCTCTTATTAATAGAAGCGGAAAACCTCCAGTGACACAGTTCGGATCCATGGAGCCTGACATCAATCACAGTCACTGAACAAGCAGCTCCAGTTAACCCCATTCACAACAAACCTGGCAGATGACAATAATTCTTGGTTTCAGTGTGGTGTTGACATCGCTGACTATTGGTTGAATGGCACATCTCCAATTGTAAAGTTAGATTTGAGAGAGAGAGATGATACTTTGTCTTCACCAGCTGGATGATTCTACTGTGCTTTGGCTGGGTTGAAATTAATGGGCTCTTGTGGCCGTCTGTGTCTGATCACCAGGCTGCTGCATTCTTTGGCTTTAATTATTTATATTTAACTTTGATATTTATCTTCCCAACAATGCAGGGCTTAAGTGGGATTAGGCATTTTTGAAACGCTACTACAGTTTTACATTTTGTCATTTATTCCTGGGGTCTCAGCAGGGTTGGAAGGAAGTAAATCTCTCCCAGCTGCTGCTCTCTCACCCTGAGATTTCTCGCAGAATTGTCATTTGATGTTCCTTCCTCCTGGATTCGAGAACTGCATGTGAGAAAATGTTTCCTGAATTTGTTTTTTGACAAGTGTGTGCTTCCAGGCTATTACAATATTGGAGCAGATACTGTTTAGTAATTAAATAACCTATTAATCTGTTGAGTTTTCCAATAAATTAAGTTTTTCTATGTTCCTTTTTTTTGTATTTTGTCGCCAGTGTTTGATAAAATTGTGTTTTGCTTAATTTCGAATATTTTGACCAAACAAATTGCATCTTAAACACAGCACCAGAAAAGTATCTTTACAATAAGAAAATGTTCAGGTCGAAACTACCTTCTTCATATATTGCGTCTGTTCCGGTCCATGACAAGAGGGACAGATATTCATGCTTTAATTGGATAATTACTTAATGGACAATAAGTTGCAGAAATGCATAGTTTGGAAGCCGAATGTATCGAGCTGGAGGTGTCATAGCTCAATTAGGAATTATATCGGATGCACGAACCACCTCACAGACCCAGCACAGACACCTATAAGACCAGATGAGATATCTTCTAAGCATAGAGCACCGTGCAGACCAGGTTCAGTACAAATCAGCACTCTATCCAGGACGGAATATTATGCAGCTCTCACTAATCCATCTGTCCAACATGGGGAGCAGTACAGAATACACCAGTGCATTGATTCAGAAACCTGGGCGAAATAGTCGGTCCATCAGGGGGTAATATGCAACGCATAAAAGTGGGCTTGTTCTATAAACGTGGCTAAGGCATCTGTTCAGTGTGGGGAGCTGTACAGTGAATATCAGTGAATTGATCTGTAAACCTGGAACAGTTACCATCCCAGCATGTAGAGCTGTTTACACCCCCACAATGCATTGTTCAGTAACACTGTGTTAGAACCCTGCACAGCGTGGGGAAACTTGCAGCCCATATTGGAAGTGACAGGATGTGCAGCTCCCATCCATTTACAGCTCCATATCTCCATTGTTCCCTGACAAAGCGGTGATGTGGGTGTGAACATCACTGCCAGAGAGAGATAGTAGGGAAGTCAATCTAAATACCAAAAAAAGGATTTTGGGATAACGAGACAGAGAGATTGAGAGACAATTTCATGGAAGATGGCAGGTTTCAGAATGCTGAAGAGAAGATATTTCAACGGCATCTTGCAACATGAGCCAGTACTACTAGGAATAATGTGTGAACGGGATATCGGTGTGAGTTCAGATGATGGAGAGTTTTGCATTAGTATTTGTTCTGCAGCTTTGTAACTGAAAGTGGACTCAGCAGATTCTTCGACTCATTGTGCTGAATCTAACAATAATTTGTCTCAGTGCCATTTTCATTGAGTGAGACAGAGGATTGTCTGCACGAGGCCGAGCTAGTTTCCTGGTGCTATCTTATCAAACTCAATTCATTAACTACCCACCCACCTCATGGTGTCCCTCTCATTCAATACCAGCTCGATTCTCCCACCTATCATGGCTGGAGGGAGTCAACATCGCCCGGATGTCCCTGGATATTCCGGAAACACTGGCACTGGTTCCATCTTTAAAAGGCCAATGGGCACATGGTTGAGCTTTCTTTGTTTGGAGCTGCATTGCAGTTTACTCCGAGCATGGCAGATAAGGGGCAATTAAAGCACGATCTGTTGACAGGGGCACAGAGATCCTGGTGCAAGGTCTAGTATAGAGTGGGACCATTTTCTTCCCACTGGGGGCCTCACCACCAGACCCAACGAGCACGGCCTGAGCTCACCCCCCAGTTCAATGCAGTATCTGCGGTCTGGGGAAATGTCCAGCATTCCAGGACAAGCATCAATAACCTTCCCCGCTCTTCCAGGTTCAGGGTCACTGTATTCTCTCTGCTCCCTCACACTCACTGTATATCTGTTGTAGCAGCCACCCCCGAACAAGGCTCATGATCCACCACTCTCACTTCTGCATGCAGCAGAATCCCTCTCTCTCTCACTCTCGCTCCCTATCTTCTCTCTCTCGCCTTTTCAAATCTCCCATACGGCGATAGAATATTCTGGAGAATGCTGACTATGGAATGTTCCAGATAATGTTACAAGTAATTCAAATTTTCAGGAAAATATCAGTGCCCCAGTATGTAACGGAGGAGTAGGGATATAAGTTTTTGAAATCACATACAATTCAAATCCATCATTAGGCATTCAGCCCTTCAAATGTACTCGAGCATTCAATAAGATCGCAGCTGATCTGACGGCTTTCTCATCTCCATTCGAGAGGAATTTTCAGTCATTCAACCCCCTGGGTTCCTGTCACTGACCAGCCAACACTCAGGCACTTTTACTCCGGTTATCTTCAAGAGCCTATTCAAGGGCATTTGCAATGGGAACGTACTCCCTAAAGAATATATTCCATCAGCTTTATACTTCTTATTATAATAAGCACATTTTGAATTGACCAGTCAGAAGTATTTATAGTTGACAATACCAAATTACAATTAATAATTCTGGCTAATTAACTTGTCTGACTTCATTTTATTCAGCCAAAGATAGCATCGAAACAATTGTCTTCTTATAAAATTTAATTTCTGGCAGCGAATATTTTTATTCTCAGCCTTTCTCTTGACCGTTATCTGAATTGTACCTTTTTCCTTGTTATGAAAGTTTCTCTAGCCCTTTGTCTGTGACAGTTTCTGTCTGTAACAGTCACTGTCTCCCAATCAGTTGGCTGGACGGCTGGTTTTTGATACAGAGGGAGGCCAACAGCACAGGTTCAATTCCCGACAATGACGGCGGTTAGCATGACAGGGACGCTCTCTCAACCTCACCCCATCACCCAAAATGCGGTGACCCTCAGAGTAAACCACCACGAGTGGGCTCTCTCTAATGACAGGGCAGCCCTATGGTCCTTTGGAATTGTATTCTGTCAACGTTGCGTTTTAAATTTGTATCTATGTTATAATTTTGTTTTGCATTATATTTCTGGATGTTTTGAATCAGTGTCATTTGGTACCCCTGTCAGCATTTCCCCCACACTGCACTTTCCTGCCTAATAATCCTTCCCTCGTTGTTATTTATGAATCTTTCGTCTGTGCCTGAAAAATATATTCAATATCTCTGCCTCCAATACTCTGCGGGGAAAAGATTTACAAAGTCTCACTACCCTGAGAAAAAACATAAAAATCATCTGAGATAATTTTCTATCTCCTTATCTGAGTAATGATATAATGACATTGGGAGCAGTTCAGATATGTTTCGCTTCTGGTATTTCTGTTTCTCAGCGACAGCAGCAACTCAAAGGGCGGGAACTTACACCAGGGGCCTGCCGGGAGCAGTGAGTCACTGATTTGAGCCTTTAACACATACCACGAGCGCGGGAATCCTCCATTCAACCCTTTCATCGCAGGAACCCGTCTGGTGAACCAACCTAGTTACTTGCTGCATCTTCATGCTGGCGTTATGTTTCATAGACAGGAACACACCAATCCCTTTGTACTGCTCTTTAGTTTGGGAGACCTCTTCATTAAGTAAAACCTGCATTTACATTCTCCGTATCATCCACAAATTCAGATTTATATTGCGCTCATCTCCCACCATCAGGCTATCAGTATACATTATAAATAACTGAAGCCGTCAGACTGATATTTATAATCCAGTAGATACGTCTTTATCATAAAAATCGATGAATCCTGACCCTCCGATTTATATGGGTTAACCAATCGCCATTCCATGCTAATACATTATCCGTCATCTCTTTTGTGTAAGAACCTTTATATTGTGATGCCTTGTGGAAAATCTCTGGAAAGCCTCGTGTCTACCAGTCTCCTTTTACCAATCCGCCCTTTACGTTCTCAGGGATCGCCAGAAAAAACGTTACATGATTTTACAGGCAAAATATAGAACACCTTTCACAAATCCATGCTGACTCCATGTGAACCTTTTGTAAATGCCCTTCAATTCTTTCCTTAATAACAGACTCTAGCAGAGTTCCAGCAATAATGGTTAGGTTAAGTGGTTCCTGCTTTCTGTCTCGCTCCTTTCTTGAAGACAGGAGCCACATTGGAGGGTCTCCAGTTTCGGTGGAACACTCCTGCAAATCAGAGAGTAATGGAATATTTCACACAGTGCTACCCATCACTTGGTAAACACATCTTTTAAAACCAAACATGAATTACTCCTGACCTGTCTACACTTAGTCTTGCCTGTTTGTTAAAAACCTTGTTTCTTTTGATAGAGACAGTTCATGAACTTTCCTCCTAGTACCCTTTTGATTATGTCATTGAAAAACTTACAGTACCTTTTCTGTGTGGAACAACGTCAAATACTGATGTAAAATATCAGCCTGTTCCCTCTAGTCAATTCTGCAATCACACTCTCCAAATGTCCTGAATATGCTTTCCTGACTTCATTTCGACTTCAGGTCATACACTCATCTTGAACTTTTTTTATATGCACGTAACAGCTCATGATGCTTGTTTTTATATTTCTTGCCAATTTGCTTACATCATATCTTTTCTTCGTTTTCCCTCGCTTTCTAGATTCATACAGTCAGATCGCGCACAAACAGACGCTTTAGTCCACCTTGTCGACGCTGACCAGGTTTTGCAAACTATACTAAGTCTCATCTGCTTGCATTTGGACCATATGCCGCAAATATTTCCCATTCATACGCTTGTCCAAATGTCTTTGAAATGTTGTAGCTGTACATATATCTACTACTCTACACCTGGCTGCTCATTCCATACACCCATCACTCTCTCAGTGAAAAGGTTGCCCCTTTGTGCCACTTAAATCTTCCCCCTTTCACCTTAAAGCTATGGCCTCAATGTTTGAACACCCCTATCCTGTGGAAAAGCCCTTGGCTATTCACCCTATCCATGCATCTCATGATTTTATAAACTTCAATAATGTCACCCCTCAACCTCGTACACTATATCTAATACTAAGTTCAAGAACAAGCACTTAAGAATAAGCACTACAGGTTTGAAACAATATTCAAAATGACAGATAAACAACACTCAGCCCAATCTTCATACTGTGATTTGTTTTTCTCCATGTTACAATTCTAAGGCAGTATGAAACTCTTAGTAGTGCTAATAAGAAGGCAAACACCTGAAACCATTTGTCTGAAGGGGGTGACGATGTCAACATTGAAAACTTATCAGTGGTCAGATCTGTGTAATATAACATGGTCAATATTATCCCTCCAAGTCTCCCTATGCCCTTGTTCGGTTGTTTCTTTATCTTGCACTCAATGAAGAGAACCCTTTCCCCCACTCACACCTTATTTAAACGCATTTTACATTATCTTCTACTTCACCACTGCTTCAAGCCCGTTTAACTTTTGCAACACCCTCGTTTCCCTGTCATCCATCCCCCACCTCTCTCAAGGGACTAAAAATTCAGTTTCCAATCGTTTTCCATTCTGAAGAAGTGTCACACTTGGCTTGAAATGCTAACTCTGTTTCTCTGTCTCTGCAGATGCTGCCCGGCCTGTTGAGGTTCTCCAGAAATGAATAGGCACAGCACAAATTTTCAATTAAACAGATTACTACGGATTCTAGAAATAAAAATACAAAAATTGCTGGAGAAACAGGGAGCATTGTAGAAGGGTCACTGGACCCGAAAGAACAACTCTGATTTCACTCCACAAGATACTGCTAGACATGCTTAGTTTCTTAGGCAATTTCTGTTTTTGAACAGGTTCCAAAGACGTGTGTCAAAGCTGCTCAAAAGTCCTGTCCAGCATGGAGAGTCTTACAACAGGAAGTGAACGGAAACGCATGGAGCACAAATTCACTGGCTCGGAAACTACATCAGGATGGCATGACTGACACTACGGAGCTCTGAATCATGGTCAGGGAGAGAAACAGAGGGAAACATTCAATTCAAACACAGAAGATGGCATTGCGGGAAAGGAAAATGTTCTGATGAATATGTTAAAGTATTTGAGTAATGTAACAAATTGCAGGTGTGACACCAGGGGGAGACCTCAGCAGAATGAGAAAATGGAAATGGAAGTGATTCCACATCAGAAACCAGGTTGGGTCACTGAGTGATGGGTGAATGCGTCTCGGTGTGATCTGGGGGACAGTCAGTCGTATTGAATTGCAGCTCAAACTGAGTTATCATGTTATGCTGTAGTTAACAGCAGCAGCAGAAGCAGAATTGTATTCAGTTACAATCTGTAACTTTTTACCCAGGATAATCCACCAGTCAACCATGAGCATCAAGCTGATTACGGTTCACTGATGAATGTGGGGTGAACGTGGCAGAGTCAGAAACATGTCTATCTAAAAGAAATGATAACCCATTAAAGCTACCACAGTTGACTGGTTGGATTCCAAACAACAGGACTAACATCTGATAGAGAAGTAGATACTATCCCAAGAATAACAGATCCGTTCGAAGATTTGCAGTCCTGCCACATCCAGCCATAATTGTCAATGGACCATTGAACAACTTACTGAAGGAAAGGACTCCAGACATATCCCCATCCTAAGTAACAGAACAGCCCTGTCCATCGGTGTAAAAGTCAAAGATGTGCATTTACAGAAGTGTTGTATCGATGATCTACCTCACCCTCGCCATAATGCCCACAGCATCATAGATGGCAATCTTCAATCAATTCGATTCGCTGCATGTGGGATTAAGAAATAGCTGAACACAGTAGGTACGACAAAGGCAGTGGGCCCTGATACCATTCCTGCAATACGACTGAATAGGCTTGTACAGCATGACAAGCGTTGTCCCTGGGGAAGCAGTTTCACTCGATCTCCAACTCTGACATCTCACTGGCAATGTGGAAAATTACTCATCTCTGTCCATTTCCCCAAAAGAGGAATAATTAGAATCCAACCAATTTTCTCCCCCTCAGTTCTATCACGATAGTCAAATTGTTGGGAGTTCTTTTTGACAGAGCTGTCAAGCAGCACAGAAATAACCTGCTCAGTGTGATTTCTGATAGGTCCAGATGTGAGACGTTGCTGCTGTGGAAATGTCACTGGATTACTAATCCAGACCAGGCTAATGCTCTGGCAGCTGGTGGAAGTTAAAAAGAATTAATGAAATATCGAGGTCTCAATTCTGGTGTTAGTAACGGTGACCCGAAAGCCAATTCCAATTGTAAAGACCAATTTCTTTCCCCAGTATACTTTCAGGAAGCAAATCTTCCGTGCTTTCCTGCTCAGGCGTAAACGTGATTCCAGACACACAGCCATGTGATACACTCTTCAACAGTCTCTGAAACGGCCAAGCAAGAACTGTATTATATGAAACTGCGCCGATGTCTTTAAGGATAAAACTGGACAGAACACCTGGCACCAGCCTCGTTATCAGGAAAGTGAATGGGAAGCACAGTCCTGTTGACCCTGCAGAGACCTCCCTCCTAACATCTGAGACCTTGTGACAATATTTACAGCGCTTTCCCACAGACTGCACACAGACATCGGGAAAGGAGGATGTCATTCAACACATTGTGCTATCCCCATTGTCGTTCATGCAGAAAATCTCTGCAATGCAGTTTTCCTCACACAGCGTTTGTATCTCTTAAGATGCTTAAACATTTTGAAATATGTAATAAGAACTGCTGTTGTCCCTGCTATCCATCAATTTTGCTCCTCCGTTCAAGATACGGGCAGTTATGCGATGACACGTGTTTATTAAACACGATGTGGCTGCAATGCTGTTCATCACTTGTGTGCTTTTCTTAAAAGAAAGCAAGCTCCTGTTCACTGTTATGCGATTCCATCCCCAACATCCATCAGGCTACCAATACCGTCCCGTCGATCCATGATTCAGTAACGAGTGTTGGTGAACATGCCAAGGTCAGAACCATGTATACCTAAACATGATGACAACCCATTAAATCTACCACACTTGATTGGTTTCATTCCAAATAGCAGGATTAACATCTGATGGAGAGCGAGTAATAATCCCAAGACTAACAGATCAGATCCAAGTCTGCGGTTCTGCCACATCCAGTCTTAAATATCAATGGACTATGAAGCAACTTACTGGATAATTGGACTGCAAAACTAACCCCATCCTAAATAACGGAACAGCTCTGCACATCAATGCAAAAGACAAGGATTTAGTGTCTGCACCATCCTCAGCCAGAAGTTTTGCGTCGATGATCCACCTCACCCTCGTCATGATGCCCATAGAATCACAGATGCCAGTCTTCAACAAATTCGATCGCCTGCACGTGACATGGAGAAACATCTGAACACAGTAGATATGACAATGGCAAAGGGCTCTGACACCATTCCTGCAACAGGACTGAAGACTTGTGCTGCACAACGAGCCGTTACTCTGGGGAAGCTGTTTCACAGAGAAGCCCACAGAGTATGTGTTTAAAAGGAAAAGAGAGACAGTTAAGATCAGACATGGAGGCATATTTTTTCAGAGTGGGATTTTTACATGTGTTTTACAACTTTCTGAGGAAGTGATTGATGATGGGACAATTACTACATTTTAAGGACAACTGAATAGATACATGAAAAAGAAAGGTTCAGTGGGATCATTAAAAAACTATTCATTTTTGTCCGTCCATCATTTTTTGCCTGGAGGGCTGTTAAGAGTCGACCACGATATTATGGGTTTGGAGTCACATGTAGGCCAGACCAGATGAGTATGGCAATTTTCTTCATAACAGGCATTCGTGAGTCAAATGGGGCTTTCCTGATTCAGGGTCATCATAAAATTCAATCCCTGGTATTTATTGAATTCAATATCCACCATCTACCATGCCATGATTTGAATACGTGTCCCTAAAATATCACCTGGGCTTGTGGATAAGAAACATGGCAATAAAACTACAAGGAAAACTGAGCAGAGAGATGGGACTCTTTTACTTTGGCATCATGTTCAGCATGACTGGTTGGAGTGTAGGGCGTGTTTTCATGCTGTATGACTGTAAGACTTTGCCGCGATGTAACAGGCAGCGGGTTGGGATTAATAGCAGCAAAAACAGCATAATCAAACACCTGCTGGGATATGTAATCTTGCTGGCGCGTCCAGGGTTGATTTGCTCCGCGATCCCTCCCCACACAGGGGACTGGTTAATGGCCTCTTCTGTGTGACTGAGTAAATGAGTTGATAATTCAATCCCTTCCAGCAGTTCCCACATTGCCCTGGTTTCTCTGTGGTGTCGGTGTCCTTATATCTAACCAGGGTAGACCATCAGTTCAAATCGTGTCCACACAGACACAAGTCACGCTTTCCCTGTTGTGAATGTGTTTTATTCTTCCTCATGCGCCTATAGGATGTGGATGTTGTTGGCCAGGGCAGTGTTTATTGTTCATCCCTGTGTCGCTACACCAGAGGAACAGGTTCGATCTCAGCCTTGTGCGAATGTCTGTGTGCAGCTCGCACATTCTGTCTGTGTTTGCATTGGTTTCCTCCCACAGTCCAAAGATGTGCAGGTTACTGGGATCAGCCACGGGAAATGCAGGATAATAGGAACGGGAAGGATGTGTCGGTCTGGTGGAATGCACTTCAAAGTGTCGGTGTGGATTTGAAGGGTCGAATGGCCTGCTTGCCCACAGGGTAGGCATTCTCGGATTAAGGTATTGCTCTGGTCCTGGAGTCACAAAAACACGGGACTGGGTAAATTTGGTAGAATCACCTCCTTAAGGGACATGAATGAACGGGATTTCAGGAAATTAAAGCCATGATCTCTATCCCAGGTTTTATTCATGGAGGTTAAACGTCACCAGTTCTGTGTCCCAGTCCCCAAGGATGACTGGTTTAATATATTACCACAGCTTGAAGAACGTACTGGAAGCAAGAAGCTGATTCTGAGGTGATGCGAGCAAAAGCAGCTGCTACTGCCAATGTTGGAACCGCTGATTCACATAGAAAACTCAAATTTCAAAACAGCTACCGTAAGGTAAGCGCTCAACACACTCCAGTTGCAGCACTCATCTGTCTCAGCAAGGTGCACTATAGACTACTATGATATTACAATCGGGAATAAATATTCCCTTCCACCCCGTCTTTGATCAGGAGCACTCCCAACCTCGGAATTGCTTGCGCCTCAATATCATCATAAAATCACCACCTATTGTGTCACTGGAGCCAGAGAAGAGCTCCGCGCACTCACTTCCGTCCTGATTTCCATTTGGATCTTCGCTGCTGCGTCACCATTTCTCTGATTTTAGGGCTGGCAACTGGGATTTTAAGTATGATATTCTGCAGCATTGAGTACTGCCTTATGTGGGGAAACTGGTGAAATAACCGATGTTAAACTACATTCTGATTGATGCAGACATTTCATCAAAACCTGCACTGTCCCCGGAGTCTAATGTTTTGTAGAAATCTATCAATCTCAGCATTCAACATAGTAATGTTGGAATCACCACAGCCTCTGGGGACACCGGTGTTTAACATTCAGCCCCATTCTGAGTTCCCACATGTCTGTCACTGTTCTGTAAGTACTGAGAGTGTGTATTTGGTGCTATTCCTAACATTTCCTCTGCAAATATTATGGTTGCATTTTACAAGTGTGGCGCTGTGATCGTAAATGATTAGTGCTCTGCGTTGTGACCGACGCAGCAGCGCTTCGAATCTGACTCACGGTCCTAAATGCTCTCCACGCTCCAGCTTTTGTGAAACACGGTAAGAAGTCAATTGTTTTTACATGGTAATATTCTCCGAGGTGATGCTTTCTTTTTTCTTTCAAATTCTGCTCGCTCACACCTCTGTGTTTCATATATCAGAATTCAAACTCACCCGCTTTCGAGGTTCCTCTCCCTTCAACAATCACTAACCCTCCTTTCCATCATTTTGTTCAGGCTATGCAAAATTTAACACTCGATTTCACATTCAGCCTGTGCTGCTGCTGTCACTTTTGCTGGGTGAACGCACCCCTGTCCCACCAGCGGGACGGTCAAACCAGTTGATCCATTAAGATAGCGCAGTTGTGAGATCAATCCTCATGCTGCAGCTTTTACTTATATGGAGCAGACATTATTGGAGCGTCAGGCTCAGGAGAAGGACACAGGAAAGTATGGGGGAAAGAGACTTTATTAGACAGGACCAGCGTCTCTGGGTTTCTGCCATGGCGCAGTGCTTGTATCACTGGACTGTCAATTCGGTAATCCAGCTGATAAACCGGGGACTAAGTTCGACTTCCACTACGCCAGAGGATGAAATTGGAATTCAATATATATCTAGAATTAGAATCTGATGACGCCTAAAATCCATGACCAATTGTCGGAAAAACAAAACCATCTGATGTAATAATGTCCTTGAAGGAAGGGAACTGCCATCCTTACCTGGACGGTCCTCCATATGACACCAGACACTTTGCAATAGGTTTGAGTATCAACTGGGCGCTGGGCAACTAGCGATAGGCAATAAATGCTGCAAAGCCCTCATTCTGTTGCAGAATGTAGAAGTGTTCATTCGGCTCTTGCAAGAGAATTGTGTGCAGCTCAGCAAATCACGTTACAACAGGGTGTAATAGCACTGGGAACGTTGCAAGACAGATTCACCGGGATATTGTGTGGGTTGAAGCGTTTCAGTTATGAAGAGAGATTGAATAGACTTTGGGGTGTTTGCCGCAGAGCAGAGAAGATTGAGAGAAAGCATGACTGCGATGTACAAAACCCGATGTTCTGGATTACGGCCTGCTCAGCTTTGTGCATTTTCCCTGCAGTCAGGTGTTTTTCATGTTGCGTGTAATCCTGAAATATTGTTCTGCTTCGAGCAATGGGCGAAACCATTTAACAAATCAATAATCCTCATTCCAGTGATGTCGTGCAGCTCATGGTTTCTTTGTCGTGTCATAACCAAACATGCATTTCCCAAACGCATACACATTACATTTGTAGCTCAACCGAATCTCAGATGATTGATTCACCTTTCCATTGATTCTTGTGTGGATTGAAGGGCTTTCATTATCTGCTGTGAAATAGATATTGCAGTCGGGCATATCCCAGCAGCGATGCGAGCAGGATCGGGATGGGAGAACCTGAAACTTTGCTTGTGTTATTTTGCAGAAGTACCATTGAATGTGTACGAAAATTAATGCGCAGCATGTCTGGTAGTGTGGTAGAGCAGTCTGCGATGCAAAATTAAGGCTCCAGTTTCTAAGAAAGCGTTGGCTCGGATCTCACCGTTGCCATGTGCACCTGAGTATGCCAACCATTTACGGTCAACACAGCAGGTTTGCTTTCTTTTTTGGGAAACTTGTCTTAGATTTGGGAGAGTGCAGACTCTCCACCAGGTCAGTGTCTGTGCTGTCATGATCACAGTCGCGCCCCACACGCAGAGTGCCAGTCTCAAGCAGCTCCAATGCTGGCCAAGTTCTGTTGTTCCCTGTTTTCACTGAAACGGAAGGGAGATTGTTATTTCATCGCGGTTGTCAAATAAAATCCTGCAGTGACTCCATTCGTCCTTTATTTGCTGATCTGGCGAATGTGAATATAATTCGATTGAATCGCAATGTCATATGTTCTTCAATTTGTCTCATTTCCTTCATTTGTGTGTTGGAGGAATAGGCTGGTGATACGCTGCAGGCATACCTGCATTCTTGTTCGGAAGGGCAAGCTAATCTAATGGAGACTGTAATTGGTAAGATTCACTTTTCATCGTCCATTCTTATTGCGTGTTTTTCTTTTGTCATTTCAGCGCTTTCTGCGAAGTGGCGGTGCACCGAGGATCCAGTGTATTTGGCAGAGAAGTTTGGATTGTCCTGTTGCTAGTTGCGAGATTACTTTATGGCTCATTGTCCTTGGCCTGTCTCAAAAGGTGAGATTTGTCTGAAAATGCATTTGGTTTGTCACTTTTATTTGTGTTCCGTGTTCAGAGCTGTCTGTTTTGTGGTTTTGCTCAATGCATTGCGAGGTATCAAGATTTGTGAGGTAACTTCCTGCAGCATAAGTCCTCAACGGAGGATCTGGGCATATTTCATGGAGTATGGTCAGCGGGGGCAAAAGTAAGCAGGTCCTTCTGTTCTGCAATGTTTCACAATACTACCTTTCTGGTGAACAGTCCGGCGACTAAATTATTGCAAAACAGAGACGGACGGCAAACCCAGCTGAAAAGAATCTATTAAAGCTGGTGTGTGTGCAACATAGCGCGTTGGTTTGCACCACTTGGAAACAGACTCTTCGTCCATGCTGACCGCAGAGCCTCGATTAAACAAGTCTCATTTACCAGCAAGCCTCAATTAAACAAGTCCCACTAACCACTATTTGACCCTATTGCTCTAAAGCCTTTCTATCTAGTCACTTATCTAGGAGCCTTTGAAATCTTAAGAGTGCACTAGCCTCCGCCACTTCCTCTGGGAGCTCATTCCAATCACGGATAACCTTCCGCGTGGAAAATGTGCATCTGCTCCCTTTGAAATTTTAGCCTTCTCACCTTAAACCTACGTTCTCTAGCTTTCAACTCGCCCTACCTTTTGCGGAATAAAACCTTGAATATTAAGTTCATCCATCTCCCTCATGTCTTTATAAACCTTCGATGAGCTCATACCTCAGCCACGAACGCTGCTGGGAATACTGTCCCAGCCTATTCAGCCTCGCCCTACAGGTCAAATCTCGCAAACCTGACAACATGTTTGTTTAGATGTTATGAGCAATTTCAGGTGATTTTCTCACTTTTTCAAAGATACTAATTATGCTGGACAGCATCGAGCAACTGGAAACAGAAAGATGAAGCGTTGAACGGCTTCAAATTTCACTGCTGGACGACTCTGAGCAGTTGCTCGGCGTGGGGCGTTTTATTTGGGGGAGTGTACTGGTTATCGTATTCAATTCACGCATGAAAGATCCCCGGTTCGCAACCAGGCAGTAACGGCTTTGTTCATGAAGGCAGTCCTTTGGATTGGCATGGACTGATCTTTCTTGCTTGCTGCTTTCATCAGCAAACCTGGCTTTGAATTTGCTCTCCAGTGTCTGCTTTAGTGGTGAAAAGGAATGCAATTCCACTTAATTACTGTGTGAAACATTGTGAAGTTCTTCTCCTCTCTGGTTCTGAATATGCACTGATGTGCACAGCGCTGATGGATGGCCATTTTGTTGAAGGATGTCGTTACCGTTATCTGATCCTTCCACTAAAAGCAGTACAGCATTTGGCTTCATTGCGCAGGCAGCCCGGTTTAAAGCCAAGGAGAAAGCTGATGTGCTAGTGTCACTGTGCACCACGGATTCCAGACGTATGCTCTCTGTCAAATGTCTCCCAAAGTAGTCATTTGCAAGCTGGCTGCCGTTTTTCAACGTGCGACCATCAGCACCAGAAGTTTTGAATCGTTTTTTGGAGTCGTTAGCGTGTTAATGGATGATTCCATCAGCAACAGGAATTAATGAGTTTACAGTCTCAGATGAATCTCTGGACTTGTGCTGTCATAGACACACTAATATTAACGTGTGCCCCGAAATCTAAGCCATATTATTACTGAAACTGACGAAATGACAGACAGGCTATCGAATGACATTTGGTTTTCCTTAAATAAGAGATGAGCAGGAAAATGTAGACGGGGTGGGGGCAGGGGGATAACACAGCGAAGGCGCATGCAGCTCTGGTAAAACCTCTTCTGTCTGATTCAGTCAGCCACAAGTGACGTGAAGGTCACATGCGGGAGAGCTTTTCACATCGAGACAATAGAACCCTCACATACAGTTAGCACCTCTTTGACAGCTCGTGGGGGTTGGGCTCGGGAGAATCGCCTTTTGCCTTCTGTTGAGAAACTGCCTTTTGTGCATCGGTATTAAGCAGCATGGTATTTAGTAAAATTTCCCGAGTCGCTCCTCGCCGGTTGCCACACAGGTTTGCATCTCAGCTGGCATCCATGTAGCTCACGTTCAGGTGTGGGAAGCTCTGCAGAATATTGAACGTTGAAGGTGAAAGACAAGGAAAGTGACAACTGGTAACGGCACTGATGTTCGAACAACCTCGCAACGTGAGTTGAATTTCTCGGATTCTAATGCTAACTCAGCGTTTCAGGTGGAGAACATTCTTTGGGCGCTTATTTTGCAAAACATGCGAGGTAACTGTGACTATGCACCACGGTATGATCAGGATTACGGCCTGCTCATCTTTGTGCATTTTCCCTGTAGTGCGGTATTTTTCATGTTGTCTGTTACCCTGAAATGTTGTTCTGCTTCGAGAAATGGGTGAAACCATTTAACAAATCAATACTCCTCATTCCAGTGATATCGTGCAGCTCATGGTTTCTTTGTCAAATCATAACCAAATATACATTCTCCCACACACACACATTACATTTGTAGCTCAAGCAAATCTCAGGTAATAGATTCAGCTTGCCATTGATTTATTGCGTGGATTGAAGGGCTATCATCGGCTGTGAAATAGATATTGCAGCAGGGCATATCATAGCAGTGATGCGAGCAGGATCGGGATGGCAGAACCTGTATGTTTACTTGTGTAGTTTTGCAGGTGTACCATTGAACATTTACGAAAAGGCACCACTCAATTGTTTGGAAGTGTGGCCGAGCGGTTTAAGACGCTGTTTTGAAGTGGCTATTGCTAATGAGGTATAGGTTCGAATCTTATCGCAACCATACATGTGTGTTCTGAGCACGTTAAGTGTTCACATTTAGCGCAGCAGACTCGGTTCCATATGGAGCAGCTTATCTGAGATTTGGGAGAGTGCAGACTCTCCAGCGAGTCAGTAGCCATGCTGTCATGATCACAGTCGCGCCCCACACGCAGAGTGCCAGTCTCAAGCAGCTCCAATGCTGGCCAAGTTCGGGTTTTCACTGAAACGGAAGGGAGATTGTTATTTCATTGCAGTTGTCAAATAAAATCCTGCAGTGACTCCATTCGTCCTCTATTTGCTGATCTGGCGAATGCGAATATAATTCCAATGAATCGCCATGTCATATGTTCTTCAATTTGTCTTATTTCCTTCATTTGTGTGTTGGAGGAATAGGCTGGTGATACGCTGGAGGCATTCCTGCATTCTTGATCGGAAGGGCAAGCTAATCAAATCGAGACTGTGATTGGTAAGATTCACTTGTCATCGTCCATTCTTATTGCGTTCTTCCCCCCACCCTCCCCCCGCCCCATCTCAGCGCTTCCTGCGAAGTGTTGGTGCACCGAGGCTCCAGTGTGCTTGGCAGAGCAGTTTGGAATTGCCCTGTTGCTAGTTGCGAAATGACTTTATAGCGCATTGTCCTTGGCCTGTCTCAAAACGTGAGATGTGTCTGAAAATACATTTCGCTACTCACTTTTATTTGTGTTCCGTTTTAAGAGTAGTCTATTTTGTGGTTCACTCAATACATTATGACAGAGTCACAAAGAGTCACAGAGAGTGTTCGAGAGTGTCAGAGAGTGATTCGGAGAGTGTCATAGAGTGACAGAGAGTGACAGAATGTGTATAAGAGTCAAGGAGTGTCAGGCAGAGTCGCAAAGTCACAGACAGTGTTAGAGAGTGTCTCAGAGAGTGTTGGAGAGTGTCAGAGAGTCTCAGACAGTCACACGCAGTGCCAAACAGTCACAGAGTCTCGCAAAGATTCACAAAGAATGTCAGAGAGTGCCAGAAAGTGTCACAGAGTTATAGGGAGTCACAGGTTGTGTCCGAGGATGTCGGAGAGTGTCACGGAGAGTGTCAGAGCATTTCAGAGAGTCACAGAGAGTGTCAAAGAGTCACAGAGTGTCAGAGACTATTACAAAGAGTTGTCAGGGAGTGGCAGAAGAGTCACAAAGTGTTGGAAAATCACAGAGAGTCGCAGAGAGTGTCACAGGGAATGTCGGAGAGTGTCCCAGAGTGTTGGAAAGAGTCAGTTTGTCAGAGAGTCAGAGAGAGTGTCAACGAGTCACAGAGAATGTCAGAGAGTCACCCAGAGTGTCTTAGAGTCACAGAGTATCACAGAGAGTCACAAAGAGTGTAAGAGAGGGCAGGAGAGGGTCAAAGAGTCATAGAGAGTCACAGGTTATGTCCAAGGATGTCAGAGAGTGTCTCGGAGAGTGTCGGAGCGTGTCAGAGAGTCACACTAATTATCAGAGAGTCACAGAGTGTCAGAGATTATTACAAAGAGTTGTCAGAGAGTCACAGAGAGTGACAGCGAGTCGCAGAGTGTGTCAAAGAGTCACAGAGAGTCATAGAGAGTGTCAGAGAGTGTCAAAGTATCACAGAGACTGTCAAAGTGTCGCAGAGTATCAGGGAGTAACACAAAGAGTTTCAGAGGGTGCACTCTCGTCGGAGAGTCACAGAGAGTGTCAAAGAGTCATAGAGTGTGAAGGAGATTCACAAAGGGTGTCAGAGAGGGCCAGAGAGTGTCAACGAGTGTCAGAGAGAGTCTCAAAGAGTAACAGAGAGTGACCAAGAGTGTCAGTGACTGTCTCAGAGACTGTCGGAGTGTCTTGGAGAGTCACAGAGAGTGTCATTGAGGAAAGAGAGTGTCTAAGAGTTAAGGAGTGTCAGACAGAGTCACAGAGAGTCTCACGGAGTGCCACACAGAGAGTATTGGTGAGTCAACGAGAGTCACAGATAGAGGTGGAAAGTATTGTCGAGCGTCAAAGATTTGCAGAGAGTCACACACAGTGTCATACAGTCACAGAGAGTGTCAGAGAATTACAGAGAGTGTCAAAGATTCATAGAGATACATCGAGAGTGTCAGACAGAGTCAAAGAGTGCCCGAGATTCAGAGAGTGTCTCGGAGTCAAGGAGTGTAAGACAGAGTCTCGAAGAGTCACAGACAGTCTTAGAGAGTATCAGAGTGTGTCTCGGAGTGTGTCAGAGAGTCTCAGAGAGAGTCAGATAGTGTCAAAGAGTCACAGAGAGTATCATAGAGCGCCACCAAGAATGTCAGAGTGTGCCAGAGGGGGTAAGAGTGTGCCAGAGAGTGTCAGAGTGTGTCAAAAAGAGTCACAGAGTGTGACACAGGGTGTCACAGAGAGTGTCGGAGAGGCACCGAGTGTCACAGATTGTGTTGGAGAGTGTTGTAGCGCGTCAAAGAGTCGCAGAGAGACACACAGAGTGTCAGACATGCACAGAGAGGGTCAGAGAATGACAGAGAGAGTCAAAGAGTCATAGAGATGCACAGAGAGTGACAGAGTCAGAGAATGCCCGATATCACAGAGAGTGTCCAGAAGTCAAGGAGTGTCGGACAGAGTCCAAAAGAGTCACAGAGAGTGTTAGAGAGTGTCAGAGTGTGTCTCGGAGAGTGTTGGAGAGTGTCAAAGAGTCACAGAGATGAACAGAGAGGGTCAGAGAGTTACAGAGCGTCGCAAAGAGTGTTAGAGAGTGCTAGAGAGTGTCAAAAGTCACTGAGAGTCACAAAGAGAGTCAGAGAGTGTCACATAGTGTTCTGGAGAGTGTGTCCGAGAGCGGCGGACTGTGTCAGAGAGTCACAGAGAGAGTTCAAGAGTCGCAGTGAGGCACAGTGAGTATCAGATAGTCACAGAAAGTGGCAAAGAGTCACAGAGAATGTCAGAGAGTCACACAGAGTGTCTTAGAGTCACAGAGTATCACAGAGAGGCACAACGAGTGTAAGAGAGTGCAGGAGAGGTTCAAAGAGTCATAGAGAGTCACAGGTTAGTTCTGAGGATGTCATAGTGTTTCTCGGAGAGTGTCGGAGCGTGTCAGAGAGTGGTGGTAAGTATCAGTCAGTCACAGAGTGTCAGAGATTATTACAAAGAGTTGTCAGAGAGTCACAGAGAGTGACAGCGAGTCGCAGAGTGTGTCAAAGGGTCACAGAGAGTCATAGAGAGTGTCAGAGAGTGTCAAAGTATCACAGAGACTGTCAAAGTGTCGTGGAGTATCAGGGAGTAACACAAAGAGTTTTAGAGGGTGCAAGAGAGTGTCAGAGAGTGTCAAAGAAGAGGGTTAGAGCGCATCGGAGAGTCACAGAGAGTGTCATATAGTGTCACATAGTGTGTCCTAGAGCGTCGGACTGTGTCAGAGAGACACAGAGAAAGCTCAAGAGTCACAGAGAGGCACAGTGAGTATCAGAGAGTCACAGAGAGTGTCAAAAAGTCGCGGAGTGTCAGAGAGATTCACAAATAATGTCAGAGATTGTCAGAGAGTGCGACAGAGAGTGTTGAAGTGTGTTACAGAGAGTGTCACACAGTGTAAGAGATTCACAGATAGTGTCAGATATTCACAGAGAGTGTCTAAGAGACGTGGAGTGTCAGAGAGAGTGTCAAAGAATCAAAGAGAGTGTCTAAGAGTCAACGAGGGTGAGCGAGACTCTCAAAGTGTAACAGAGAGTGACCGAGAGTGTCAGTGAGTGTCTCAGAGAGTATCAGAGTGTGTTGCAGAGTCACAGAGAGTGTTAGTGAGTCCGAGAAAGTATCAGAGAGTCAAAGAGAGTGCCTAAGAGTCAAGCGGTGTCAGACAGAGTCACAAAGTGTCACAGAGAGTGTTACAGAGTGTGAGACTGTGTCTCGGAGTTTGCCGGAGAGTGTCAAAGAGTCTCAGAGACAGTCAGAGATTGTGAAAGAGACTCAGCGTGTCACAAAGAGTGTCAGTGAGTCCAAGAAAGTGTCTGAGAGTTAAAGAGAGTGCATTAGAGTCAAGGAGTGTCAGACAGTGTCAAAACGAGTCACGGAGAGTGCCACAGAGTGTCACAGAGAGTGTCAGCGAGTCAACGACAGTAACAGAGAGTATTGGAGAGTGTTGTAGAGCATCACAGAGTTGCAGAGAGTCACACAGACTGTCAGACAGTCACAGAGAGTGCCGGAGAATTACAGAGAGTGTCAAAGAGTCATAGAGTGTCAAGTAGATTCACAATGTGTGTCAGAAATGGCCAGAGAGAGTCAACGAGTGTCAGAGAGAGTCTCAAAGAGTAACAGAGAGTGACCAAGAGTGACAGTGAGTGTCTCAGAGACTGTCGGAGTGTGTCGGAGAGTCACAGAGAGTGTCATTGAGTCAAAGAGAGTGCCTAAGAGTCAAGGAGTGTCAGACAGAGTCACAAAGAGTCACAGAGAGTGTTAGAGAGTGTCAGAATGTGTCTCGGAGTGTATCGGAGATAGTCAAAGCATCTCAGAGAGTGTCAAAGAATCACATAGAATGTCAGAGAGACTCAGAGAGAGTCAGAAAGTGTCAGAGAATGACACATAGTGTGTTGGAGAGTGTCCTAGTGCGTCGGACAGTGACAGAGAGTCACAGGGAGAGGTCGAGAGTCACAGAGAGGCACAGTGAGTATCAAAGAGTCACAGAGTGTTAGAGATATTCGCGACGAGTATCAGAGAGGGCCAGAGAGAATCAACGAGTGTCAGAGAGAATCTGAAAGAGTAACAGAGAGTGACTGAGAGTGTCAGTGAGTGTCTCAGAGAGAGTTGGAGTGTGTTGGAGAGTCACAGAGAGTGTCAGTGAGTCCAAGAAAGTATCAGAGAGTCAAAGAAAGTGCCTAAGAGTCAAGCAGTGTCAGACAGAGTCACAAAGTTCACAGAGAGTGTTACAGAGTGTCAGACTGTGTCTCGGAGTGTGCCAGAGAGTTTCAGAGAGTCTCAGAGAGAGTCAGAGATTGTGAAAGAGTCTCAGTGTGTCACAAAGAGTGTCAGTGAGTCCAAGAAATTGTCTGAGAGTTACGGAGAGTGCCTTAGAGTCAAGGAGTGTCAGACAGTGTCACAACGAGTCACGGAGAGTGCCACAGAGTGTCACAGAGAGTGTCAGCGAGTCAACGACAGTCACAGAGAGTATTGGGGAGTATTGAAGAGCATCAAAGAGTCGCAGAGAGTCACACAGAGAGTCAGACAGTCACAGAGAGTGCCGGAGAATTACAGAGAGTGTCAAAGAGTCATAGAGTGTCAAGGAGATTCACAAAGTGTGTCAGAAAGGGCTAGAGATAGTCAACGAGTGTCAGAGAGAGTCTCAAAGAGTAACAGAGAGTGACCAAGAGTATCAGTGACTGTCTCAGAGACTGTCGGAGTGTGTCGGAGAGTCACAGAGAGTATCATTGAGTCAAGGAGAGTGCCTAAGAGTCAAGGAGTGTCAGACATAGTCACAAAGAGTCACAGAGAGTCTCACAGAGTGCCACACAGTGGGTGTCGGAGAGTCAACGAGAGCCACAGATCATGTTGGCGAGCGTTGTAGAGCGGCAAAGAGTCGAAGACGGTCACACACAACGTCAGACAGTCACAGAGAGTGTCAGAGAATTGCAGAGAGTGTCAAAGAATCATAGTGATACAGAGAGAGTGGCAGTCAGAGTCAGAGAGTGCCAGAGAGTCACAGAGAGTGTCTAGGAGTCAAGGAGTGTCAGACAGAGGAACAAAGAGTCACAGAGAGTGTTTGAGAGTGTCAGAATGTGTCTCGGAGTGTGTCGGAGAGAGTCAAAGAGTCTCAGAGAGTCTCAAAGAGTCACAGAGAGTGTCAGAGAGACTCAGAGAGAGTCGGAAAGTGTCAGAGAATGACACGTAGTGTGTTGGAGAGTGTCCTAGTGCGTCGGACAGTGACAGAGAGTCACAGGGAGAGGTCGAGAGTCACAGAGAGGCACAGTGAGTATCAGAGAGTCACAGTGAGTATCAAAGAGTCACAGAGTGTTAGAGATATTCACGACGAGTGTCAGAGAGGGCTAGAGAGAATCAAACAGTGTCAGAGATAGTCTGAAAGAGTAACAGAGAGTGACCGAGAGTGTCAGTGAGTTTCTCCGAGAGTGTTGGAATGTGTCGAAGATTCACAGAGAGTGTCAGTGAGTCTAAGAATGTGTCAGAGAGTCAAAGAGAATGCCTAAGATTCAAGAAGTATCAGACAGAGTGACAGAAAGTGCCACAGAGAGCCACAGAGAGTGTCGGTGAGTCAACGAGAGTCACAGATAATGTTGGAGAGCGTTGAAGAACGCCAAAGAGTTGCAGAGAGTGACACGTCACACACAGTGTCATATTGTCACAGAGAGTGTCAGAGAATCACTGAGAGTCACAAAGAGTCACAGAGTGTGACACAGAGTGTCACAGAGAGTGTTGGAGAGTGGTTGTAGCGCGTCAAAGAGTCGCAGAGAGACACACAGAGTGTCAGACATGCACAGAGAGTGTCAGAGAATTACCGAGAGAGTCAAAGAGTCATAGAGATGCACACAGAGTGACAGACAGAGTCGGAGAATGCCCGAGATCACAGAGAGTGTCTACAAGTCAAGGAGTGTCAGACAGAGTCCAAAGGAGTCATAGAGAGTGTTAGAGAGTATCGGAGTGTGTCTTGGAGAGTGTTGGAGAGTGTCAAGAGTCACAGAGAGTCACAGAGAGGGTCTGAGAATCACGGAGCATCACAAAGAGTGTTAGAGAGTGGGAGAGAGTGTCAAAGAGTCACAGACCGTCACAAAGAGAGTCAGAGAGTGCCACATAATGTTTTGGAGAGTGTGTCCTAGAGCATCAGACTGTGTCAGAGAGTCACAGAGAGAATTCAAGAGTCGCAGAGAGTCACAGTGAGTATCAGAGTGTTACAGAGAGCGTCAAAGTGTCGCAGGGTACCAGAGAGATTCACAAAGAATGTCAGAGAGTGTCGGAGTGTGCAACGGAGTGTGTTGGAGTGTGTCACAGAGAGTGTCGGACATTGTAAGAGAGTCGCAGAGAGTGTCCGAGAGTCACAGAGATGTGTCCAAGAATCTTAGACTGTCACAGAGAGTGTCCGAGAATCACAGAGAATGTCTAAGCGTCAACGAGTTTCAGAGAGACTCTCAAAGTGTAACAGTGAGTGACCAAGAGTGTCGGTGATTGTCTCAGAGAGTGTCGGAGTGTATCGGAGAGTCACAGAGCGTGTCAGTGATTCCAAGAAAGTGTCAGAGAATCGAAGATAGTGCCTAAGAGTCACGAAGTGTCAGACAGAGTCACAAAGAGTCACAGAAAGTGACACAGAGTGCCGTAGAGAGTATTGGTGAGTCAACGAGAGCCACAGATAGAGTTGGAAAGTATTGTAGAGCGTCAAAGATTTGCAGAGAGTCACACACAGTGTCATACAGTCACAGAGAGTGTCAGAGAATTACAGAGAGTGTCAAAGATTCATCTAGATACACCGAGAGTGTCAGACAGAGTCAGAGAGTACCAGAGATTCACAGAGTGTCTCGGAGTCAAGAAGTGTCAGACAGAGTAAAAAAGAGTCACAGAGTGTGTTAGAGAGTGTCAAAGTGTGTCTCGGAGTGTGTCAGAGAGTCTCAGAGAGAGTTAGATAGTGTCAAAGAGTCACAGAGTGTGTCAGAGAGCGCCACAAAGAATGTCGGAGAGTGCCAGAGAGGGTGATGGAGTGCCAGAGAGTGTCTGAGTGCTTCAAAAAGAGTCACAGAGTGTCACAGAGTGTCGGAGAGTCACCGAGTGTCACAGATAGTGTTGTAGCGCGTCAAAGAGTCGCAGAGAGACACACAGAGTGTCAGACATGCACAGAGAGTGTCAGAGAATTAGAGAGAGAGTCAAAGATTCACAGAAATGCACAGAGAGTGACAGACAGAGTCAAAGAGTGCCCGAGATCACAGAGAGTGTCTAGCAGTCAAGGAGTGTTAGACCGAGCCCAAAAGAGTCACAGAGAGTGTTAGAGAGTGTCGGAGAGTGTCTCCGAGTGTGTTGGAGAGTGTCAAAGAGTCACAGAGAGTCACAAAGAGAGTCAAAGAGTCTCACATAATGTGTTGGAGAGTGTCCTAGGGCGTCGGACTGTGTCAGAGAGTCACACAGAGAGTTCAAGGGTCACAGAGAGGCACAGTGAGTATCAGAGAGTCACAGAGAGTGTCAAAGAGTCGCAGAGTGTCAGAGATTCAGAAATAATGTCAGAGTGTCAGAGAGTGCGACAGAGAGTGTTGGAGTGTGTGACAGAGATTGTCAGACAGTGTAAGAGAGTCACAGATAGTGTCAGATATTCACAGAGAGTGTCTAAGTGTCAACGAGGGTTAGAGAGACTCTCAAAGTGTAACAGTGAGTGACCGAGAGTGTCAGTGAGTATCTCAGTGTTGGAGAATAACAGGGAGTGTCAGTGAGTCCAAGAAAGTATCAGAGAGTCAAAGAGGCTGCCTAAGAGTCAAGCGGTGTTAGACAGAGTCACAAAGTGTCACAGAGAGTGTTACAGAGTGTTAGAGTGTGTCTCGGAGTGTGCCGGAGAGTGTCAAAGAGTCTCAGAGAGAGTAAGAGATTGTGAAAGAGTCACAGAGAGTGACAAAGAGTGGCAGAGCGTCCAAGAATGTGTCTGAGAGTTAAAGAGAGTGCCGAAGAGTCAAGGAGTGTCAGACAGTGTCACAAGGAGTCACAGAGAGTGCCATCGAGTGTCACAGAGAGTGTCAGCGAGTCAACGACAGTTACAGATAGTATTGGAGAGTATTGTAGAGCCTCAAAGAGTCACAGAGAGTCACACAGAGTGTCAGACAGTCACAGAGAGTCTCGGAGAATTACAGAGAGTATCAAAGAGTCGTAGAGATACACCGAGGGTGACAGACAGAGTCAGAGTGCCAGAGTCACAGAGAGTGTCTCGGAGTCAAGGACTGTCAGACAGAGCCACAAAGAGTCACAGAGAGTGTAAGCGTGTGTCTCGGAGAGCGTTGGAGAGTGTGAAAGAGTCTCAGAGAGAGTCAGAGAGTGTCAAAGAGTCACAGAGAGTCACAGAGAGTGTCAGAGAGTTACAGGGTGTCAGACAGCGTCACAAAGAGTGTCAGAGAGTTCCCAGGAGTGTCAGAGAGTGTCAAAGAGTCACAGAGAGTCACAAAGAGGGTCGGAGAGTGTCAGGGACTGACACATAGTGTGTTGGAGAATGTCCTAGAGCTTCGGACAGTGTCAGAGTGTCACAGAGACAGTTAGAGAGTCCACAAGTGACAGAGAGAATCTCAAAGAGTAACAGAGAATGACCAAGAATGTCAGTGAGTGTTGGAGTGTGTCGCAGAGTCACAAAGAATGTCAGAGAGTCCGGAAAATGTGAGAAAATCCAAGAGAATACCTAATAACCAAAGAGTGTCACACAGAGTCACAAAGAGCCACAGAGATTGTCACAGAGGGTCACAGAGAGTGTCTGAGAGCTACCAAGAGCCAAGATATTGTTGGTGAGTGTCGTGGAGCGTCAAAGAGTCACACAGAGTGTCACACAGACTGTCAGATATCACAGAGAGCGTCAGAGATTTACAGAGAGGGTCAAAGAGTCATAGAGATACACAGAGAGTGACAGACAAAGTCAAAGTGTGCCACAGAGTTGCAGAGAATGCCTAAGAGTCACGGACTGTCAAATAGAGTCCCAAAGAGTCACAGAGAGTGTTAGAGACTGTCAGAGTGTGTCTCGGAGAGTGTTGGAGAGTGAAAGAGAGTGTCAGAGAATAGCATAAAATATCAATGAGTCACAATGTGTCACAGACAGTGTCAGTGAGAATCAGAGAGTGTGAGAGAGAGTCACAGAGTGTGTCAGAGCGTGTCACAGAATGTCTGCGAGATTGTCAGAGAACATCAGAGAGTCACACAGAGTGTTGAAGAGTCACAGATTCTCGGAGAGAGTCGCAAAGTGAGTCAGAGAGTGCCAGACAGTGTCAGAGAGTCACAGAGAGTCATACAGAGTGTTCGAGAGTGCCAGAAAATGTCGTGGAGAGATTTGGAGCGTTTCGGAGAGTCACGGAGTGTCAGAGGGTCAGAGAGCGTGTCAGAGGTTTCCAGAGAGAGCCTAAGTGTCACAGAGTGTCAGGGAGAGCCACACACTTCCCCACTGTCAGGCTCACTCCCTCACAGATTCATCAACCATCACGCTCACTCCCACACACTCACCCACATTGTCATACTCATTCCCCCAGACACTCGCCCAATGTTGTGTTCACTCCCTTGCACACTCCCACAACATCACGCTCACCCCCTGCAATCGCCCCCAAAGTCATCTTTAGCCCTCTGCACACTCCCACAGCATCCCGTTCACTCCCCACACACACCCCCACAGTCAATCTCACTCCCCTGCATTCTCCCCACCATGCTCACTCCCATCGCACTCCACGACTATCACGCTCACTCCTGAACACACTCCATCAAAGTCAAGCTCACACCCCTGCATTTCCCCCACCAACACGCTCCCCTCACACTCACCCACCGTCACACACACTCTCCTGCACACTTACCTGATATCGCATTGACTGTTCTGCATACTCCTCAACCATGATGCACAGTCTACCCCCCACACTCCCCTTGGTTGACACTTACTCCACCACACACTCCCCCACCGTCACCCTCACTTCTCCAAACACTCTACCACCGTCAGACTCACTCTCCTGCACACTCCCGCACCGTCACACTCATTCCCCAGCACACTCCCGACAATCCTGCTTACTGCCCAGCACACAACCCCACAGTCACACTCATTGTTCGACACACTCCCCCAGCATCACATTCACTCCCAAGCACACACCTCCACTGTCACCCTCACCCCCACGCACGAGCCCCCACCGTCACACTCACTGCCGTGCACATTCCCCCATCCTCACACTCCCTCCCCCGCATGCTTCCCCACGGTCATACTCACTCCCCCACACACTCTTCCACCGTCACACTCACACCCCCGCAGTCTCCACCACCATCACACTCCCTCTCCTGCACTTCCTGTCAAGCTCACTCGCCTACACACTCCCCCACCGACGCACTCACTCCCACACACATTCCCTAACGTCAACTTCATTCCCTTTCACTCTACCACGTGGTCACGCTCACTCCACTGCACACCAGAAGCCGTGATACTCACTCGCCAGACACACTCTGGCACAATCATTCTCACTCCCACACAAACCCCCCACTGTCACTCTCACTCCCCCGAACACCCTACACCATCATGCTCACTACCCCACGCATTCACCCATCATCACACTCACCCCCCCATGTACTCCCCCACAGTAACACTCACTCCGCCACACTCCCACACTGTCATGCTCACTCCCCTGCACTCTACCCACCATCACGCTCACTCCCCTGCAATCTGCCCCACCATCACCCTCACTCTCCCCAACCCTCCCCCTCCTTCACGCTCAGCCCCCAACTCACACCCCCACCATCACATTCACTCCTCCAACCCCCTCACTGCCACTCTCTCTCCTACACTCACTGCCACACTGTCAATCTCACTCCTCTGTACACGGCCAAATCATCCCTTTCATTCCTCAGCACACTGCCCACCGCCATACTCACTCCTCTACACACACCCCTTCCATCACAGTTACTCTCCTGTACATTCACCCACCATCACCCTCACTCCTCGCGCACACTGTCCCATCGTCACCCTCACTATCCCAAACCCTCCCCCTCCGTCATGCTTCGTCCCCCACTCACACCCCTAGCATCGGTCTCGCTCTCCCACACACACCCCCACCGTCACCGTCACCGTCACTCCCACGTACAGTCTGCCACGATCACCCTCACTCATGCGCATGCTCCCCAAATGTCATTCTCTCTTCTACACACACTCCCCCATGGGTCACTCTCCCTCTCCTGCTCACCTGTGTAAATTGGTGCAGGAAAGGGAGAGAGAGAGACAGGCTGACATAGGGAAAATGTGAGAGTGGGAGGCAGATATGGAGGGAGAGGGACAAAGAGAGAGGAATGAATTATTCCAAATACCAGATCGGAGTTGGGGACCCAGAGGTGAAAGCAAGGACAGAAGGTGTCAAACCGCTCTCCTGGGTTCTGGGCTTGATACCCTCCACTTCTCCGAGGACCAGGACTTGGGGCTGAGTCTGTCTCTCTTCCGCTCAGCTTTTTCAACACAAAGACACACAACAATATCGTTCACTCTGCTGCATGGCACTGTTTAATGAACATTTTTATTGTTTACAAATAAAACTGTGGATACAGTCTGTGGGGTGATGCTTCTTCTCACTGGCTCCTGAGTTAAGATAAACATTGAAATGTGTCCCTGTAATCGCGCCACCCCCACCCCGCTCCCCGCGGGCTAAGAATGGACAAACTAGCTCTATCCTCAGTCTGTTACCATAGCGACAGGCTGCTCCATTTCTGAAACTCTGAAATAAAGTGAGAATATCCCTGATGGATTGACTAATGACGGAATTTGATTGATGAATGGATTTGGGTGATGGGATATTTCAGCATATTCTTCAGCTGCTGCCTGAACTTAGTCTGTGTCACAGCATAAATCATGCTGTTTGTGCAGCAACTGAGGAGCTGCAGCATGAAGCCCAATTCCTGCACAAACAAATCTAGATACACAGACTGATACCCAATATCATACATCCTGCCCCATATAGAATACAGCATTAACGTTGACCATAACAGGATGAAATTGGCAGAGATCACAAACAGTAAAACGATGGATTTTTTTCGGTTTCTCATTTCTGTGTCAGACTGAGCGTCCCCATTTGTGTGAGCGCAGAGTCTCCTGCGGGCTCTGCTGGTCAATAAAATGTGTCTGATGGTGAGAGCATTGAGCAGCAAAATCAGGAGAAATGGGGTACACGGGGTTAGAATGTGGTGGAGGAACTCAATTGTGGCCCAGACACTGGAGGATTGAACAGTGCCTGTTACAGCACAAAACCAGGGGTGGTTCATCAGCAAATACCGAGCCGTGAGCATAAAATACCAGAAAATGTTCTTTAAGCAGCTCAGCACAGTCACTGCTACCAGAATCACAGCCGCCGTTTTCTCACTGCAATATTTACTTTTCAGCTTCTGGCAACAAATGGCCACAAACCGATCAAAGGTGAAAGTGACGGTGAACCAGACAGAGCAGTCAGTGGCTGCATAAAGCAGGACGGCGTGGATATTACACACGGGGATGGTGTCCCTCAGGAAATAAAACTGTTCCCGATAAACAATGGGAATGTGTCTCAGGATCAGGTCGAGGATAATGACCAGGATATCCGCCGCTGCCATGGCCCCCAGGTAACGTCTGACACATGGAGACAATCCACAATCTTTATAAAGCAGACGTAGATGGTCACTACGTTAACTGTGAGGAAGGAAAACAAACCCATTATCCATCAGCCTGGAGGCAAAGGGACCCGTTTTATCGGGGACCAAGTGAGGTTTTCAAATGTGTCCCTGTCTTCAGGGATTTATTAAAATAATCGGGGCTGGAATCACAGGAAACCCTTCTTCCCAAAACACACAGAGACACATGCATAAGAACAGGCGATTTCTCGAACATTCCCACACACTCGATCACTCGAGAGCAGACACAGGTCACTCCTTCCCAGTTCCTAATACGGAGGGTGGAAACGTTGGTGTCCTGAAGGATTCTCTCCCAGTTTCCTGAAAACAAGCGGAGTTTGGGAATTCCTGTATTTTGGCATAAATTGTGGTCGATCCTGTGTCAGGAAGAAATGTAAATGCAGGGAAAACGCATTCACCCCTTTAACTGACTTCGGGGACTTCTCCCTGGAACGGGATCTCTTCCCTTGTGATTTATCATTTGTTCAATTCACTGACGCTCGGCCGTTCATAAACAATGTCAGCAGTCGAATGTTCCGAGGAATGTCAGTTATAGAATGTTGGGGACAAAATGTTCTTGGTGACTCCTTGACCTGTCCATCATCTTTCCCACCTACCATTCCACTCGCCTCTCTGACCGATCATCTCTCCCCCACCTCCATCTACCGATCACATTCTCAGCTACTTTCCCCATAGTCCCAGACCCAGCCCCAGCCACATCTCCGTCCCGTTTATCTCTCAGTCCACCAGCTCTCAAGCCTCCTTCCTGATGACGGGGCTATGCCCAAAACGTCGATTCCCCTGCTCCTCGGATGCTGCCTGACCTGCTGTGCTTTTCCTGCACCACATTCCCGGTCAGGATACAGTCTGACACCGTCATACTCACAAAATTAGGCCTGAGGGATCATGTTTAATGAAGCCCCATCACCATCCCTGGGTATATGCTGTCCCACCAGCAGGACCGACCCACCAGTGATGAGGGCACCCTGTTATAAAATCAAGGAAGGAGTTACCCTGGTATTCCACAACATTGAATAAAAAACTCAGGAAACCTCATGGTAATAGGTCACAGATGGTCAAGGAAATCGCCTGAGGATGGACATCTCCTGCCCCACCCCCAGCCCACTCCTCAGTGATAGTCCAGTTCCCCATGATTTTGAAAACAAATCAGAGGAAACACTGAGGGTGACAAGGAGGCAGAATGTACTCTGGGTGGGGGACTTCAATGTCTATCACCAAAAGTGTGCCCATAGGCCCAGCAATGATTGAGCCGGGAGAGACCTCAAATACACAGCAGCCAGACTGGGGGAAGTGATGGGAGAACCAACAAGAGGGAAACATTCTCACCAAACTCCTTGTCCCAGATAGATCAGTCCCTGACAGTATCTGGAGAAGCAGCCAGCACACAGTCCTCGCGGAGGGAAAGTCTTAGTCTCATATTGAAGATACTGCTCACTGTGTTATGTCGCACTTGCTCCTGTGAAGTAGGGCATACTCCGAAAGGACCAAGCAAATGGAAACTGGGCATCCATGAGGCGCTGTGGGCTAGCAGCAGCTGCAGTATCATGGCCTTCCCTCCATCATAAAGTCAGAAGTGGAATGTTCACTGATGGTTCTAAATTGATGAACACCATTCACAACTACACCGTTACTGAAGCAGGCGATTCAGCCCGTCAAGAGTTTAAAACAGGAACCGAATGAGGCCATTCAGCCATTGGAGGCTGTTACTCAGCAATTGGAACGGATCTTTTCACGTCTCATACCTGTTAGACAAGAAATGGAAGGGAACATTAAGTCTTTCAAAGCTGCTACTCAGGAATACGGGGAGGACTGGTTACTGAGCCAGGAGCAGGGATAAATTAGGCAGAAATCGGTCTCTATATGTTTAACACAAATTAACGACCGGTATGACACAGTGATCAGGGCTGGGGCCTGAGCTATTTGCAAAATATCTCAACGGTTTCCAGAAATGGAACACACTTATACTAACTAAATTTAAACTCACACTAAGATAGGCAGGAACTGAAGTTATCAAGCACAGGTAGAGAATCTGTAAATGGATAAGCAATGGACAACAACTTGGTAGATCGAATATATCTTGGATAACCGTGAACCTGTGATTTTTGTTTCAGAAAGAATAAACCTCTACACATTACATAAATGGAAGGCATTTCAAGACTTAATGAAACAATAAATACTGACCCGTTCAGACACGGCAAGTGTTGCTCCATCTCACTGATGGTCTGCTCCCTGATGTTTCAAGGGGCTCCATTGCTCTCAGTACACACAGGATATTTTGATGTGGTTGGTTGGGGTTGGGGAGTGGTTCGGGCAAGGGTGATTGGAGCCATGTACCAATCATGCGATCTTTTGTTTGGGAAGCCACGCTTTCTTTCTACATGGAAACCCGAGAACGATGGGAATAATTTACCGCATAATAATGAAGGTCTTGTGGCTGCTGCCAGGATGGTGAGTATTGGCCAACATGACGTACTATGCATGGGCACACTGTAACATTAATGGAGTGAAAGGTGGAGAGTTCAACCTCAAGAATGAGAACTAAAGGCATTGTCAGGTCAGCAGAAATGGTTAGAAGTATCAGATTCTCAATCCACCATTCTGAAACAGTCCAGACACCATAAACCCCGAGGGTATATCTATTCACCGTGGAACACTGCGAAGCCCAGACCAGTGTACTGCCCAGTGCAAAGCAGCAATCTGTCCACAGTGGAACACTGCACAGATTCATCCATTGCACTGGTCAAAATAATCCAGCATTCTGCCCAGAGTGAAACACTGCACAGATCATATCAGAGTATTAAATTGCAAACCCGGATTAGATATCTGTGCAGCCTGGAGAGTTGAACAGACCACAGCAATGCATTGATCTATAAACCCAGACTAGATCTCTGTCCAGCACGGGGAGCTATGCAGACCACAGCAGTGCATCAATCTATAAACCCGGACAAGATATCTGTCTAGCAATGGGAGTTATGCAGAGCACAGCATTGCATTGATCTATAAACTCGGACTAGATATCTGTCCAGCACCAGGACCTATGCAGACCACAGCCGTGCATCAATATATAAATTCGGACTAGACATCTGTCCACCTAAGGAAGCTATGCAGATTACAGTAGTGCATTGATCTGTAAAACTGGACTAGATATCTGTCCTTGACAGGGATATGTGCAGAAAACAGCAGTGCATTAGTCTGTAAACCACAACTAGGTGTCTGTCCAGCATGGCAGCTGTGAAGATCACATTCGTGCATTGATCTACAAACCCCGACTATCTATCTGTCCAGCATGGGGAGCTGTGCAGAACACAGAAGTGCAATATACTATGAACCCATATTTGATATTTGTCCAGCACGGGGAGCTATGCAGGCAACAGCAGTACATTAATGTATACACCCGAATTAGAAAATTGTCCAGCACCGATAGCTATGCTGACGACAGTATTGCATTCACATACAAACCCGGATTAGGCAACCGTCCAGCACGGGGACCTGTGCAGACCAGTGTAGTTCCATTGGTCTATAAAGGCGGGCTCGATATCTGCCCAACACAATGAGTTGTGCAGACCACAGCAGTGCATTGATCTATAAAACTGGACTAGGTATCTCTCCAGCATGGGGAGCTGTGCGGACAACAGCAGTGCATTGATCTATAAACCCGGACTAGATATTTATTTGTCCTGCAACAGGAGCTATGCAGACTACAGCAGTGCATTGATCTATAAACTTAGTTAAGGAATCTGTCCAGCACCGGGAGCTATGCAGACCACAGCAGTGCATTGACATATAAACCCGGTGTAGACATCTGTCCAGCACGGGGAGCTGTGCAGATCACAACAGTTCATTGACCTACAAACCTGGAGTGTCGACCTGTCCAGCGTGGGGAGCTGTGCAGATCACAGCAGTGCATTCATCTACGAACCGGGACTAGATATCTATCCAGCACGTGGATCTTTGAGACCACAGCAGTGCACAGATATATAAACTCGGACAATATATCTGTCCATCACCAGGAACCATGCAGACCACAGCAGTGCATTGATCTATAAACTCGGACAATATATCTGTCCAGCACCGGGAGCTATGCAGACCACAGCGGAGCATTGATCTTTAAACCCAGACTATACATCTGTCCTGCACCGGGAGCTCTACAGACCACAGGGGTGCATTCATCTATAAACCCGGACAATATATCTGTCCAGGACAGGAAGTTGCGCACAAAACTGCAGTGCATTAATCTATAAACGAGAACCAGACATCTGTCCATCACGGGAGCTGTGCAGATCACAGCAGTGCATTGATCTACAAAACCAGACTATATCTGTCCAGCACAGAGAGCTGTGCAGACAACAGAAGAGCATGTATCTATAAACCCGGACTACATATCTGTCCAGTACCGGGAGCTATGCAGAACACAGTAGTGAAATGATCTATAAATCCGGACGAGATATCGGTTCAGCACCGGGAGCTATGCAGAGTACAGCAGTGCATTGATGTATAAAACCAGACTATCCATCTGTCCAGCACCGGGCGCTATGCAGAGCACAGCAGTGCATTGATCTACAAACACGGACGAGATGTCTGTCCAGCACCGGAAGCCATGCAGACCACAGCAGTGCATTGATCTATAAGCCCGGACTACATATGTGTCCAACACCCGACCTATGCAGACCACAGTAGTGCATCGATACATAAACTCGGACTAGACATCTGTCCACCACCGAGATCTATGCAGACCACAGCAGTGCATTGATCTATAAACCCGAATTAGCTATCTGTCCAGCACAGGGAGCTACGCAGACCGCAGCAGTGCATTGATCTATAAATCTGGATTAGATATCTGTCCAATACGGGGACCTGTCCAGACCATAGAAATACACGCACTTGTAAACCAGGAAAAGTTATCTGTCCAGCACCGGGCGCTATGCAGACCACAGCAGCGAGCGCATTGAGCAATAACGCCGGACTAAGTAGCTGCCTAGCGCCGGGGGCTATGCAGATCACAGCAATGCATTGATCTATAACACAGGATTTGATATTTCTGCAGCACTGGGAGCTATGCAGGCGACTGCAGTGCGCTGATCTTTAAAACCGAACTAGATATCTGTCCAGCACCGAGAGCTACGCAGACTGCAAGAGTGCATTGACCTATAAACCTGGATTAGATATCTGCCCAGCACGGGGACCTGTGCAGACCACAGAAGTGCATGGAACTGTAAACCATGACTAGATATCTCCCCAGCTCGGAGCGCTATGCAGACCACCCCCGCGCATTGATCTAAAAACCCGGACTAGATATCTGTCCAGCACACGGAACTGTGCTGACCACAGCAGTGCGGTTGATCTAAAAAACAAGGACTAGATATCTGTCCAGCACTGGGTCCTATGAAGACCACAGCAGTGCATTGATCTGTAATAATGGACTTGATATCTGTCCTTGACAGGGATCTGTGCAGAAAACAGCAGTGCATTAAACTGTAAACCACAACTAGGTATCTGTCCAGCATGGGGAGCTGTGCAGAGCACAGAAATGCAATATTCTATGAACCCTTATTTGATATTTGTCCAGCACTGGGAGCTATGCAGGCGACAGCAATTCATTAATGTATACACCCGAACTAGATAACTACCCAGCACCGAGAACTATGGTGACCACAGCAGTGCATTGACATATAAACCCGAAATAGGCAACCGTCCAGCACGGGGACCTGTGCAGACTAGTGCAGTTCCAATGATCTATAAAGGCGGGCCCGATATCTGCTCAACATAATGAGTTGTGCAGACCACAGCAGTGCATTGATCTATAGAACTGGACTCGGTATCTCTCCAGCATGGGGAGCTGTGCGGACAACAGCAGTGCATTAATCTATAAACCCGGAAGAGTTGCCTGCCCAGCACGGGAGCAATGCAGACCACAGCAGCACATTGATCTATAAACCTGGATTAGATATTTTTCCAGCAGAAGGAGCTATGCAGACTACAGCAGTGCATTGATGTATAAACTTAGGTAAGGAATCTGTCCGGTACCGGGAGCTATGCAGACCACAGCAGTGCATTGATCTATAAACCCGGTGTAGATATCTGTCTAGCACGGGGAGTTGTGCAGATCACAACAGTGCATTGATCTACAAACCTGGACTGTCTATTTGTCCAGCGCGGGGAACTGTGCAGATGACAGCAGTGCATTCATCTGTGAACCGGGACTAGATATCTATCTAGCACCCGGATCTGTGCAGTGCATTGATATATAAACTCGGACCATACATCTGAACCAGCACCGGGAGCTATGCAGAGCACAGTGGTGCATTGATCTATAAACCGAGACTATACATCTGTCCAGCACTGGGAGCTGTGCAGACCAAAGCAGTGCATTGATCTATAAACCCGGACTAGATATCTGTCCATCGCTAGGAGCTATGCAGACCATTGCAGTGCATTGATATATAAACTCGGACTAGATATCTGTCCAGGACGGGAAGTTGTGCACAAAACAGCAGTGCATTAATCTATAAACGAGAACTAGACATCTGTCCAGCACGGGTGCTGTGCAGATAACAGCAGTGCATTGATCTACAAACCCGGACTATATCTGTCCAGCACAGAGAGCTGTGCGGACAACAGAAGAGCATGGATCTATAAACCTGGATTAGATATCTGTTCAGCACAGAGAGCTGTACGGACAACAGAAGAGCATGGATCTAGAAACCTGGATGAGATATCTGTCTAGCACTGGGAGCTGTGCAGACCACAGCAGTGCATTGTTACGTAAACTCGGACTAGATATCAGTCCATCACCGGGAGCTATGCAGGCGACAAACGGTACATTGATCTATAAACCCGGACTAGATATCTGCCCAGCACGGGGACCTGTGCAGATCAGTGCAGTGCATTGATCTATAAACCCGGACTAGATATCTGCCCAGCACGGGGACCTGTACAGATCAGTGCAGTGCAATGATCTATAAACTCGGGCTAGATATCGGTCCAGCACCGGGAGCAATGCAGACAACAGAAGTGCATTGATCTATAAACCCGGATTAGATATCTCCCTAGCACCGGGAGCTAAGCAGACCAAAGTAGTGCATTGAACTATAAACACGGACGAGATATCTGTCGAGGACCCGGAGCTGTGCAGACCACAGTAGTGTATTGTTCAATTAACACGGACTAGATATTTCTCCAGCACCGGGAGCTATGCAGAGCGCAGCATTGCATTGATCTAAAAAAAACCTGGACTAGATATCTGTCCAGCACCGGGAGCTGTGCAGACAACAGCAGTGCATTGACCTATAAACCCGGAGTAGATATCTGTCCTACGCTGGGAGCTGTACAGATCATAGCAGTGCAATGATCTATAAACCCGGACTAGATATCTGTCCAGCTCCCGGAACGGTGCAGTCCACAGCAGTGCATTGATCTATAAACCCAGACTAATATCTGTCCTTTAACGGTAGCTATGCAGACCACAGCAGTGCATCGATATATAAACTCGGACTAGATATCTGTCCACTCCCGGAGCTATGCAGACTACAGCAGTGCATCGATCTATAAACCTGGATTATCTATCTCTCCAGCACGGGGAACTGTGCAGACCACGGAAGTGCATGGATCTATAAACGCAGACTAGTCATCTGTCCAGCAAGGAGAGGAATGCAGACAACAGCAGCGCATTCATCTATAAACAAAGACTATATATCTGCCTAGCGCCGGGAGCTATGCAGGCTACAGCAGTGCATTGAACTATAAAACCGGACTATCTATCTGTTCAGCACGGGGAGTTGTGCAGACGACCGAAGTGCATGGATCGATAAAGACAGAGTAGTTTCCAATCCCGCACCGGGAGCTATGCAGACTAAAGCAGTGCGTTGATCTCCTAACCTGGACGAGATATGTTTCCAGCACTGGAAGCTGTGCAGACCACAGCAGTGCATTGATCTCTTAACCCGGACCATATATATGCCTTGCGCTGGGAGCTATGCAGACCACAGCAGTGCATTGAGGTACAAACCCGGACAAGATATCTGTCCAGCACGGGGAGCTGAGCAGATCACAACAGTGCATTGACCGACAATCCTGGACTATTTATCTGTCCAGTTCGGGGAGGTGTGCCGATCACAGCAATGCATTGATCTACGAAACCGGACTAGATATCTGCCCAGCACTGGAAGCTATACAGACCACAGCAGTGCATTGATGTATAAATCTGGTCTATATATCTGTCCAGCACCAGGAGCTGTGTCTACCGCAGCAGTGCATTGATCTATAAACCTGGACTATAAAGCTGTCCAGCACTGGGAGTTATGCAGAACACAGCAGTGCATTGATTTATAAAACCGTACTAGATATGTGTCCAGCACCCGGATCTGTGCAGACCACACCACTGCAGTAATCTATAAACACGGACGAGATATCAGTCCAGCACCGGGAGCTATGTAGATCACAGCAGTGCATTGATCTATAAAACTGAACTATACATCTATCCAGCACCAGGAGCTATGTAGAGCGCAGCAGTGCATTGATCCATAAACTCGGACTAGATCTCTGTCCAGCAGCGGGCACTATGCAGACCACAGCAGTGCATTGATCTATAAACTCGGAACAGACATCTGTCCACCACCGAGAGCTATGCAGACCACAGCAGTGCATTGCTCTATAATGCTGGATTTGATACTTGTCCAGCACTGGGAGCGAAGCAGGCGAAAGCAGTGCACTGATCTATAAACCGAAAGAGATATCTGTCCAGCACCGGGAGCTACGCAGACCGCGGCAATGCATTGACCTATAAACCTGGATTAGATATCTGTCCAGCACGGGGAACTGTGCAGACCACAGAAGTGCATGGAACTATAAACCAGGACTAGTTATCGCTCAAACACTGGGCGCTATGCAGACCTCAGCGGCCCATTGAGCTATAATTCCGGGCTAAATAGCTGCCTACTGCTGGGAGCTATGCAGATCACAGCAATGCATTGATCTACAAACCTGGACTATACATCTATGCAGCACCGGGTGCAGGGCAGACCACAGCAGTGCACTGATCTATAAAGCCGGACTAGATATCTGTCCAGCACATGGAACTGTGCAGACCACAGCATTCCATTGATCTATAAACCCGGACTATACATCTGTCCAGCACCGGGAGCTATGCAGTACACAGCAGTGCATTGATCGACAAACCCGTACTACATATGTGTCCAGCACCCGTATCAGTGCAGACCACACCACTACAGCGATCTATAAACTTGGACGAGATATCGGTCCAGCACCGGGATCTAATGCAGAGCGCAGCAGTGCATCGATCCATAAACTCGGACTAGATATCTGTCCAGCACCTGGAGCTATGCAGAGCACAGCAGTGCACTGATGTGTAAACGAACACTACATATGTGTCCAGCACTGGGACCTATGCAGACCACAGTAGTGCATCGATATATAAACTCGGACTAGACATCTGTCCACCACCGGAAGCTATGCAGATCACAGCAGTGCATTGATCTATAAAACTGGAATAGGTATCTCTCCTTGATGGGGATCTGTGCAGAAAATAGCAGTGTATAATCATTAAACCACAACTAGATATCTGTCCACCCACGGCAGCTGTGCAGATCACAGCAATGCATTGATCTACAAATCCGGACTATCTATCTGTCCAGCACGGGAAGCTGTGCAGACCACAGAAGTGCATGGATCTATAAACCCGGATTTGATATTTGTCCAGCACTGGGAAGTATGCAGGCGACAGCAGTGCATTAATCTATAAACCCGAACTAGATAACTGCCCAGCACCGGGAGCTATGCAGACCAAAGTAGTGCATCGATATATAAACTCGGACTAGACATCTGTCCACCACCGGAAGCTATGCAGATCACAGCAGTGCATTGATCTATAAAACTGGAATAGGTATCTCTCCTTGATGGGGATCTGTGCAGAAAATAGCAGTGTATAATCATTAAACCACAACTAGATAACTGTCCACCCACGGCAGCTGTGCAGATCACAGCAGTGCATTGATCTACAAATCCGGACTATCTATCTGTCCAGCACGGGAAGCTGTGCAGACCACAGAAGTGCATGGATCTATAAACCCGGATTTGATATTTGTCCAGCACTGGGAAGTATGCAGGCGACAGCAGTGCATTAATCTATAAACCCGAACTAGATAACTGCCCAGCACCGGGACCTATGCAGACCACATCAGTGCATTGACCTATAAACCCGGATTCGGCATCTGTCCAGCACGGGGACCTGTGCAGACCAATGCAGTTCCATTGAGCATGGGTGACACGGTGGCACAGTGATTAGCACTGCTGCCTCACAGCGCCAGAGACCAGGGTTCAATTCCCGCCTCAGGCGACTGACTGTGTGGAGTTTGCACGTCCTCCTCGTGTCTGCGTGGGTTTCCTCCGGGTGCTCCGGATTCCTCCCACAGTCAGGTGAATTGGCCATGCTAAATTGCCCGTAGTGCTAGGTAAGGGGTAAATGTAGGGGTATGGGTGGGTTGCGCTTCGGCGGGTCGGTGTGGACTTGTGGGGCCGAACGGCCTGTTTCCATACTGTAAATAATCTAACCTAATCTATAAACCCCGGCTAGATATCTGTCCAAGAAAATGAGCTGTGTTTACCACAGCAGGGGATTGATCTATAAACCGGATTAGATATGTCTCGACATCTGTCCACCACCGGAAGCTATGCAGATCACAGCAGTGCATTGATCTATAAAACTGGATTAGGTATCTCTCCTTGATGGGGATCTGTGCAGAAAATGGCAGTGCATTAATCATTAAACCACTAGATATCTGTCCACCCACTGATCTACAAATCCGGACTATCTATCTGTCCAGCATGGGGAGCTGTGCAGACCACAGCAGAGCATCAGTCTATTAACCCGGACTTATTATCTGTCGAGCACGGGGAGCTATACAGACCACAGCAGCGCATTGAACTATAAACCTGGACAATATATCTGTCCAGCATGGGGTGCTGTGTAGACCACAGCAGTGCCTTGATCTATAAACCCGGACTAGATATCTGTCCAGCAAGGGGTGTTATGCAGACCACAGCAGTGTATTGATCTATAAACCTAGATTCAATATCTGTCCAGCATAGGGAGCTATGCAGACCACAGCGGTTAATCGATTGATAAAACTCAATCTGTAAACCTGGAACTGTAAACCTGTCAAGCTGTGTACATCACTCCAGTACATTGCTCTGTAATACTATGATAGACTGCTTCCGAGCGTTGGGAATCTTGTAGCCCATGCTGGAAGAGACAGAATGTGCAGCTCCCATCCATTTACAGCTCCGTGTCTCCATTGTCCAATGACAAGGGGTGCTGTTTGTGTGAAACTCACTGCAAAGAGAGATGGTGAAGGAATCTGTTTAAATATTGCCAAATTGGAGGGGTTTGGGCTTATAGAGAGGGGAATATCGAACGACATGTAATGGAAGGATGTGTTCACATGTTTTAAATCATGAAATGAAGACAATTTAGTTGCATCCTGCAACATGAACCAGTATTTCCAGGAATGTTGGGTGAATGCCCTATTGGTGTGAGTTCGGATGACATCGGAATTGGATGTGCATTGGTTCTGCAGCTTTCTAACAATAGTTTGTCTCAGTGACATTTTCGTTGAGTGTGACAGAAGGATTGCCTGCATGAGGCCGAGCTAATTTCCTGGTGCTATCTTATCAAACCCACCTCATTAACATCCCACCCCACCCCATGGCCTCCCTCTCATTCAGTGCCAGCCTGATTCTCCCACCCATCATGGCTGGAGGTGCTTACCATCGCCTGGTTAACCCTGGATATTCCGTGATTCCTGCCACTGGTGCCATCTCTAAAAGGCCAATGGGCACACGGTTGAGCTTCCTCAGTTCAGAGCTGCCCTGCACAGTTTACCCCCAGCATGTCAGATAAGGTGCAATTACACCACGGTTTGTTGACAGGGGCACGGAAGTTCTGGTGGATGGGCTAGTACAGAGGGGAGCATTTTCTTCCCAATGGGGGCCACACCAGCAGACCCACTGAGCATGGTCTGAGCTCACCACTCCGTTCAGTGCAGTATCTGCAGTTTGAAGAAAAGTACAGCAATACAGGACAAGCATCAATAACCTTCCCCGCTCTGTCAGAATAAAGGTCTGTTACAGCACCTACCCCGAACAAGGCTCATGCTCCATTACGCTCACTACTGCATGCAGCACCTTCCTCACTCTCTCTCCCTCTTTAAAATATTTGCCCTTCACGACTTTTGCAAATCTTGCTCCTCTCACCTTCCTCTCACCTTCAAGTATTTTTTAAGGGTAAGTGAGTCCAAAACTACAGGACATAGGTTTATGGTCATAGAGTCATGGAGATGTACAGCATGGAAACAGACCATTCAGTCCAACCTGTCCATGCCTACCAGCTATCCCAACCCAATTTAGTCCCACCTGCCAGCACCCGGCCCATATCCCTCCAAACCATTGCTGTTCATATACCATCAAAATAACTGTTAAAGTTTGCAATTGTACCAGCCTCCACCACATCCTCTGGCAGCTCATTCCATATACATACCACCCGTTGTGTAAAAGATTTGCCCCTAAGGTCTCTTTTATATCTTTCCCCTCTCACTGTAAACCTATGCCCTCTAGTTCTGGACTCCCAGACTCCAGGGAAAAGACTTAGTCTATTTATCCTATCCATGCCCCTCATAATTTTTTAAACCTCTGTAAGGTCACCCCTCAGCCACCGACGTTCCAGGGAAAACAGCCCCAGCCTGTTCAGCCTCTCCCTACAGCTCAAATCCTCCAACCTTGGCAACATTCTTGTAAATTTTTCCTGAACCCTTTCAAGTTTCACAACATCTTTCCGATAGGAACGTGACCTAAGGGGCAACTTTTTCACACAGCGGGTGGTGTGCTTATGGAATGAGCTCTTAGGGCGACCAGACTGGACATACTATTCCAGAAGAGGTTTCACAAATGTTTTGTACTACCTCAACATGACGTCCCAATTCAGGTACTCAAAGGTCTGACCAATGAAGTCAAGTGTGCTAAACATCTTCTTAATCACACTAAATATATGAGATGCATCCATGTACACCAACTAGACACGAAATGACACGACCAGCTATCCTTAGTATCCACACACGCAGAGGACAAGCAATATGAGTTCGACTGGGACAACACTACTATTATAGGCCAAGCCAAACAGAGAGCAGCCAGGGAATTTCTTGAAGCTTGGCACTCATCGACAGATTCAATCAATAAGCACAATGACCTGGACCTTATATACCGACCACTGCAGTGGACAGCTGGAACTGACAACTGGAAGCGGCAGATTCAAACCACTGCAAATGCCGGAGGAAAGATCACAGAAGCGCTTCACAGAAGACTCCCAAACACTGAGGATGTCACCTAGACAGGGGTCGAAACGTCTGCAAAACAAATTCCCAGCTCAGCGAACAGAACCACAACAACGAGCACCCGAGCTACAAATCTTCTCACAAACTTTGAATATGAGATGCAAGTTTTAAAGAACTACACCTGACGTCTTTGGTCTCTTTTCTACACTACCAAAGGCACTACTTTTAATTGTGTAGGTACAGTTCTTGTTTGTTTTACGAAATCCAATACCTCGCATTAATTCAAACTAAACTCCAGCTGCCACTCCTTAGCCCACTGTGTGAGATTGCAGCCTCCTGGATCTCCCCCTTCAATTTAAAATTACCTCCCCCTCTCCTGGAAGCTTGCACACTCTGACCTTGACTTTCACAAAGACCCTGAGCTTGGGTTGCCTTGTGCAGTTAGAGGACGAGGGATAGATTGCAGACATTGTCAATGGGAGGAGAGGCTGGACAATGGCCTGGTATCATTTCATGGTTTTAGGAAAAGGGCAGTCGCACGTTAGAGGTGGGTAATACTGATCGGTGCTTTCGGGCCAGAAATTATGCTCTTCTGTCGTCTCTGGTGTTCAGTAATACATATCTATTCGAGACCCTTCATTGTGCCGGGTGTGTCTGCAGGATTTCTTTCCCTAATATTGTATACGACAGCAATTAAAGATGGTCATAGTTAATTTCGATGGCACAGCATGTGCACTAACATTCTACAGTTAAGACAAATATCTTGATGTGTTTAACAATACAGAGTTTTGTGTCATTCAGTAATGGTAACCTGATCATAATAAATCCGCACCGAGCTGAAAGCTGACATTTCAAATGTGGCCCAAAATCTGGGAGTGGTAGTGTAGTGGATATTGTCCCCACATCTGAAACAGATCTTTGGATTTGATTCCAATTCCTGAACTTGTGTGATAGTGTTCCTAGATCTGGACCAGAAGGTGGGGATTCAAGTCCTGCCTGTTGCAGAGTGATGTCGCAGCATGTCATAACAGACTGATGAGCAAACACACAGGAAAATAATGTTGCAGCTTTATGGGTGTTGCCGAGGTGCTCGTGTCCCTACCTCCGGGCACAAAGGCCAAGTGTAAATCCCACAGAAGTGTCTCATGATACATGTGAACAAACTGATTGCAATGGATTTAGAATTATGACTTGAAGGAGAAGGAAAAGGTGTGAGTATTGAATTTCAGGACTTAGGCCTGGGATGACTGAAACTACATCCATTCGTGTTGATTGGAGTCTCAGTTCGTAGCAGTGCAGATTTATAAATCAGAACGCTGCTGGACACGGTGAGTAGTCATGGTACCCCCCCCCCCCACCCAGTGTAGGGGAGTCTAAAACTAGAGGGCATTGGTTGAAAGTGACAGGGGAAAGATTTTGATGAGGTCTAAGGGGCACCTTTTCACGCGGAGGGTTGTGTGCATATTGAATGAGCTGCCAGAGGAAGTGGTGGAGGCTGGTACAACTACAACATGTAAAAGGCATCAGGATGCTGACAGACCTGACGAGCTTTTCCAGCAATTTCTGTATTTGTTAAAAAATGCATTCATTTTAACGCAGGTATTCTGACTATATTAAACATTTCATTTTTTAAATGACACTGCGAACATTTTCTGCTAAGGGAATGGCTCTGTATATGACAGCAGCAATGATGCAGCGACGTGGAACAGGGAATGATGTGGAGACATAGTTTGGACTGTCTATGAGGAGAACACACTTCGTCCAGTTTTGGAGAGGATGATATTATTGTGTGATTCAACTCAGAGAGGGAGACAATGTAATCTGCCAGAGAAGGAACGGTCTAATGCACTTTCTCTTCTTCAGTGTTCCTCATCACAGCAATGCCTGCGAGCTAAAAGAAAACTCGACAATCATCGTTGCCATTCTTATTTTTATAGAATCCCTGCAGTGTGGAAATAGGCCCATCAGCCTAACAGTGCATCTCAACCTTCCAAAGAATAACCTTCCCAGGCTCGGTCCCTTTCATTTACGCCTGACTAGTGCACCCAAGCTAGAAATCCCTGAACACTATGGACAATTAGCATGACCAATCCACCTAACCTGCGCAGCGGGAGAACACTGGATCACCCATTAGAAACTCAGGTAGACAAGGGAAGAATGTGCAAACTCCACACAGGTAGTCGCCCGTGGCGGGCATCGAACCCAAGTCCCTGGCGCTGTAAGATAGCAGTACTAACCACTGGGTCACTATGTTACCCTTTGGTCGATCCCTGACCAGAATTCATTGGAATCCTGTCACTGCCTAAAGCAAAGGGAATTCAGCCAAATCCAACTGTTCCGGGATGAAATCCCATTGCTAGCAGCTTGTGTGAGTAGAATATCTTCAGAAGCATAATAACATTTTGGACAATCTTTCAATTTTTCCTTTTGTCATAATTTAAACGAATATCTTCACAAAATTCCTTCAACTTGAAATTGCTGAGATTTTGTTTATCGTGTGTGTGTGTGTGCGTGTGTGTGTGTGCACGCGTGCCAGAGTTTTTAGGAAAGGAAATATCGATTCTTTATTTGCAATATCCAAACAATTTGTCATTCATCTTTCCATCATAGTTTCAGTCACATTGCTCTGCATCATAAACGTGCTATTTTCGCAGATTAAAGAAACTAGCCTGACTTGTTCCTAAAACTGACCCTGACCCAGTCTGAAATCGATATCATCGGCCATATCACCAACTTGGTTACATTTAGCATTTGTTGTGAGCAATAGAGGAGTTGGACTAGAAAAGGAAACAGTGCCCCAAAAAGCCAGGGAACTATAGACCGGTGAACCTGATGTCAGTGGTGGGTAAGCTGTTGGAGGGGATTCTGAGCGACAGGATTTACATACATTTGGGAAGGCAAGGGCTGATCGGGGTGGTGGGCGTGGCTTTCTGCATGGGAAATCATGTCTAATTAAGTTCATTGAGTTTTATGAAGAGATGATATAGAAGATTGATTAAGGCAGTTTGGTAGACATTGTCTATATGGACCTCAACAAGGTGTTCATAACATTTCGATTGGTAGACAGATTAGTAAATTTCGGTGACATGTGATGTACAGGAAGCTAGTCACAATTGGCTTGAAGGAAGAGCGGTATTTTCAACTGGAGGCTTGTGAGCAGCAGTGTACTGCAAGAATCAGAACTGAGCACACTCATTTCATCATTTATGTCAAGGATTGAAATGTGAATATCGGGGCCTTAGTAAGCAAGATCACAGATTGCGTTAGAAAGGAGGTGTGGTAGGTTATCTCAGAGTACAACGAGACCTCAATTAGATTGGAAAAAGGGACAAGGCGTGCCTGATGAAGTTTAATTTAGATAAATAAGATGTTTTGCATTTTGAGAAGAAAAATCAGGGCAGAAATTATATATTTAATGGTAAGCTCCTGAGGAGTGTTGTGGAACAAGGGGACCGAGGACTGCAGATGTATTGTTCGTTGGAACTGGAATAGCAGGTAGACAGACTGGTACAGAACATATTTGGCGCATTTGCCTTAATGAGACAGCGCATTGAATATACGAGTTGTGGTGGTATGTTGTGTCTTGTACAGGATGTTTTTGAGGCCACTTTAAGAATACTGCACACAACTTGGTTGTCTGCAGAATGGATTTACACTGATGTTCCAGGACTGGAGGTTTGAGCTTCAGGGAGAGGTTGATTGGGTTGATGTGTTTTCCCCTGGAGTGTTAGGGGTGACAATATAGAGGTTTATAAAATCATTGGGGGCATGGAAATTCTGAACAGCCTTGTTCTGCTCCCCAGGATAGGAGAGTCCAGAAGAAAAGGGCAAAGGTTGAAGGTGAGAGGACGAATGATTTAGAAGGGACCTGAAGATAAATGTTTCACACAGAGAGTGGTGTCTGTACAAAAAGTGCTGTCAGCGGAAGTGATGAAGGCGGTTACATTCGCACATTTAAAAAAATATCTGAAAGAGGAGGGTTATGGTCCAAATGCTGGCAAATGGGACTGGATCAAATTTGATACCTGAACGGAGTGAACAGATTGCACTAACGAGTCTGTCTCCATACTGCATGACTCTCTGATTCTATAAGAGGAATGTCGAAAAATCCTGAAAGGATCTTTCAAGTCTGAATTCTCTTCAATAAAAGTTTATCATGCCTCTATGTTCACATTGATTGAAAGCTGCGTTAGTTAAACATTTGACAAAGAAGTGAGTCACGGATAATGGGACACAGACAGGAAATTGGGTCTGATACTACAACCTTAGTGTCTGGTGGGGAAGGCTCAAAGCATCTTATGACCCACTCCTGCTCCTCAGTTCCATTCAGCACCTCAAACCTGCTAGACGGGAGCAGTTGGAGGCTACTTACTCCTATAATCTTGTGCACAGAAACAGAGGAGACCATTCAGGCCTTCAAGACTGTCACACACGCTTTGAGGTGATTTGGGGAATATAATTGGAAAACCCAAGCACGGGTATGAAAGAGGCCCCTCACCTCTCTTTACAGAGCGCTCCCTCTCTGCAACTTGTGCTTCATTTGTTGGTCATGTTGTCGACCCATATTCACTGTGAATACAGCCCACATACGTTACCCACTGATGGCTCACAAAATCCTCTGTTCTCCCTGACTGCAATATTCAAATACAGAACATTCATGAAAATAACACCCACTAACATTCCAATAACAGAATTTGAGAACATCAGAAACAGGGGCAGGTCATTCACTCCCCAAGCCTGATTTGCCTTTCACTAAGATCATGACTGATCTGCTCTTGGTCTCAAATCTTCTTTCATACACAATTCTTCATTGCCCTCAACTCTCTGAAAGGTCAATATCCATCGGACTCCTCTTCAAATACTTTCAGTCATCTAGCTTCCAGAACACGCTGAAGAAGAGAAATCCTGACATTCAATACCACCTGTTTGAAGAAAATACTTGCTGATCCTATGTCATGCATTGTTGACACAAGGCTTCTGGTCAAAATGACTCGCCTTGATATCAAGGCAGTGGTTGACTTCTGTTGACATCAAGGAGCTTAACAAAGATGAACTTAATGGAAAGCAGAGTAAACTCTCCCGTGTTTGGAGTCAAACATTGCACAAAGGAAAATATTCATCATCTCAGCCATGGAACTGTGGGAGATCCTCAGAGTACCTTCCTCTTCACAAACATGTTCAATTGCTTCATCAATGTCCACCCGTCCCCACACTACCCACCATAAGATCAAAAATGGGGAAGGTCACTGAAAATTCCATAATGTTCAGAACGTTTTATCCCCTGTCAGTTCCTGAACCAGTCTGTGTCCATATGCAGCAAGACCGGGACTCCATTGGGGCTTGTTCTGTTAAAGGGTCCGTAACATTCATGTAACAACACTGGCTGGCACTGCATATTGCCACAGTAAAGTAAGAGATAATTCAGCACCTCATGCTGGTTTCACAGGAATATAAGGAAGTCATTAAGACCATTGACACTATTGGAGACGAACAGGGACAGCCCATTCAGTGCCTCCAGCCTGTTACTCAGGAAAAGAAGGAGTCTAGTGTTATGCACCACACCAGAGCCCCACAAAAATATTTGAAGGTGGCAGCCTAGACTCAAGTTTTTTTTAAGGAATATTCAGACACAGATTGTCACAAACATTTCTACAATCCAGGAATTGTAAACAACATCAAGAGAAAATTCAGAGAGAACATCAGCCAGGAGACATCCACTGAAGCTTCCAACTCTGTGGAGACAACAATAGTTTCTGATGCTGCAGAGAAACCAAAATCCAGAGATCCTAATCTGTGAGAGCTGGCCACATCCATTCAGGCTGCATTAAAATAAACCCAAGGCCTCCCTCGCTGTTAACACAAGTGGTCTGACCTAGCCAGTTCAATCGTTCAATCTCCCTCTTAAAAGAAACCAGGACAAAATAACCTCTTAAAGCCAAAACATCATCACACTTGTCAGCACATCGAGCTGTAAAACTGAAACTAGGGGTAACCCAAACAGTTTCTTCGCCCTGTTGATTAGGATGAGGAAGAAGCCCGTCAGCCCCTTCAGTCACTTACACAGCAACAGGGAGAGGCAATTCAGCCCCTTAAGCCACTTATACAGGAGCAAGAGGAAGCCATTCACCTTTCAACATAGTTAAACAGGGGCAGAATGAGGTAATTGATGCTCATTCCTGATGGCCTTATGCCGAAATGACGATTCTCCTGCTCCTCGGATGCTGCCTGATCGGCTGTGCTTTTCCAGCAAACCACTCTCTACTCTGATCTCCAGCATTGGCAGTCCTCACTGTTTCCTAATTGATGCTCGAACATGATGAACAAGTGGAGCAGAGGCTGCCCAGACAGACTGCTCCACGTTGTTCCTCGTGGCTCCGTTGCTCATGATAAACACGTCGTACGTTAACGTGATTTTCTAGCTGTGAGAAGGGAAGCAATATGTCTTGTGTGAATACTCAATAAGGCAACTTTCATCTCCAAAACGACAGACTGGTGTTCCCTATGTAGGGCGGAAGCTGGTGGGAATGGCTACCTATTTTAGATGGAAGGTATTGTGGCTGCTGTCAGGATTGTGAACAACATGATGTTCAATACAGGTTCACATTCTGACTATACAATAACGTGCGGAGAGTTAATTAAGGCATACATACTATTAGGAAAGCCATGTTAGACTGATGAATAAACTCTCTAAGTTCAAATAATGCTGATGTTATTCATGTTGATCTTGTCAGGTGCACGTCCTGTGTATTATAATCTGTATGCCTTACTCTGTCCAAGTCTATTTTCACTCTGATCTGTTTGGCCATGCTTAATATGATCTGCCTGCACTGATCTTAAATAAAGAGTTTCCCTACACTGAGGTACACGTGACAATACATCAAGTCAATAAATCCGGGGTAAAGTATGGAATTTCTCTCCCTATCAATGTCTCTTTTGGAAATAAGTGATCGCTACCACTCCTCGTGTTTCAGCGTAACCATTTCTTCATCTCTCACAGCTCTAAAGATTAAACACTCAACTTCTTCACTCTCTCCTCATGATAATATCACCCATGATTGTCGTAAGGAGATCATTCCTTGCAAAGTTGATCAAATATCTAGAGAATGCCCCAAATGCTCTCTCAGCAAGGCTCTACAACTGCAGGAAGATGGCTTCACTTTTGTACTCGAAGCATCTTACAATGAAAGACAGCATACCATTGACTGCACTCATTACTTACACAGGGTTTGACTCGGAGCAGTCAGTATAGACTTGTGAATGGGAGATTATGCTTCCCTAATTTGTCAGAGTTCTTTGATGAAGTGACCAAGAAGGTTGACAAGAGCAAAGCAGTAGATATGCTCTATGGATTTCAGTAAGGCCTTTGATAAGGTTCCACATGGCAGACTGGTCTGGAAGGTTACATCACGTGGAATGCTAGGGGAACTGGCCAATTGGATCAAGTTGGCTTGATGGTAGGAAGCAGAGGCTTTAGTGGAAGGATGCTTGTCAGACGGGTGGCTGGGTCCACTGCTGTTTTTTTTTTATCAATGGTGTGGTTGAGAATGTACAAGGCATGATTAGCAAGTTTGCAGATGACATTAAAATAAATGGTAGCGTGATCAGTGAGGACGTTTATCAGAAATTGCAGCAGGATCTTAATCAGGTAGGGAAGTGGACCGAGAAATGGCAAATGGAATTTAATATAGGTGTGTGTGTTCTTGCATTTTGGAATCTCAAATCAAGGTAGGGGTTTCACGTTGAATGGGCGGGTCTTCATCCATTTTCAACCATTTCCAACGGTGGGAAGTGGTCCAAACGGGGAAGGGAGTGAATGTGACTGCTCATGCCGACCTTGGCACTTCCAAGCCGGGTAGCTCAGCCGGGTTTGACCCGGCGGTTCTGGGGACGGTCTCGCCTTCGAGGGGGAAGCCTCCCCCATGCACAGGCTGATTTTCATGAATTTTAACCGTGGGAAGTGGTCCAAAAGGGGATGGGAGTGAATGTGACTGCTCATACCGACTTTGGCACTTCCAAGCCAGGTAGCTCAGCCGGGTTTGACCCGGCGGTTCTGCGGACGGTCTCGCCTTCGAGGGGGGATGTAGAGGACAGAGAGACTTTGACATTCAGGTGAACGATCCTCTGAGAGTGAAGTCACAGGTAGACAGGGCAGTGAAGAAAGCTTTTGGCACACTGGCCTTCATCAGGCAGGACATTGTGTATAGACGTTGGAAATTTATGTTGCAGTTACATAGGACTTTGGTGAGGCCGCACTTGGAGAATTGTGTTCAGTCTTTGTCACCTTGTTATAGGGAGGAAGTTATGAAATTAGAAAGAGTGCAGAAGAAATTAACAAGGACGTTGCCTGGACCCAATGGTCTGAGTTATAGGGAGAGGTTGGAAAAGCGAGGACGTTTTCTTCAGAGTGTAGGAGAGTGATGGTGGTCCGTATCGAGCTGTATAAGATTATGAAGGGTATGGATAGTTTGAATGCTCTCATTTTTTTTCCCAAGGTTTCGAGAATCAAGGCCTAGAGGCGAACAGTTTAAGGTTATAGGGGAAGGAATAAAAGGGAACCTGAGGGGCCATTTCTTTACAAAAAGGATAAGCTGCCAGCAGATGTGGTTGAGGTGGGGGTACATTTACAACATTTCAAAAGCATTTGGATAAGTATGTGGATAGGAAAGGCCTAGAAGGATATGGGCCAACTCGAGGGAAATGGGGTTAGCGTGGATGGACATTTGCAACGCTGAGTGTAACCCCTCTGTTAATTAAAACCAAACACCTAGAACGGCTTGCATCATCTTGTTAAAATATGCCTGGCACAGATCTCCTACATTCCTCTATTTAAACAAAAACTCACAAGTTAGTTTCTTAACTTTAATAGTGAACACTAAACAGCAACTATTCACAAATACAAGCCCCTCTTTTCTTAACTATTTATTATCTGACTCCAACTCTGTAAAAATATGCTGTTCCAAAAACCCATGCATTAAACATTACAATCTCAAGATCACACAGTCTCTATCTTCCCCGCTGTGTTCACTCTTTCAGCTGGTTGATCTCCCTGCATCAGTTGTTTTTACTGCAAGATTGTTTTACATGAACATGTATCTTTGATAGAGAGTGTTTGAGATGGCCAGTTAGCACTCCTGCTCTACAGCAGTTACTCTCCCTCTCGTGTTCAACATACTGGTTTCATATACTCCCCATGAAACAACAATTCTCATAATTTGCTGACTTTCCAGGTGTCAAAACAATAACATTCTAATTCCATTGGCGTCTAGTATCCTGAGTGTTACTTAAACTCTGTGGTTGTATTGGAATTTTTGTCAAAACAGCAATCAAAACTCAGGGATCAAATTCCCGGCTAATTGTTCCATTTGAAACAGTCTGACTTTTAGCTGGCATTTGTGGCTCTACTTTTTATTCAGCAAAATCCGTTCTGTCTGAAAGTGCCCAGACATGTATTCGCCTTCATAACACCTCCCCGCTTCAGAAAACAAAACCATCAGAATGAAAATGTGGATTCCTATCTTTTCTTCTAATTCATAACCCCATGATTATGAAATACAAAAGTATTAATCTCAGTTATACCATTCATACTAATTCTGCACACATATATAACATTGGAATAAGTCAAATCTCATCTACACTTTTCCTTTAATTCCGCGATAACACATCTGTTATCACATTTTAAAGGACCCACAGGATGCGCATTTTGTAAGTTTAAAGTCGGTAACATAAGACTCCAATGAAATAGTCTCATATTTTGGTCTTCAAGTATTCCACAAAATGCGAAAGAATCGTCGTTGTTATCCACAATCATCTCCGACAATTTGTTTGTCATATAATCATTAAAATATTGTCAGGCCAGTACGAAACTCAATCATTCTTTTTCAATAATGGAGAGTTTGTTGTTTTTTCTGTTGGATATTGATTTTTTTCGACAAGTAGCTAATTGGCCATTCAATTCCATCATCATCTTTCTGTATCAATGCATCTCCGACCCCTGTATCCCGAGCATCATACACAATTTTCAAAAAGTTTCAAAATTTTTGGTGTAGCTAAAACTGGTGCGGTGATTAATCCTGCTATAAAATTCTCAACTGCTTCCTGACATTGTTCTGCCCACCACAATCCTGTGTTCTTCTTTAATAAATCCATCAGTGGTGCCAATATGCTGCTGAAGTTTGCAACAAACTTTCGATAGAATTCACTCAGTTACAAAAATCGAAGCACCTCTTTCTTTGTGGATGGTCGTGGAAATTCCTCACAGCCCTTCGTCTTTGTGTTCCATGGCGTCAACTCTATGTCCATTGTCATGTTCCAAAAACCTCACCTCTGCCTTCACGAATTTTGTTTTCTTTAAGTTTTTTTTTTACCAAGTTTGCTTCTTGTAATTGTTCAACATGCTCTGGCAACTGTAACATGTGAGCTTTCAATCACTTGCTAAATATCACTACATCATACAGATAAACTGCACAGTTTGTTCATCTGGCCACAACTCTGTTCCTGAGTCTTGAATGTGGCTGGAGCATTATTCATTCACATTACATGCTCATTAACGTTTTTGTCATATCCGGTATCTTTACAAGACAATTTAACTGACTCAACTTTTTTTTTCTTAATCTGAAAGAGGCCACTAAACCTGGCTTTGAAGTGATTTCCTACCATTTGTAGGAATATTAATACGTCGTCGCCACGGGAAATCGTCAATCAGCCACCTGCTTCACTCTATGCTGTGCCCTCTTCAGGTGCTGTTTATCAAACTCACCTACTCCATCTAATCTCTCCCTCACCTCACATACATAATCCAACTGTGAGATCTCTGACTTCGGTCCTGTCAATTTATATTTAATTAATTTCAAAGGACATCTGACTTCATGTACGAATATTAACCCAAAGGAAGTAAACTGAGTAGGTTTATTTTGGCCATCTCCGATGGCAAGCAATTTAATGGTATACCTTTATCCCAATCTTACGGGTAATCATGACAGTACACTGTTAACATTGTCTTCAGTGTAAGATGCTAACATTCCAAGGCTTCCTGTGATTGAGGATGGGACACGCATTATTTGAAGTGCTGATTGCCTAAGCTATCCATAACTCCTTAAACATCTGAGCGTTGGTATGACTGAATATCTCTGCGTAGTTCACATCGAGTAAAGAAAGCTACCAATTCCTCCACCTCCCTTTTTGCCTTAACACGCCATAATGGAATTGCCTCTGGAAATCTGGTAGACACATTCACTGTGGACAGAAAATATTGGTTTCCACTTTTATTTTAGAAAGGGGAGCTACACAATTAATCATCACCCACGTGACAGCTCCTTCGAATGCAGGAATTGGCAACAAAGGTGCTGGTTTTAAAACTGCCTGTGATATACCTACCACTTGGCATGTATGGCATGGACAACAAAAAATAACCATGTCCTTTTGCATTCCAAGCCACTAGAAATGCTTCTGTACCTTAGCCCGAGTCTTCTGTACACCTAGGTGACCGCCTGCAGTTAGCTCATGTGCTACCATAACACTATATGCTACCGGTAACACAATCTGGTGCACTTTTTCTTCTGCACTAACCAAGTTCATTAGCCTTTCAGGACTAAGCACCTCTGCCTGATCCTCTGCCTGTTCAAGTTTTTGCTGCACCGTTACATCAAACAGGGGGTCAGTTGACTGGAAATCAATTTCATTGTCTTTTTCTTTCGATTTTCCTTCCTGCTGTAACTTATGACAGTGGGATCCTGTTTCGACACAGTCTGAAAACATTCCTGGGTATTTTTCTTTATATCCCCAGTTCCATAGTCTTCCTTTGACTTTTCCACCACAAATGGTGCCACTCCTACCTTGGATCCTGTTAAATCTTTCCAAAGAACAAACTGTAGTCCTGGAACTGACACTCTGTCACTCATTCTCACTGTTACTCCCCCAATCTTGATATGGAACTCCAACGTGGTGTTACACAAGGGAATGCTGAATTTCTGTCCCCATTCCACAAATTATCACGCATAAGAGGTACAGTTAGTAAGTTTGCAGATGACACCAATATTGGGGTGTAGTGGACAGAGAAGAGGGTTACCTCAGATTACAACAGGATCTGGACCAGATAGGCCAATGGGCTGAGAAGTGGCAGATGGAGTTTAATTCAGATAAATGTGAGGTGCTGCATTTTGAAAAAGCAAATCTTAGCAGCATTTATACACATAATGACAAAGTCCGAGGTAGTGTTGCTGCACAAAGAGACCTTGGAGTGCAAGTTCATAGCTCCTTGAAAGTGGGGTGGCAGGTAGATAGGACAGTGAAAAAAGCGTTTGGTATGCTTTCCTTCATTGGTCAGAGTATTGAGCACAGGAGGAAGGAGGTCATTTTGCAGCTGTACAAGGCATTGGTTAGGCCACTGTTGGAATATTGCGTGGAATTCTGGTTTCCTTCCTATCGGAAAGATGTTGTGAAACTTGAATGGGTTCAGAAAAGATTTACAAGGATGTTGCCAGGGTTGGAGGATCTGAGCTACAGGGAGAGGCTGAACAGTCTGGGGTTGTTTTCCCTGGAGCGTCGGAGGCTGAGGGTTGACCTTATAGACGTTTACAAAATTATAAGGGGCATGGATATGGTAAATAGACAACGTATTTTCCCTGTGGTCGGGGAGTCCAGAACTAGAGGGCATAGTTTTAGGGTGAGAAGAGTAAGATACAAAAGAGACCTAAGGGGAAACGTTTTCACGCAGAGGGTGGTATGTGTATGGAATGAGCGGCCAGAGGATGTGGTGGAGGCTGGTACAATTGCAATATTTAAGAGGCATTTGGATGGGTATATGAATAGGAATGGTTTGGAGGGATATGGGCCAGGCGCTGGCAGGTGAGACTAGATTGGGTTGGGAAATCTGGTCGTCATGGACGGGTTGGACCAAAGGGTCTGTTTCCATGCTGTGCATCTCAATGACTCTATAACATGTCAGAAAGATTGAAAATACTTCCATCTCCTACCATTAGAGGGAGAGAGAAAGTGAGGACGGCAGGTGCTGGGGATCAGAGTTGTAAAATTTGGGGCTGGAAAAGCACAGCAGGTCAGGCAGCATCCGAGGGGCAGAAGAGTTGACGTTTCAGGCACAAGTCCTACATCAGGAAAGTGCAGGGTAAGGGAGAGGGAAGGCAGCTGAGAAATGAATAGGAGGTTGGAGGTGGAGCTGGGTGGAAGGGAGCTTGGAAAGCGATAGGTAGATGCAGGTGGGGGCTGACGGTGAGACGTCGGAGAGAAGGGCGAAATGGATTGGTGATAGGACAGCTGGAACCCTCAAACTATATGGCATCAAAGTCGACTTCACCAATTTCCAAAACTACCCTACCCCAACCTCATCCAAGAGCCATCCATTCAACTTAGCACTGCCCTCATGAACTGTCTTAATTGTCCATCTTCCTTCCCACCTATCCAGTCCACCCTACCCTCCGAAATATCACTATCACTCCCACCTACATCTTTATATCACCTTCCCAGTGACCCTTCCGTCAGCACAGCTCCTACCCTCCTATTTATCTTTCAGTCCCCTTGTACAAACGGCACACTCCTGACGATGGGTTTATGCCTGATATGTCGATTGTCCCACTCTTCGGATGCTGCCTGATCTGCTGTGCTTTTCCAACACCTTACTCCTTAACTATTAGAGACTGATCAGATCCCGCATCTCACAAAATTATAATTTCTTGTCCTTCCCCACACCTCCCTCCCGTTTTTTCTGAGCAAACTTTATCCAGCGAGGCGAATCCTTTATATAGCTCAGACACTGACTCCATAACCAGCTATGCCTATGCTGTACACTCTCCTGCAGCTTCTTGGCTCTTCTTGGGGCCCTATTTGCCTGTTTCACTAATGTCACTGGCTTAATCTCTTTTACCTTATCCTTTTCCAAAGTGTCCTCCTACAACACCCAGCATTGTTTTTCCCAGCTTACTACAGTGAAAACACCTTTTTCTAGTGCACTTCTTAAACCATCGGCACTGTAATTTTATGTGATCCACTCCCTTATAGTGAAAACACCTGAGACCATTCACCACCTTTAACCCCTTTGGGCTTGTTTTTTTTATCTGTGCTAAACTATTGCCAGTGTGCTTTACTCTATGTTTAGTAGTGTAGGATCTCCCCTTCTCCCAACTTCTATCCCTCAAAGGATGAAAATCCTGCCAGAAGCTAAATTTCTTCTCATGCACCAAGGTACATTTTTTCTGCCATTCCTGCCGCGCTTCTCACTTCTTGAACTTTCTGTTCATTCACATGAATTCTTACCGTCTCTGGAAATGAGTCTTTAAATTCCTTAAGCAGAATAATCGCCTTTCGACCCTCACAGGTCTTGTCTATTTTTGTAAAGCCCGAACCCATCTATCAAAATGATTGTGCTTAATTCTTTCAAACTCAACATAAGTCTGACCTGGTTCCGTCTCTATATTTCTGAACATCTGCTATATGCTTCTCGTACCAATTCATAAGCACTCAATTCATAAGCCTGTTTGACATCTCCATAATCGCTTGACCCCTCATCTGACAGCACTGCACATAACTCAGAAACTGTGCCCACCAGCTTAGTCTGAACGAGCATTACCCACTAGTTCACTGGACACACCATGTGCTGAACCAATTATTCTAATGAAATAAAAAAGGTTTTGACATTTTTCTCACCGAAATTTGGCAATATATTAACATAGTTGTATATATCCCTACATTCTCCCTTCACCTTCATCCTGCTCATTTAACTTTCCTATTTAATTCCCAACTTCTGAATCCCAAATTCTCTCTCTCTTTCTTTTTCCTCTCTTTCTTTTCTATTTCTGTGACTTTCTCTATCTTCTAACTCCAGTTGCCACATTTGCAATTTAAGTTTTATCTAATTAGACTGCAGTTGCCTCTTTCTCTGATACACCAAAGTGCTTGACTAAATCTCTTACAAGTTCAGATTTTTGTTTTGTCCCTGGTTAAACCCAATTCTAATCTATTTGCTAACTCTAAATGTATGTCCTTCCTCTGCCTTTCTAAACTTTCTTGGCAAATTTGGGAATCATCTTCAAAGTCCAGAACTCTTTTAGTAATGTTAAAAGACATTTAATTTAATTTAACCAACCACAAGGAAACAAAAGTAAATGAATTTTCTCATCTATTTTATGTGAAGATCTAGGTAACTAACTGCCAAGTGATGGAATATGCTGGGACAATTTGTACCTCATATATGTTCAAATCTGTATAAATCCTGTATGTCAACCCCTCAAACAGCTATGATGTCAATGTCGAAACACAATAGACCACACACACAGAAAAGCTCAGCTCGCCTCGTAATCTGCTAAAACATGGGTGACAGAGAAGTCCCCAATTCTTCTATTAAATGAACTATAAGGATTTATAAGTATGCAAGTTAGCTCGCTGAACTTGAAAGTTTGTTTTCAGATGTTTCATCAACATGACTACGTAACATCATCAATGAGATTCTCCGGCGACACACTGGTAGTATGTTCTGCCTCTCTTTTTATAGGTCTTGGTTTCTTAAGTTGGATGATGTCATTTGCAATTCCTTTTTTTCAAAAGAAGGTAGATAGGATTCAAATTGATGTGTTTATTAATGTACTTCTGGTTAGAATGCCATGTCTCTAAGAACTTTCAGGCGTGTCTTTGTTTCACCGGTCCTGGGATGTGTGTGTTGTCCCAGTCACATTGGTAGCGGGACATGGGTCTTTTTGTAGTCAGTTGGTGTCCACGTATCTGGGTAGTACGACAACAGGACAGTTTGAAATAGAGAAAAAATGATTTCATATACACTGTTTAATCAGTGTGTGTTCATATAAGTAAGATTGTTCATATGTGTACAAAACATTCTGAAGGAACAATGGAGACTAGTTAACGGAAAATCATGCACATGATGTATAACATTTATATAGCATTAAAAGATTATTTGATTCTCATCTGAAGTAATATTTTCCCCTTCTCTCAACGTTCCTCCTTTTCTGGGATTCCCTACTCTTGTCTCTCATTCTTATCAGAATGTGTGTTATAAATTTATAAATTCTTGCTTCTGGTGTCCCAACGTATTTCAGTTAATCCCCTTTCTACTAGGAATTAAATATATTTGCCTGCAGGGTTATTTCCAAAGCTAGTGTCTGTCATATTATTGGAGACACAAATTCTGGCATCAGACCCATCATTTAAACATATTACTCTGTTGTACATGCTGTAATTTTAATTTTACTTATAATTTTACAACATACATATTGTAAAATGGACCACAGCACACAGGAATTGCCAAAACATTGAGAGTGGTACATCTACTCCTTTCAATAATCTAGTTTTCTCATTTTTTGCATTTCCACAGCTATATCCTCTATCTCGTTCTTTCTTTGTATCCAGTTAAGAAATTCAACAAATATTCTTCGTGTCCCATCTCTCAAAACTCCTTCTTTCGATTTATATCTATTGCTCTCTTCTTGATGTAATGTGATTATAATTTAGCAATGTAACTACGAAGACATGAGGGAGGAGCTGGCCAGAGATAATTGAAAGGGAAGCCAAGCAGGGAAGACCGTGGAGCAGCAATGACAGGAGTTTCTAGGGATAATTTAGATGATAATAGAATTCATCCCAAAAGAAGATGAAACATATTCAAGGAGGACAAGGCAGCCATGAGCGATTAGGCAAGTCAGGGACAGCATCAAACCAAAAGAGAAAACAGACAATGTGGTGAAGATGATTGGGAATCCAGCGTATTCATTGGCTCAGAAACTACATAACGCTGGCATCACTGACACTACAGAGCTCTTAATCATGGTCAGGGAGAGAAACAGGGCGAAACACATTCACTTTAAACACAGAAGATGGCATTAGTCAAGGGAAAAGGTTCAGATGAATTAAACAATTGAATTAAAGTCAGTTAAATGTTTTTGCGAAATGTGTCAGATTGGAAGCATAACCCAGGAAGAGACCATCTGCAGAATGAGAGTTTGAAAATGGAAGTATTACCACAGCAGAGTAAGTCATTGAGTAGAGGGCTGATGGTTGAATGGGACTCGATGTGAACTTGGGACGGACAAAAGAATTACATTGTCGATGTTGCAGCTCAGAACTGCTTAATCACGTAGTGCTGCAGACCACAGCAGCAGGAGAAGGAGACCTGCATTCAACCACAACCTGAAACATTTTTGAACAGGAAAACCCCTCAGTTGCTATTACCATCAACACGATCTATGGCTCAGTGAAGAGTGTGGGTGAACATGTCAGGATCAGAACCTCTTGAACCTAAACCTGATTCGAACCCATTAAAGCTACCGCAATTGACCAATAGATATGTTCAAAGCCCTGCAGTCCTGACATATTCTGTCATAAATGGTGATGGATAATTAAACAAATTATGGAGGAAAGGGCTCCACATCCATCCCCATCCTAAATAGTGAAACAGCCCTGCACATTAATGTAAAAGACAAAGATGTAGCAATGCACCACTCTCAGCCAGAAGTGTTGAGTCGATCATCCAACTCACTCTCACCATGATGCCCCCAGAATCATAAATGCCAGCCCTCAGCCAATTTGAGCCTCTGCACGTGACATGAAGAAAGAGCTGAACACAGTAGATACGACAAAGAAAATGGGCCCTAACACCATTCCTGCAATGGGACTGAAGGTTTGTGCTGCGCAACAAGCCGTGTCTCTGGGGAAGCTGTTTCATTTGAGCTCCAACTCTGATATCTCCCTGGCAATGTGGTGCATTACTCGACTATGTCCCGTTCCCTGAGAGGACAATAGTCACAATATGACCAATTATCACCCCTCAGTCCCATCATGATATTTGATTGGTGGGAGTTCTTTTAGGCAGTGCTGTCAAGCAGCACAGAAATACCTGCTCAATGTGGTTTCTCATGCGGAGGTGGTGCTGTTGTGGAAATGTCATTGGATTACTAATCCAGACCATGATAATGCTCTGGCAGCTGGTTGAAGTTAAAACAATTAATAAAATATCGAGATCTAAAATCTGGTGTCAGTAATAGTTACCCTGAATCCAATGTCGACTGAAAACAGAAGTTTGCTTCCCCACTATACTTTCAGGAAGTAAATCTCCCGTGCTTTCCTGGTCTGGAATAAAAGTGGCTCCAGACTCATAGACATGTGCTAAACTCTTCAATGGTCTCTGAAATGGCTCCAAAGTTATCATCCCTGCTTCTAATCTGTCTTGCCTGTAAAGGTTTTATATATTTCACTGAGATCTCCACTCATTTTGCTGAAGCACATGGAATATAGGTTCAGTCGACCCAAACTCTCTTCCAATAACAGGCCTGTCATCCTAGAGATCAGTCTGGTCGTCCTTCGCTGCTCTCCCTCAATGTCAGGTTTGTCCTTTATCAGGTAAGGAGACCAAAACTGCCCATAATACGGCACAATGTTCGAGACGGGGTCTCACCAAGGCCCCGTGCAGCTGCAGTAAGACACCTTTAATCCTGGACTCAAATTCCCCTGAAATGAAGGTCAATACACCATTTACCTTCCTACCTACTTTCTGTTCCTGCAAAAATTACTTTCAGTGTCTAGTGCACAAGAAGATCCAGATCTTTTTCAATGTTGCAGCTTTCCAACTGGTGGGTCTATTACACTGATCAGCGTGCCAATGTCATTCCCAGTATTTTCTTCTGGCTACAGAATTCACTGCTATGCATGGACCTCGGAGGTCGCTGAAGAATGAAACAAAAAGAAGCATAAGTCCCTTTAGAGAGTAACATTTTCCAACCTTTTCAAATGGTAGGCTGCCATTTTTTCCCATCAAAGGGCACAACGTCACATTACCCACATTGTTCTCCATCTGCCACGTATTTGCACAGCCACTCCACTTGCCTCAGTCACCTTGACGCTTTTTTACATCGACTTTACCCACTCGCAATCCGACATCGATTAGTGCCATCAGCAGGCTTGGAAGTATTACATTTGTTTCACTCTAACAAAGGTTTAGACTGTATTTGAAATAGCTAGGGCCCAAGCCCTAATTCCCGCTACACCCCCCAGTCCTCCACTGTAAAAACGGTGATGTATTCCTACTCACTGTTTCCTATTAGCTCTCCCATTCTAAAACCATGCCATTCTATTAGACCCAGTCTCATATGTTTCGTATTTGCACAGTAGGCTTGGGGCTTCATCAAAAATCTTTCTGAAAATCCCGTCTTATTGCATTGATTGCTTGTTTTTCTACACGTCAGTTTTTCAAATATGATTCCCATTTGATAAATCTCTGTTGACTTTGTCTCAGCCCATTAATTTCAGTTAAAATACTTTCTCCATAACATTAATTTGCTAATTTCATTCTATTTCCTTTTTCTCTCTCATCAGATTAAAGTTTCCTAGTTTTACGGGGAAGATTGTTTTTTTTCTTTTGTGAAGATATAACTGAAATATTTTCTCCATAGATCTGCCAGTTCCCTGTTCTCCATTCTCCATTTTCTGCTTTCAAACTATAAGGAAGCTGCAAGTTTTTATCCCCTTAATTTTGCCATTGACATAGTTTTTGAAGCTATTAAAAGTTGACTCTTATTACCCTTGTGCCATCTGAAATATATCAATTCCTATCCTAAGCCTCTCAATGATTACCTTGCACAAACATGCACTTGCAGAAGCATAGACTCTGCACTGTCAGAAATACAGCATGATCTACATTAGTCCCACTTTCCTACACCAGGCACATAACCGGGAATGTTATGAAACTTCAACAGGTCATCCGAGTCCTTTATAACAGCTGGAAGGTTACCCGTGTCAAGTCCCTCTGTGGTGGTGCTTTCCAGACCCCAATATCCTCTTGGTAAAAAACGATCCTCAAGTCCTCTCTACATCTCAAACTCTTCACCTTAAGAGTGTGCTCCCCCTTGTTCTTTTCCCTCTAATTTAAAGGAAGAGCTGCTGTCTATGCACCCTGTCAATGCCCCTCCTAATCTTATACTTCTGGATCACCGTCCCCTCAGCTTCCTCTGATCCACTGTAAACAACCCGAGCTTATCCAGCCTCTCGTCATAGCTCCATACTCTAGGAACATCCTGGTAAATATCCTTTGCACACCTTCAAGTGCAATCGCATCCTTGCTGTAATCTGCTTCCCAGAACTACACCCAGTATTCCATTTTGGCTTAAGCAACGTTCCTCAAGCTCTTATAATCTATGCCTCGATGAATGAAAGTTATGCTTACATTCTGCTTTCTCAACGTGTAGTTATTAACCTGTCCAGTCACATTCAGGGATGTGTGGAGAAGCACCCTCTGAGCTTCCTAGTGTGCTGCCATTCATTGAGTACTCTCCTGTCTGGTTAATTCTTCCAAAGTGCATCACCTCATATTAATCAGGGTTACATTCCATCTGCCATTGATGTGACCACCTGACCATTCCGTCTGTATTTTCCTATAACATAAGACCTTCCTCCTCACTGCCAACCACCCGGCCAATCTTTGCATCAAACACAAACTTGCTTATCACACTCTCCCCACCCCCACTTATGAATGCCACAAATAATAAGCTTAAAGATCACACAGCACCCACGCTGATTGATGATGTCACTTCCGCCCCCATCATGATCACTCCCACAACCACTTCCGCCCCTCGCATCACCGCTGATGCCACACACTCAGTGACTTCCGCCAACCCTACTGCCGTGGTCACCACCACTTCCGCCCCCATCAGCGCCACTCACTTGCATTCTGCTGACACGCCACCCACAGACCCCACTGTCACTATCCCTACCCCCCAGAACCCCGAGGGGAACACTACCCCTGCTCATGATTCCACCCCAATTCCCCCCACCATCATACCCACTCCAGTTACAGGTTCCGCCCCCACTCCCAGCTGCACACCCACACCAGATCCCAGCTCCCAGCCCTACCGAGTTTCCACCATCCCTCCAGTCCTCCCCCTCACTGAGGATGAACGATCAGTCCTCAGCAAAGGACTCACCTTCATCGCCCTCCGTCCACGCATCAATGAATTTAATACACTCCGTGATGTCGAACAATTCTTCCATCGCCTCTGCCTCCAAGTTACTTTCACAATCAGGATTCTTGCCCACCTTCCAAGGATCCCTTCGCCGACATCCAACACACTACATCCACCTGGACACCCCACGCTGGCCCATTACCTGCCCTCGACCTCTTCATTTCCAACTGCCGCAGGGACATAAACTGCCTCAACCTGTCTACACCATCCCCCAATCCAACCTCTCACCCTCACAACGGACAGCCCTCCAATCTCTCTGCTCCAATCCCAACTTCACCATCAAAACAGCGGATAAAGGGGGTGCAGTGGTAGTCTGGCGCACTGACCTCTACACCGCTGAGGCCAAATGACAACTCGAGGACACCTCTTCCTACTGGCCCCTCGACCATGACCCCAACCCCCATCACCAAACCATCATCTCCCAGACCATACAGAACATCATCACCTCAAGAGGTCTCCCACCCACAGCTTCCAAACTCATAGTCCGGGAAACCCGCACTCCCGGTTCCACCTCCTTCTCAAGATCCACAAGCCTGACCTCCCTGGCCGACCCATTGTCTCAGCATGCTCCTGCCCCTCTGACCTCATCTCTACCTACCTCGAAACTGTCCTATCCCCTCTAGTCAGGAATTACCCACATATGTTCGAGACACCACCCACGCCCTCCACCTCCTCCAACACTTCCGTTTCTCCGGCCCCCAATGCCTCATCTTCACCATGGATATCCAATCCCTCGACACCTCAATCCGCCATGACCAGGGCCTCCAAGCCCTCTGTTTTTTTCCTCTTCAGACGTCCCCAATAGTACCCTTCCACCGACACTCTCATTCGTTTGGCCGAACTGGTCCTCACCCTGAACAATTTCTGCTTCAAATCCTCCCACTTCCTCCAGACCAAAGGGGTAGCCATGGGCACACGTATGGGCCCTAGCTATGCGTGTCTCTTTGTTGGCTACGTAGAACAGTTGATCTTCCGTAATTACACCGGCACCACTCCCCACCTCTTCCTACGCTACATTGATGACTGCATTGGCACCACTTCGTACTCCCGTGAGGAGGTTGGGAAATTCATCAACTTTACCAACACATTCCACCCTGACCTTAAATTTACCTGGACCATGTCTGACACCTCACTCCCCTTCCTGGACTTCTCCAACTCCATTAGCGACGACCGACTTGACACTTACATTTTTTACAAACACACCGATTCCCACAGCTACCTGGATTACACCTCTTCCGACACTACCTCTTGCAAAAATGCCATTCCATATTCCCAATTCCTCCGCCTCCGCCGCATCTGCTCCCAGGAGGACCAGTTCCACCACAGAACACACCAGATGGCCTCCTTCTTTAGAGACTGCAATTTCCCTTCCCATATGGATAAAGATGCCCTCCAACGCATCTCGTCCACATCCCGCACCTCCGCCCACAGACCCCACCCCTCCAACCCTAACAAGGACAGAATGCCCTGGTGCTCACCTTCCACCCTACCAACCTTTGCATAAACCAAATAATCTGCCGACATTTCCGCAACCTCCAAAAAGTCCCCACCACCAGAGATAGATTTCCCTCCCCACCCCTTTCTGCCTTCCACAAAGACCGTTCCCTCCGTGACCACCTTGTCAGGTCCACGCCCCCCTACAATCCACCCTCCCATCCTGGCACTTCCCCCTGCCACCGCAGGAACTGTAAAACCTGTGCTCATGCCTCCTCCCTCACCTCTATTCAAGGCCCTAAAGGAGCCTTCCACATCCATCAAAGTTTTACCTGCACGACCAATAATATCATTTATTGTATTCGTTGCTCCCGATGCGGTCTCCTCTACATTGGGGAGGCTGGGCGCCTCCTACCAGAGCGCTTTAGGGAACATCTCCGAGACACCCGCACCAATCAACCACACCGCTCCGTGGCCCAACGTTTCAACTCCCCCTCCCACTCTGCCGAGGACATGGAGGTCCTGGGCCTCCTTCACTGCCGCTCCCTCAGCACCAGACGCTTGGAGGAAGAACGCCTCATCTTCCGCCTCGGAACACTTCAACCCCAGAACATCAATGTGGACTTCAACAGTTTCCTCATTTCCCCTTCCCCCACCTCACCCTCTTTCCAAACTTCCAGCTCAGCACTGTCCCCATGACTTGTCCGGACTTGTCCTACCTGCCTATCCTCTTTTCCACCTATCCACTCCACCCTCTCCTCCCTGACCTATCACCTTCATCCCCTCCCCACTCACCTATTGCACTCTATGCTACTTTCTCCCCACCCCCATCCTCCTCTAGCTTATCTCTCCACGCTTCAGGGTCTCTGCCTTTATTCCTGATGGAGGGCTTTTGCCCGAAACGTCGATTTCGCTGCTCCTCGGATGCTGCCTGAACTGCTGTGCACTTCCAGCCCCACTAATCCAGAACCAGGTTCTCGTCCAACAAGTTTATTCGAAGGCACTAGTATTTGAAGCACTGCTTCTTCATCAGGTGGTTGTCCCCTTTGAAAGTTTGTGCCTCCGAATAAACCTGTTAGACCATAACCTGGCATTAAGTGATTTTTAACTTTGTCCACCTCAGTCCAACAATGGCATCTCCACTGGCAAATAATAATGGACACAGCACTATTTCCCGTGGTACACCATTGGACACCGGCCAACAGTCACACAAACAGCCTTCTATCACTACCCTTTGTCTCCTACAACAAGGTTGATTTAGATGTAACTTGGCAAGTCACTAATTTGTCCCACCTATTCCCTGGTTATTCCTTTCTGCTTGACATAAATGGAGATTATCTGGGGATTCTCCATAATCTTGCCCTGCCAGCAGGTTTCATGTCCCTTTGTTCGTCACTCCCCACAGAGTGAAACATTTCTTCCTTATTAAGGTCTTAAATGGCCTCTTCCTTATCCTGCCATTATTTGCATTAAATGTAGAGTAGACAGCCAGAGAAACGTCCTGTTTATTTCCACCTTGTGACATGTTTAGTGAATTTTCTAAATTTCATTCTTTGAAATTCCAGATAACACAGGCTGAGTTTCTGCATCAGTCAATCTTGCCATCTGAGGGATTAATCTGGGGAATGTCTATTGCACAACCTCTGTGGTCAGTATATTCTTTCTCAAGATTGTGGCACCAAAACTGTACTCAATAATCCAGGTACAGTCTCACAACCTTGTACACAATATCCAGGTTCAGTCTCCCCAACCCTATACACAATACTCCAGGTAGTCTCACCAACCCTGTACACAATACTCCAGGTACAGTCTCAACAACACACTGTGAAACTACTTCAACATTTCGTTGCATCGATATTCTGACACTTTTCATTGAAGGTTCTCAACCTGTTCTGCATCCAGCTACATTTTCAAGCATTACCTTGTTACTGATATAAATTAACTTTATGTCTTTAGTTTCACACGCCCTGTATGATCTCTTGGTATTTCTGGGTGATTTTCTGCATCTTGCTCTATGAAGACAGATGCAAAGCAACTGGCTGTTTTCTTGGCCATTTCCCTGTTCTCCACAATAACCTGTTTTCTTCCGATTACAAACTTCCACATTTGACCGTGCTTTTAAGTTGTTTTCTTTGAAATATACGTTGTCGATGTAGGCAGTCTTTATGTTCCTGTTTGTTAGCATGCATGTCCTCTTTTTGATTTCCTTATCAGTTTAATGGGCCTCCTTTTCTGGATTGTAAATTTCTGACATTTCTCAGGTTTCCACTATGTCTGGAATTCTTCTGATGTCACTTCTTATGATTAGTATAATCTTTATGTTAACCATCATTAAGTCAATTTATCACTCTTTAGTGTTCTTACCTTAAAGAAATTGACTTATGTTTCAGACTTTGCAGTATTTCTATACACCATATAAATCCAAGAACATTGCAAGAGGACAAAGAAGAAATTGCGGGATGCAGGCTGATATTTGTACATCATCGTTGGCCATAATTAAGGTCCCGGGTGACTGGAGGACACCGAATGCTGTGCCCTTAGTCAAGAAGGGCTACAAAGAAAAACCTGGGAAATACAGACTAGTAAACTGGACATCTGTAGTGGGTAAGGTACTTGAGAAGATCCTGCGAGACAAGATATAAACACATTTGAAAAGGCAGGATGTGATTAGAAGTAGTTAGCATGGCTTTGTGCATGGGAGGTTATGGCTCACAAATCCATTAGAGTTCTTTTACGCAGTGATCAGCAAGGTTTGACGAGGGCAGGGTGGTATATGTAGACTATATGATTTCAGTAAGTCCTTCAATAAGGATTCACATGGCATGCTGCGCTGGAAGGTTAGATTGCATGGAATTGAGTTGGCGCTGGCAAACCAGATACAAAATTGTGTGGATAGTAGGAAGCAGAGTGTAATAATGGAACGATGGAGGCCTGTCACTAGTGGAGTGCCTCAGTGGTCGGTACTGGCACCAACACTGTTTGTTATGTGTATAATGATTTTGTTTAGAACATCCAAGGCATGATTAGTAAGATTACAGATGACAATAAAATTCGCATTATCATGGTCAGTGAGTAAGGTTGTCAGGAAATGCAGCAGGACCTTGATCATCTGGGGACATCGGCTGAGAAATGGCAAATGGAGTTGAATATAGATAAATGTGAGATCTGTCATTTTGGAAATTCCAGTCAGGGTCAGAATTTCACAGTGAATGGTTGTGCCTTAAGGGCTGTAGTGGAACAGATGGACCCTGGAATTCAGGTGCATGGTTCTCTGAAAGTGTAGTGAATGGTAGTGAAGGGTAGTGAAGAAGGTTTTCGGCACACTGACCTTCATCAGTCAGGGTATTGAATATTGAAGTGGGGAGGTTCTGTTCGCCGAGCGAGGAATTTGTGTTGCAGACGTTTCGTCCCCTGTCTAGGTGACATCCTCAGTGCTTGGGAGCCTCCTATGAAGCGCTTCTGTGATCTTTCCTCCGGCATTTTTAGTGGTTTGAATCTGCCGCTTCCGGTTGTCAGTTCCAGCTGTCCACTGCAGTGGCCGGTATATTGGGTCCAGGTCGATGTGCTTGTTGATTGAATTAGTAAATGACTGCCATGCCTCTTTGAATTCCCAGCTCGGCGAACAGAACCACAACAACGAGCACCCAAGCTACAAATCTTCGCCCAAACTTTGAACACCTACGAGCGAGAGACGCTAATACAAGCCAGGAAATTGAAATCCTGTGCTAACCGCCTAAGCGCCACATACGAACAACTCCGGTTCCTGCACGAATGCCGAAAGAATCGAAACTTTCCAGAATGTGTCAGATACAGACCACCAGTCAACAACCCACAAGCCAGACAGAACAAATTCAGGATGATCCAGATAATGATTACAGACGCACACAACAGACTACACAAATACAGACAAGACATTGCGCGCCAAAAATCGTTAATTTCCAAAACCACCAATCAAGAATGGACCCAGACCATAGAACAGGCCGTCACCATAGGACAGAACAGGACAGAAAACGGCACTAACAGAAAAGAATGGCCAAACTAACACACAACAGAGAGGACACCAGAACACGTACCTGGGTTAAAAACCTCTCCCACAGACAGCTCAAAGACACGGAAAGAACAATACCAGCCAAGGGACTCAACTACAACCACAGGGACGCCAAGACAGCAGACTTCCTTGCAGCACTAGAATTCACACTCAGGAACAATGGACTGATAGAGGAGTCACAACAAACAGTGAGACAAAGTATCGTACCCCTGATAACAAGGAAAAGACAAACACAAAACCTCAACACCCAGGAGAGAGAAGCACTAAAATCATTACGAAATGATAAGAACATAATCATACTACCAACAGACAAAGGCAGGATGACGTTCATCCTGGACAAGGTAGAGTACACCCAGAAAGCGCAACAACTACTTGCAGATACGAACACCTATCAAAAGATGGAGCTTGACCCCACTCCACAGCTCACCAATAGGATAAACAACACACTGAGGAACCTACAAAAAACGGACAGATAACCAGGTTTGACCTACAGAGAATGAAGCCTGAAAGCAACAACACCCCCAGATAGTATGGACTCCCCAAAGTGCGCAAACGAGACCTCTCACTCAGACCCATCATATCACTACTAGGGACGCCATCACACAAACAGCAGAAACTGAAACACCTGATCAGCGGATCCAGACACTCGATACAGCCAACGCAGGAATTCCTGGGCATCATCAGAAATATACACATAGACAAGGAAGAAACTCTGGTCTCATTCGATGTAATGGCACTGTTCACCTCTATCGACAAAGCCCTAGCCAGAGAAACAAAAGTCAACGTGCTGGACAGACAACAGGACGGTGAACCGATCAACAAAGATTGCATACTCAAACTACTGGGCCTGTGCCTCAGAACACACTTCACATTCAACAACCAAATATATGAACAAATCAACGGCACACTCATTTTCTCACCCATCTCTGAACTCATAGCAGAAGTTGTAATGCAAAGATTAGAACAAAGAGTCTTACCGAAAAATCAATCCAAACTCTGGATCAGACATGTGGATGAGACCTTTGTAATCATTAAAAACGCAGAAATAGAGAACACACACCGGATCATCAATGCCACACTCTCAGGAATCGGATTCACTAGAGAGGAAGAAAAGGACAACCAACTCCCATTCCTATATGTGATGGTACAGAGAACACTGAACGGAGAATTCACCACAAAGGTATACAGGAAAGCCACACACACAGACCAAGTCCTGAACTACGAAAGCAACCACCGCAACACACACAAAAGAAGTTGCATCAAGACACTGTTCAAAAGGGCCACAACACGCTGCAGCACACTAGAACTGCAAAAAGAGGAAGAATAACACCTCTAAAAAGTATTCACCAACAAAGGAAACCCGCGCAATTTCATCAAAAGATACCTAAGGGAAAGACAACGGAATAAGGACATATCACAACTCAAAGGACTAGCCACTTTACCATACATCATAACATTTCTGAAATCACAGCCAGACTACTACGACCACTAGGACTCCTAACAGCACACAAACCAACAGCCACTCTCAGACAACAACTCAACAGGACAAAGGACCCGATACCCAGCAGGAGCAAAACCATGTAGTGTACAAAATCCCATGCAAAGACTGCACAAAACACTACATAGGACAAACAGGAAGACAGCTTAGATCCGCATCCATGAACACCAACTAGCCACGAAACGACACGACCAGCTATCCTTAGTAGCCACACACGCAGATGAGAAGCAACATGAGTTTGACTGGGACAACACTACTATTATAGGACAAGCCAAACAGAGATTAGCCAGTGAATTTCTAAAGGCAAGGCACTCATCTACTGATTCAATCAACAAGCACATCGACCTGGACCCAATATACCAGCTACTGCAGCGGACAGCTGGAACTGACAACCAGAAGCGGCAGAGACAAAGCACTATAAATGCCGGAGGGAACATCACAGAAGCGCTTCACGGGAGGCTCCCAAGCACTGAGGATGTCACCTAGACAGAGGACCAAACGTCTGCAACACAAATTCCCAGCTCGGCGAACAGAACTACAACAACGAGCACCCGAGCTACAAATCTTCTCACAAACTTTCAATTGAAGTGGGGAGTTATGTTGCAGTTATAGAGGACGCTGGTGAGGCCATACTTGTAGCATTTTGTTTTGTTCACTTTGCTATTAGAAGGATGATATTAAACTGGAAAGAGTGCAGAGGAAATTTACAATGATATTGCCAAGGATTCAATGGTCTGGGTTTTAAGAAAACGTTGGACCAGCTAGGACGTTTTACTTTAGAGTTGTTGAGACTGAGCGGGGATTTGATTGAAGAGTATTAGATCATGGGAGGCAGGAATAAATTGAATGCACACAGTCTTTTTTCCCAGGCTTTGGCAATCCTGGAAGACAGGACATCAGTTTAAGATAAAAGCAGAAAAAATAAAAGGGGACCTGTGGAGCATTTTATACACAATTTGGTACTCATACGGAATGAGCTCCCAGCGGAAGTGGTTGAGGCGAGTATATTAACAAGATGTAAAAGACATTTGGGCAAATACATGGATCGGAAATGATTAGAAGGACACCAGACAATAGGAGGGAAATGGGGTTAGTGCGAATGGATATTTTGGTCGGAATGGACCACTTTGGGCCGAATGGAATATCTCCGTGCTGTCGGACTCTAAGACTCGAACAACAATTGCTTGTCTATGAATAAATTTAATATTATTCATTCCCAATTCAGTGGAGCTAACTTGACCCTCAATACTCCGCACTTCCATGATATTTAACCAGAATGTTCAAACATTCGATATTGTATGCAGATGCCGTGTAAAATGCAACATGATAATGTCACCATTCGCAAAAGCTGCTTCAGAGCAGGGTTAGTAAGTAGTCCTTCTGACCAGACAACACCAAATCCGAAATGACCTGCTCTCTCGTTTGGTTCAAAACATACACCTCAATCTACCTGATATACACTTATAGAATTTATTTTTCAAAACATTAGCAGTCACGTAGTTTACACATGTTTGATGCAACTTGTATCATTCATTATTACTGCAGCACCAACGATTATTTTGTAAACTCATTCATAGGATGTGGGCGTCACTGGATAACCAGCATTTATTGCCCACGCCAGAGTGCGATTAAGAGTCAACAGCGTTGCTGTGGGTCTAGAGTCGCATGTAGGTTCGACCAGGTAAGGACAGCAGTTTCCTTCCCTAAAGGACAACAGTGAACCAGGTGAGTTTTACGAACAATTGATAATAGATTCCTGGTCATCATAGACACTTCTTTCCAGATACCTGTTGAATTCAAGTTCCACCATCTGCCATGGCAGAATTCGAAACTGGATCCCCATAACATTATCTGAGTTTAGATCCTGAATTGATGGGCCGAATGGACTAATTCTGCTCCTTTTTCAAATGCACGTGTGGTGTTTTGTCATCTGCTATGCTCTTCTTGAGACATCAGCAGAGGCTGGGTTTGATACATAATTGAATGGAACGAATCAGTGGGAATGTGGGACAGGTTAGGAGGGTGGAATGGTTTATGTCCATTCCTAATTGTTGTATCTTCATGTCTCAAAAGAGGTTGAAATCTGATGTTAGGTTCACACAGTTCTATATTAACCGGTCCCGCAATTAAATATGGACATGTTGTGCTACCTGTGGTAGTCTTATCACGAGGGAGCAGCGAAGACTCGGTTATTGAAGATATTCATGGCTGAGCTTGATTGATCTTTGCTGGCCAGTAGAGTCAAGTTTATTGGGTACAGACAGAAGACGGATGGTCAGAAACAATCAGATCAGTCATGAGTATTCTGAATGGCGCAGTCGAATGGCCAACTGCAGCCCCTAACCCACGTGGTATTCTCTTAATTCACCACTAGAGGCTGTTACATGGTAGAGGACCACCCCATTCAGCCACCAACGATGGTTACAATGAGATGGGAGACCATTCTGCCCGTCGAAGGAGTTACACAGTAGTATAGAATGAAGTACTTCAGCTCTTCGCGTACATTACACAACCCAGTAGAGGGCCTTCAACCCACCTGAGCTGCGACAGAGGAAGCTGTCGCTAAGAGGAAATAAAGAGTACAGATAAATGTTCATTTTCAGGCTACAAAGCTGTAACTGGTGGAGTGCCTCAGAGATCACTGTGAGGTCATCAATGATCAATAATCTGTATCAAAGATCTGGATGAAGGGGACTCAATGGCTTGAAACTCAGTAAGCTCGAAAACCAAGGTAATCATTCAATGTGTCATCAAATGGAAGTACTGAGTCTCCAATGTGATGTAAAGACAGGTGAGGTTATTGAGCATGCCCTCAGCAGAAAGAACATAACGTGAGTTGTATATTTTGGAAGGAAGGATAAAACAATGGTCGTCAATTTAAATGGAGAGAGATGCCAACCTCTGTGATACAGGCAGTTTCCATGTTCCTGGGGCATGAATCATATGAAGTCAGTCTGCAGATGCACGGTTTGGTGTGTTTTGGAAAATGTTTTTTTGGAAATTCTGGCTGCGTTCAAAAGATGCCTCTGGTCTCTTTACAGAGTGACTCCTCTCTGCAACATTTCTTCATTTGTTGGTCATGGTGTAGAGCCAGATTCACTGTGAATACAGTCCCCATACTTCCCGCAGAGATGACTCAAAAATGCTTTTCCCTGTCTGATTGCAACGTTCAATAACAAAACGTTCAGGAAAATTATAACCATTAACTGTGTAATTACAAAATATGAGGATATAAGGAACACGATCTGGTAATTCGGACGCTCAAGCCATTGTATATGAAAATGGCTGATCTACTGTTTGCATTCTTCACATGCCCAATTCTTCACATCCCTTCGCTCTCTGAGAGGCTAAAAATCCATTCACTTCCTATGTAAATACTTTCAATGATGTAGCTCCTCTAACTCTCGCCCAGATAGTTCCTGACAGTGAATACCCTCTGTGAAGGAAAACTCCCGACACATACACCATCATCTATTGATATGAACAAGAGGGGAATACGGGGTCTCAAGAAAGAGTGAATGGTCTTGATACCAAGGCTGTATTTGACTGAGAATGTCATCGGGACCACCTACGTTTTTAAGGTAATTGGGAATCAGGTGTAATCTCCCGCTGGTCGGGGTCTTTACGAGCACAAAGGAAGATGCTTGTGGTTCGTGGCCGACAATCATCTCAGTTACGGGATATGGCTTCAGGAGATTCACAGTTTAACCTCTTCAGCACAAACATCTTCAGCTTCTTCATCAATGGCAGCACCCCCTACCCCCATCATAAGATCAGTAGTGGGGATGGTCACTGAAGATCACACAATATTCAGAATAATGTGTCACCCCTCAGCTACTGAACCAGTGTCCAAGTGCAGCAAAATCTGGACAGCATTCAGCCTTGTGCTGTTAAAGTGTCGGTGAAATTCATGGAACAGCACGGCAAGATTCTGCACATTTCCACAGTTAAAAGAGGAGCTCCGTCAGCACCTCAAGCTGGTTAAAAACTGATATGTGGAAGCCATTCAGCCCATCAAAACTACTGAACAAGAAGAGGGACAGCTCAATCAATCCTGCTGGTTCACAGGTGGGGGTCTGGACAGCGCATCGAGCTGTTAAACAGAACAGGAAGAGCCCAATCAGAATCTTGAACCTGTTGATGGGACCAGGATTAGGCCATTCACCTCCTCGAGACAAAAATATAGGAACACGAGGGTGGCATTTATGCTCTAACCTTACAAACCAATGGAACAGAGACTTCACTCACAGACTGCTCCACGATGTTCCTCCTGGCTCCATTAACTGTGGGGCACAGGACATTTTAACGTGTTTTTCAGACAGTGAAGAAGGAAGTCAAATGTTTTTTGTCAAGTCTCAAAGAGTCATCTTCCATCTCTGAGAAGAAAAAAAAAGTGTTCTCCATGGAGGTCAGAAGCTGGTGGGAATTGTTAACTGATTTAGAATGAAAGGATTGTCGCTGCTGTCGGGATTGTGGCTAACGTGACGTTCAGGACAGGATCACACATCAACTGCCCTGTATTAATGTGGGGACAGTTCCTTCAGAGACTGACCTTCTGTCTCCCTCAATCAACATGTGAAGTGGGGGTGGGGTGAGGGGAACGTCCTTAGAGTCTCTTAAACTATTGAAAATCATGTAACCCGAGTGAAAGACGAGCTATGGAATTTATCACCGTGTCTGTGTTTGTTGAGAACATGATGAGTGACTGTCCATCCCCTCGAGGTTCAATGCAATCACGTCTTATTCTCTCACAGCGCTAGCGATTACTTTTCACTCCACGTGGTACTATCACCTCAGGGATTAGTCTGGTGAAACACCATTGCACTCTCTCTTGTGGCAAGGTGATTATTTCTTATATAGGAGAGAGCATCTGCTCATTTTGCCCCAAATACTGTGCTGCATCAACAACACTCTCATGGTTGCTCACAATAATTCCTTTTCTCACTGACACATCTCATTTTCTTTCCTGTGGCGTAAAAAAAAAATCCTTCTTTCTACACTGTGAATGATGTGGAATGTAATACTCCTATCATCTATATGTCAGCATCAATAAAACAAACAACAGAAGTGCAGTTGGAGATGAACATCATTCTCGGGGAGATACTAAGAAAGAACGCCCTTAAAATAAGGAATGGTCACCTACCTGATTGGAAATGAGCTGTCAGAATATGGGAATCAGGCAGAGGGAGGGAACTATCTTCCTTTATGTTCTCTCACGGGATGTGTGCAGCCCTGGTCAGGCCAGCATGTTATGCCTAACCTGAACTGAGTGGCTGTTTCAGTTGTTACACAGGACAGTAAAGAGTAAAACACATTGCTATAGGTTTGAAGTGACACAGAGACCTGACCAGCGAAGGATGGCCCAATGTCTTCTCTCAAGACCATGAACCAAGCACATGAACATTTTGTAATTAATGATGATGGTTTCATTTCAATGACACTAATTTCCTTCATGAGATGTCAACAGATTATTATCCTGTGGCTCTAGATTATGAGTCAATGACTCGAGATCCATGCACTATCTTCCCGTCTAACAGATTCTGTGCGGAGAACATGATAAACATTTCAAGTGCAATATTTTGTAATGGACATGTGGTTAGATGAGGCTGGAAACAAGTGAATCCGGATTTAACTGAGGCTCAAATGATGGTTTACGCAGAAGTTACACTGAGGCTGAGGAGCAGACTGGGATATCATGACGGTAGTATTGGACAGGATGAGTGAGTGGGGAGGATATGGAAATGTACATCTGTACAGGGCTGGAAGGATTTTGGAGTTTCAGAACAGTCTGGTTCATCCTCGCATATTGGTGAGTAATTTGTAAATAATAACTTGCTAATGATAATTTGTATGGAATGGAATTTTTGATTGGAACTGAAAGCATTGGCTTGCAACTTTCCAAAATTTAAATAATGTGAGCAGCAATTCAATGCTGCTTTAATAGACACAGTTAGAATGACTTACCACGAACACCAACTATGGCGAGGATGAGATAGTAACCAGTTTGATTAACTATCAGTACATCATAGATCCGCAATTCTAATAAAATCTCAGACTGGGAAGTCCAGTAAATACAATAGTCTAAATTCCTGTCAATTATTGGAACATTCCAGTGTTATCATCTCAGATTCTGATCTCTCCTCCCCCTCTCGCTGAAGCTGCTGATCCCTGTTAGTCCATTCAGTGATGCTCCCGCCCATATTACAGGATAACATATTCAACTGAATCCTTAATTAATACAAGAGACAAACCCTCCAGTGGCACATTTAGGATCCACGGAGGCTGACATTAATCACAGTCACCGAACAAATAGTTCCTGCCAACACCTTTAAATCCAATACTGTTTATTAAAATTCAAAATAATGATTAAAATCGACACATTCTGGATGGGATATGTGAGGGTGACTGAGGGAAGGAATGTTGGGGCTCGTAGATCAATTGTGTGTAACCATTCAATCTGCCTTCGATGTGAGTAATGCCAGAGGTTTATTGGAATAATGAATCCAATGTTCATGCCGTGTGTTTGTAGGCTCACGAGGCAGAAGATGAGGTATTTCTGGCAACATACTGGTAAATCTCTTCTGAACGCTCTCCAGCTTAATAATCTCCTTCCGATAACAGAACTGAACACAGTACTAGAGAAGAGGTTTCATCAATGTCCTGAACAACCATAGCATGATTTTCCAACTTCTAAACTCATGGGTCTGAGCAATGAAGTAACCTTAAACACCATGTCTATATGTGCCACAAACTTCAAAAATTTTGACCTGCACCTGTGGGTCCCTCTTTTCTACAACACTACCAACACCCTACCATTAATTGTATAAGCCCTCTTCCTGTGTGTTTCACCAAAATGCTATACCTCGCATTTATCCAAGTTAAACTCCATCTGCCACACCTCAGCCCAGTGAGTGACAGTACTACCCCCTTACCCTCCCCCTTCAAGTTTAAAAAGACCCTCCGCTCTCCTGAAGGCCTACACACACACACACACCAGCTTTGAGTTTCCCAAAACCCAGAGCTTGATTTGCCTTGCCCACGCAGAGGAAGGAATGGGTAAGGAGAGGCTTTAAAGTAAACAGTTGCCTTGTATCACTTAATGATTTTAGGAATAGGGAAATCACATGTTAGAAGTTGGACATAGTGACCGATTTTTTTTTTTGGCTAGAAATTGTGCTATTTTGTCATCTCCGGTGTTCAGAATTGATATCGTTTCGAGATCCTTCATAGTGCAGAGTGTTTCTGCAGGATTTGTTTCCCTAATATTGCAGCTACAGATAATAACCATCTAAGCAGGAAATCATAGCCAAGCAATTAAAGAAGTTTATAGTTTATCTTGATGATAAAGCACATGAACTCATCATCTGATAGTTGAGGCTAATACATTTTATTTGTTTAATAGTGAGAACTTTTGCCTGTGTCTTTCTGTAATGTTAATTAGAATTTAATAATTCCACACAAAGTTGAAAACTGACACTTAAAATATGTCCCAGATTCTGAGCATGGTTGAAGTCATATGTAATGGGCATTACCCCTGCCCCTGAGTCAGAGCCCTGGATTCGAATTCAGTCCATGAACTTGCGGTACTGTCCCTTTCACTGGAGCAGATGAACTAGATTCTGTTGTGGACTTGTGTCACAGCATGTCAGATAAGGCTGGTGAACAAAGACGCAGGAGAATCATGTTGCAGTTTTAGGAGCTATTGCTGAGTGGCGGTAGTGTCCCTACCTGTGAGCCTAAATGTTTAAATAGCACAGAGATGGTTCTTTATATGTCTGAACACGTCGATTAAAATGATTTTAGAATTATGACTTGATGGAAAAGGAAGATGTGTTAGTGTTGAATTTCATAATTTAGGCCAGGAATGACCGAAAGTACAGCACCGGAGTCACATTTGCAACTTCTAGAAGTTTAGAAAATCATTGGAGGCTTGAATAGTAAAGGTCTATTTTCCAGAGTCTGAAAGACCAAAACTAAAGGGCATCGGTTTAATTTGGGAAGTTAAAGATTAAGAGGGACCTAGAGGGCAATGTTTTCTTGCAGAGGGTAGTGCATGTATGGAATGAACTATCAGATGGAATGGTAAAGGCTGGTACAATTACAACATTTAAATGCCATTATTATATGAATTGGAAGGGTTTAGACGGATATGGGACAAATGCTGGCAAATCTGAGTGGATTCATTGAGGATATCTAGTCGGTTTGGATGAATCAAAGTGTCTGATAAGCTGCTTTACATCTTTGTGCTTCACGGATTAAATTTATCAAGATCTGTCTGTAATCAAAGACTGTATACCATTATTCAAAACCTGTCCACTACACAACCAATCTTGATGTCATCCGCAAATTTGTTAATCATGCCTTCTAAAGGACTCATCTAAATCATTTATATAAATGACAATCAGAAGTTGATCCAACACATTGTTGTGTGGATCACGGGAGGTCACAGGCTTCCAGTTCGAAAAACAGCTATCTGTCTCCTGCCATTAAACAGATATGAACTGAAACACACACAAACACATTCCCCCACAGCCACTGTTTCATGCCATTAAATAGATATACACAGAAACGCACACAAACAATACTGCACCACCACACTGTCACCGGGCTTTGAGCAGATATACACAGAAACACACGTACACAATCCTCCACTAACACCCTGCCTCCTTCCATAAAATGGATATACACAGAAACACGCACACACGTGTCCACCACTACTCTGTCTCATGCCAATAAACAGATCGACATATAAACACACGCACACATACATACACACGCATAGAAATGATAGGCACAGACACAGTCATGTCTTTAAGACAGAGATGGATTATGCTTGATTAGATTAAGAGTTACAGTGAGATGGTGGTAGAATTATGTTGAGAAACATGTCAGGCAGAATCGAATAGGAATGTAGACTTGGTGGTCCGAATCGTCTAATTTCGATTTCCTATGCTCCCTGTCCTTAAGATGGCAGGAATATTTTTTCCAAGAGTGCATTGGAGGCTGAGTTTGACAAGTAATTAACTGAATAGTCAATGGGACTGTGGGATAAGATTGAAGAGCCAATGTTCTAGTTCTGTTTGTATTCGCTGTGCCCTTACTTCTGAACAAAAGTGACTTGTCTGTGAAGCTAACACATTTCAACATTAAAAGGTTCCCCATTTCCGTTTGAGATACGATTGTTTCTTTCTCTTAAAGACTGTGTGATCTGTGGCAATATCATCCCCAGAGAACAGTGAAGACTGAGTCATTGAGGGTAGTCAAGACTGACCTTGACTGATTTCTGAAGGGCAGAAGAGTCAATGTTAATTGGGAACAGACAGGAAGGGAGTGGTCAGCTACAGTCAGACCAGCCATGATGTTTCTAAATTGAGCAGCAGGCTGGAGGGGCCGAATGGCCAACTGCTGCTTCTATCCCACATGTTGTTCTCTTAATTCACCCCTATAGGCTGTTACAGAGAGAGAGGAAGACCCCATTCTGCCAGTCAGCATTGTTACATTGAGATCAGGGGAGGCCCTTCTGCCCCTCTATGGAGTTAGGAAAAAGTGAGGACTGCAGATTCTGGAGATCAGAGCTTAAAAATATGTTGCTGGAAAAGCGCAGCAGGTCAGGCAGCATCAAAGGAACAGGAGAATCGACGTTTCGGGCATAAGCCCTTCTTCAGATTCCTGTACATGTATCACATCAAGTTAATTTGAAAGTACAACAAGTGATTTGGAAGGTAAACAAGAAACATACTGTTTCGTGCAATGGATATAGAGTTTGATCTTAGCGATGTTTTTCTGCATCAGTACAAGGCATTGCTGAGACTACATCTGATGTACTGTTTGAAGTTATGATCTCGTATACTGAAAAGAAAACGCAGAATTGTTTTCAAACATTTCAAAGACGTTTCTCTTTACTCGGTCTTGTAAAAAAGCGTTATGTTATGAAGGATTGACAGTTTAGGCCTGAGAATGAGAGATGTTCTTATTGGCCATATAAGATCAAGAGGAGAGTGTAGCTGGTGAATAGCTAATGGATATTTCCTCTTGTGTGGGAGAAAAAAACTGGAGATGTAATTAAAAAATAAGTCAGGTTCTGAGACAAGGTCACTGACTGGGAAAGTTAACTCTGAGTTATCTTCCTGCATGCTGCCAGACCTGTTGAACTTTTCCAGCAATTCTGTAATTGTTGAAGAATAAGGCACATTCAATTTAACACTGATATTGTGAAGACATTAATCATTTTACTTTTAATATATGTATAAACACATATAAACACATCTTTAAATCAAGTATGGCAATTAGTTTGTTAATAAAATAATTCCGTGTTCGACAGCAGCATTGATGCACCTGCATGGAGCAAGGAATATGATAGAGTCATATCGTTTGGACAATGTTCAACGAGAGTTCACATGGTGCAGTTTCAGTTCTGATAAGATTACTGATTCAACTTAGCAATGCAAAAATATAAACTATCTGAGAAGGAATAGTCTATTGCTCGCTTTCTCTTTCCCTGTCCCCCATGACAGATGTGCGTGTGAACAAAATAAAATGCCCAGTCGGTTTGATCACTCATGGAGGATTCATGATGAGGATTCATTGGAATCTTCCCACTGCTTGACACAAAGGGAATTCAGCCAAATTCAACCGTCCCAGGAATGAATCACATTGTCAGAAGCGTGCGTGAGCAGAATAACTTCAGAAGTAATCATTCAGACTCGATAGTCAGGGGGACAGATAAGTGATTCTGTGACTGCAAATGAAATCCAGGATTGTGTATGCCTCGCACGTTCCAGTGTCCAGGATGTCTCAGAGTGTCTGCAGAACGTTCTCGAGCGGGAGGGAGAGCAGCCAGAAGGCAGTGTGCACATTGGTACAAATGACAGAGGTAGAAATAGGGGTGCGCTCCTACCAAGTGTGTATAGAGAGCTAGGAAAAGAAATGGTAAGTGCCAAGACCACGATAGCGTAACCTCCAGGTTACTTCCAGTGCGACGTGCGAGTGAGGGTAAGAACGGGACATTGTATCAGAAGAATGCGTGGCTAAATAACTGGTGCAGGACACAGAGATTCAGGTTTTTAGATTACTGGGATATTTTCTGGGGTGGAGGTGACCTGTTCAAGAAATACGGGTTGTAAGTGAACTGGAGTGCACCAATATCCTGGAGGGCAGGTTTGCTAGTCCTACAAGGTGGGGGTGGGGGGGGGTGGTTTTACGAGATTGGCTGAGGTGGGATCCTCAACAGCAAAGAGGCAACTGCGAGGCTGGAAGGAGATACAGTGACCAGAAATAATGAAGTGCAGAGACAGATCAGGCTGGAACATGACAGGAAGCGAGGAATGCCTGTTGGATTAAAATGCATCTGTTTCAATTCAAGGTAGGGCTGATGGATTCCGAACATGGATAGGTACGTGGGACTGGGATATTATAGCCATTACAGAAGCATGGCTAATAGAGGGACAGGACTTGCAGCTTAATGGACCAGGGTACAAGTGTTTTAATCGAGCCAGTGATAGTGGAAGGACAGAAGAGGGTCTTGCGTGTTTGATGAAAGCGAGTATCACAGCAGTGATCAGAGATAAAATAATTGATGGAGCATTCAGTGAGGCTTTGTGGGAGGAGCTAAGAACTAAAAAAATGGATGGTGATATTATTGGGGTTGTACCATAGGCCCCCAATTAGTCAAGGGGAATTAGACAAACAAAGATATGTAGAGTGGTTGGGGAAACTTGCAGGGGCAATAGGATTGTCATAGTAGGAGATCTTAATTTTCTGAACATAGACTGGGACTGACATAGAATTAAGGGCTTAGATGGGGTGAATGTATTAAGTGTGTTCAGGAAAGTTTCCTCAAGCAGTATGTAGAGGGTCCTAATCAGGAAAGGGCAACACTCAACCTACTGTTGGTAAATAGTGAAGTACAGGTGGTGGAGGTGAGAGTGGGGGTACACTCTGGGACCAGTGACAATAGTTCTATTAATCTTTAAAAAGATATGGAAAGAGACAAAAGTGATCAATATGTTCAAGTTCTAAATTGGGGCAAGGTGCATTGATGGAATTAGACAGGACTTGCAGGGGTTGATTGGAGTAGTCTGTTTGCCGGCGAAATGACATCTGGAAAGTGGGAGGCCTTTAAAAGTGAGATAGCGGGAGTTCAGGGTCTATATGTTCCTGTGAGGGTGAAGAGCAAGGTTGGCATGAAAAGGGAACTTCAGAGTTTCTCTCAGTGTATTAAAGAAAAAAGAATCACTACACTGAGAATATAATCCCTCAAAGAGCAAAGTGGACATGTATATGTGGAATGCAGGTTGCGGGCAAGGTTCACAAATATTATTTCTCTGTGTTTACAGTGGAGAAAGACATGAAGACCTGGGAGCCTGGGAATTTAGTATTGGTATCATGGGAATAGTCCATAACATATCTGAGGAGGTGTTGGATGTAGTAGAATGTATGAAGGTGGATAAATCTCCTGGTTCCGATCAAATGTTTCAAAGAATACAGCAAGAAGCGAGAGAAGAAACAATAATGGTCCTGTCTGATATTTTTAAATCATCGTTAGCTGCAGGTGGGGTCCCAGACGACTCGGGGGGGGGGGTGGTAGTGAACGTTGTGCCTCTTATTCAAGAAGGGAAGAAGAGGAAAACCTGGAAACTATATAGAAGTAAGCATAACATAAGTTTGCTGATGACAGTGAGGGAAGTTTTCAGTAGTTGCAGCAGAACCTTGATTAGCTGGGGAAGTGGGCCGAGAAATAGGGAAATGGAGTTTAGTATAGGTAAGTGTGAGGTCTTGTGCTTTTAAAAGTCAAATCAAGGCAGGGATTTCATGGTGAATGGCACGGTCTTAAGGAGTGCAATGGAAGAGATGGACCGTGGAGGTCAGATGCATGGTTCACTGAAAGTCGAGTCACAGGTAGGCAGGGCAGTGAAGAAGGCTTTTGGCACACTGGCCTTAAACTTTTAGGGGTCACAATCAGTGATACGGATTTGACCCAAAAACGTTATTGGCAATTTAAATGCGAAAATGTTGTAACTCCAACACCAAGCTCAAGATCTCCTTCCCCATTCTGGAATAAATCGGTTGATGTTTCCACCGGATACTCCAAATACACGTTACAATAATGGAGCACTTCTCACCTCTCTGATAGCCCTTCTGAATGATATTTCTCCTCGTATCTCAGCATAAAAGAGTTACATGCTTCTGTACCTCTTTATGCAGTAACCCCTTTATCTGCTACTCCTGGCCGATGCCAGAAAACCTTACTCTCACAGGTATATGTTTTAAGAATGTCTCGCATATTCTTTTTAATCACTCGCATAAACCAAACTTTGATTTCTGAACCAACACATCATCATCAGCCATTTCAGAATCTAATCTTGCCATTTTAACTCTCTGCTCTTCCCCATGAGTTCTCACGACTGCAGGAAGCTTCTCCAAAATAAGAATCTCTTTATGCGTGTCACAGGTTTGCTCTATTTTTAATCCCCTTACCTACGTTTCAAAATCACTTTGTTTGATACTTTCAAGATCAATCTGCGTTTAACCAGGGACCCTTTTTTAGATTCCTGAAACACTGTCTGTTTGCTTCTGGCACAAGCTCATATGCACTTCAGATGGCTTTCTTCACCTTCTCACACTCCCCAGATACCTCCCATGATAATGATGCAAATACCTATCAGCTTTGTTTGGATCAACTAAATCCACATGGTCACTGGCCACTGCATTTGTTTAGCCACTTTCTTAAATAAAATCAAAAAGGAATCCCCATCCTTCTCGTCAAATTTAGATAATGTCTGGATCAATTTAAACATATCCCCTCAGGCCTTTGGCTACCATAGGAATGCTCATCCTCGCTATCCTCCTCATCCAGCCTACCGGCTACCTTCATCTCCACCTTCTGTGTCAACTTTCCTCTCTGAACGCTAACATTTGAAGTTGAAAATCTCTTTCTTTCTTTTCTCTTTTTCTCTCTTTCTTCTTCATTTCCTTTGCTTCTATTTCTGCTTTTCATTATAAATCGAACTGTTTCAACTCCTTCTCATGTTCAAGGTGCCTCATTTGAAATTGAATTCTAGCCATTTCGAAAGACTCTGATGGCAATTCCACCAAATTTAATTGCCGAGCCACAGCTGTAATTATCTCTCATTTTCTCACAGACAAACACAACCCCAACGCCAGCTTGTCTGCCAATTCCTACAGCTTTGCCTTCATTACCTTTTGTAAACCCCCCAACTTCACTTCTTCAACACTCAGAGAACTCTTAGTGACTGAACGAATCTTTACTACACAAAACACTGTTTAAACCAACCGAATTCAACATCCAGAAGAAAAGACACTAACAACTACCATACGCTACTTTTGAACTTAATAGTCTCCCGATTCATCATCTCCAGTGTCTGCATGAGCTTACTCTGGATGCTCTGGTTTCCTCCCACAATCCAACAATGTGCATGTCAGGTGACTTGGCCATGCAAAATTGTTCATTGTTTTCAGGGATGTGTGGGTTAGGTGTCTTCGTCGGTGTAAATGTGTAATAATAAGTAGCGGAATGGGTCTGGTTAGGTTACTCATCGGAGGGTCGGTGTGGACTTGTTGGGCCGAATGACCTGTTTGCAATCTGTAGGGATTGTAATTCTAAACCCAATTTGATATTATCGATTTAGAACCGGACAAGAGTCCCCAGATTGCAATGCACCAACTAGACTGCCTCAAAATATTATAAGAAGGTAGCTTGGATGCCAACCTTTTTTTTATTTTAAAGGAAGATGTGAAGTGGGAGTTGCAGATGTGATGCTACTAGTCAAACTACTCAACTTTAAGCAAAACACAATGTATTTAATCACTCTAATGAAACTCCATACCAAATTAAGAGGAATTTAGAATAACTTAACTATTGGAAAAAATAACCAAACAATAGATACCTGCTACAAATGAATTCTCCCAATATACTAACATCACCCAAACACATCCCATAGCAAAAAGGAACATTCAGACATACATTCTTGCTTACAGTTCCCAATCCTGGAGGAAACAACATCAAGAGAGGTTTCAGAGAGAATAGCAGCTAGGGATAATTTACTAAAACTTCCAACCCTTCTGGGACCCCAAGCACCTGGTGACTGTTAGAGCTACAAGAACAAAATACTAGAAAGTCTGGTCTGTGCGAGCTAGCCATTGTTCCTACTATGTTTTAAAAATCATAAAAGCCTCGTAAGGTATTTAATTGAGCCGTTTTCAGAAGGCAGTTTGGTCTTTAAGACCTCTCTTTTTAAAATAAGGAGAAAGTAACCATCTGTTTTAAAGTGATAGCATTGTAACACAATTTAGATGCCTCGTCCCTTACTCAAGGGGCTTCCCCGTGTTACTGATCGCAAGATCACCTGAGAGGGGCAAACGCAGGTCCAGACAAAGTTACACAGATGTGTCCCATGGCTTCGGAAGCACGCCTGTCCACGGACTATCACATGGGATACACCGGGAAGTGAACAATAGCCTGACACACACAATTCATTAATACTGAGCTACACAATGCCAGCACTCGATATCCTAGGGAGCCAAAACGAAGGCCAGGGAAATATACAGAGGGCCAGAGAGAGGTTAAAAATAAAGATAGAAACAGATAGTTAATTAACTGAGAAGATGCTGTGGAAATATGGGAAAAAAGACAGAGCAGTTGGACTAACTGGAGAAGTGAGATAATCGAGAGTATAATTCCAAGAATGAGAACATTAAATGAAGGCATTGTCAGATCAGCTGACATAATTTGTAACATCAAATTCTGAATCTTATTCATAGAACACCACAAATAACATAACCTGGGTCGAGATTACAACCCAGCATAGGCAGCTGTGCAGACCATGCTCGTGTTTTCCTCAGTAAACTGCATTATCTGCACAGAATGGAGAGTATTGCAAACTTTACTATCATATGCAAACTGTCCTCGCATCATATTATTGACAACAATGGGAAGATTTGCTTTGTGTCCGCGTGTTCATCAGAGAGTGAGAGAGTGTGCGTGCATGTGCGCGATTGGCGTGGTTGAATATGAAAGTCATTGTTAGAGAAGGAACACAAATGGAGGAAACTGTTTTAAATACGAACAACTGGCAGGCTTTTGGATAATCAACAGAGAGAATGAGAGAAGTTTCATGGACAGATGAGATAAAGTGTTTGAGAATGTTAAAATAAAGGCATTGCCAGACACAATAGTAATATACATCCGCGTGCACATGAATGACAGATGGATGGGAGTTTGGTGTGAGTTCGAATCAGATTTGCATCGGCAGGTTTGAAGCCAGGAGCGGCAGCAGCAGATTATTGGCTTCCTTAAGAATGTACTTCATACCTAAAGATTCAAACAGCAGATGGAATAAACAAGTGTGCTATATTCAGGAGTGGTGAGTATTTCAAGTTACAAATGGTCAGGGCATGGTGTCAGGAATCCGCTCATGGTTAGATGGATCACCCACAGTTGTGACTCGTCTGCTTCAGCCGCAGATTTTGGCCAGGGATGGGATGGAATCAGTAGAAGGAAGTGGAGATTGTAACTAGAACAGTAGACAGTGACTTCCATGCTCTTAATATTTAAATAATGAAGTCAATGATACAATGCAACATAGAGACCCGTGAGTAACACTGCCAGAGCAGAGAGGTGGATAGTATCTGAGCACGTTAATTGGTGTAGCCAATCGTGGTCTGTAGAGTGAATATCTGGATTCAGAGTTTCAACAGGAGCAACAATAGTGGAAAGTAGTGTAGATTATAGGAAAGAACAGCAATACAGTCATAACTGGTTTATAGAAAAAAATACCTGGACAGTAACACTTACCAGGGACACCAACGATAGCAAGGAAGGGATAATTAAAATATTTAATAATGGCAAGAGCACATTAGATAATATAATGACAACCCATCATAATATATCGAAAGAAATTAAACATAATAGGATAAACCCCTCTCCATTGTTGGAATATTCCTATATAATGTTCTCAGATTCTGATCCATTGCTGTAACATTCCAGTGCATTTTTCTCAGATTCAGAACCATTGTTTGAACATTCCAGTCTAATGTTCGCAGATTCTGATCTCTCCTCTCCCTTCTCTCTGGATCTGCTGATCCCTGTCAGTGCTGTCGGTGATGCACCCGCTCATGTTATGTGATAATACATTGAACTGTGCCCATTTATCATTAAAAGAAGGAAACCCTCCAGTAGGATAGTTAGAATCCATGGAGACTGGCATTAATCACAGTCACTGAAGAAACAGGCTCAGTTAAAGAGTTCCATGCATCACTTTTCATATCACTCTTAAAAAGGGCACATTTACTGTGTTTGGATGGAATGGCTGAGGGTTGCTCAGGGATGGACAATAAATCCTTCAACTTTCAATATTTTTTCCTTGTATATGAGAGTATTAACAACACACTTCAGGGGTCTATATATGTTCCACTCTGTTTATGAAAGGAGGCAGTTATAAAATAACAGATCGACTGCAGAAAAATTGGCAAGTTTCGAGATACCATAACACAAAGTACGGTACTTACTGACCAGAGTGAGGGTCCTCCCGGTTTTAAGTGTCCTGTTATCAAATCCTTTCATAACATTGAAACAAAGCATTGAGACTGCTGCTCAGGAGCAGGCCGAAGTAATTCTGACCCTATGGACCTCTTACAGGGGATAGGAGATGGCCATTCAGCCCAAATTAGACTGCTGCTAATTGCAAAGATGGAATCTTGGTACATTTTGCCAACAGAATCATTCAAAACAAAGAGATGTGTCGTTGCAGCTTTATGAGGGCACCTGGAGTATATTGTGTTGTTTGAGTTTCTGTAACTGAGAAGGGATGGACCTGCAAGAGATACAGGTTCCCGGCTGCTCGTTATCCAGCCGGTTACTGATTCTTATGATGACTTGGCTCTGCAACATAGGGGCAAGAGGAGGCCATTCAGCCTCTTGAATGTGTTATCGATGAAGAGGAGGAGGCCGTTAAGCCTTTTGAGTCTATTACAAAGGGCACGAGGAGGCCCTTTAGCCTCTTGAGTCATTACAGAGGGACATGAGGAGCCCATCTGCCTCTCGAGCCTGTTACAGAGGGGCAGGAAGTGTTTATTTAACATTGCAAGTCTGCTGCGCATAAATATTAGTTTTAAATTAGTTATAGAATAGGAAAGACCGGTTCTAAACATTAAAGCTCTAACTTTGAATAAGGCCAATTTTGAAAGTGTTAGGCGAGCCCTGTGAAAGACTGATTGGAATACCCTATTCACAGGTAAGGGGATGGTTGGAAAAAGCAAGGCCATCTTAACTTGGATTCAGAGAGTCCAGAGCCAACGTGTTCCTATTAGTGAGATGGGCAAGGCCGGTGTGAGCAGAGGGATGGATGGCTAGATATATTGATGCTCTGGTCAATGTAAGGAAGGAGGCATATATTAGGTAAACAAAGCTGAGATCAAGTGAATCCCGAGAAGGGTATAAGGGCAGTAAGTGTATAGTCAACGGGGAAATCGGGCCAGAAATCTGTGGACATTGGATGGTTTTCAAATAGTGTTAACGAAGCATTGAAGAAATTCCACAATCACTGTAATGTCAAAAGATTAACTGGAGAGATAATAGGGCCCATTAAAGGTCTGTAAGGCTACCTATATGTGGAGCCACAGGAGATGGGAGGGATACCATAGAAGTATTTCTCGTCAGTATTTAATATGGAGGAGTTTACAACAGCGAGAGAATAAAGAAATAGATAGTGATATCTTGAAAAGAGTCTTTATTACAAGGAGAAGAATTGGACATTTTAAAACACATAAAGGTGCAAAAATCCCTGGGACCCGATCAGTTGTATCACAGACATTTGTGGGAAGCTAGGAAAGAGATTGCTCAGCCTTTTGCTGACATATTTGTGTCATTGATTTCCATAGGTGAGGTACCAAAAGACTTGAGGGCTGCTAACATGGTGTCATTATTTAAGAAAGTAAGGAAAAACAAGGTATCTACAGACCAGTGAGCCTGACATCAATGGTGACGAAATTGTTGGAGGGGATTTGGAGGGAAAGACTATATATGCATTTGGAAAGACAAGGACTGAAGAGGGCTATGTACATTGGAGATCGTCTCACTGACTTGGGGGAATTTTTTGAGGAAGTGATGAAGATCGTTGATGAAGGCATGACAGTGGATGTTGTCTTTATGGAATTCAGTAAGAAAACCAAAATGTTCTACATGGTAGACAGGTTAGCAATGTTGACTGCCTGGAATCCAGGGGCAGTTTGCAATTTAGATCAAAAATTATCTTGTAGATTGAAGACTGGGAGTGACAGTGGACATTTGTTCATTGAACTTGGAGGCCTGTCACCAGTGGCATGCTGCAAAGAACAATAATGGCTCCACTGCCTTTTGTCACTTACACAAAACATTTGCATTTGAGTATATGAAGTATAGTCAGTAAGTTTGTGGATAATTCCAAATTTGGTGGTGTAGTCTACAGTGAAGAATGCTACCTCAGAATAGTATGGGACCTTGATTGGTTGAAGCGAGGAGTGGCAGATGGAGTTTATTTTGGAAAAGTGTGAGGTTTTCCATTTTGGCAAGACAAATCAGGACAAGATGTGTAGGTAGGGTCCTGACGGAAGTGGCCAAGCAAAGAGAATTCCATAGAAATTATAGAATCCCTACAGTGAGGATACAGGCTATTCAGCCCATCGAGTCCACACAGACCCTTTAAACAGTATCCCACTAGACAAACCTCTACCCTATCCCTCTGAGTATAACTCCAGTATTTGAAGATGAAATAACTGAGATAATATGCAATGAAGTATTGTGAATGGTGCAAATAATTAAGAGGGGCATGGTAATGTTATAGTGATTGCACGATAATCCTCCAAATCATCAATGGTAATTGGAGGAACAAATCTCCAGGGAGACTGGGGAGACTTGCAGGAGCAATAGGGTTGTCATAATAGGCGATTTTAATTTTCCTAACATAGACTGGGGCTTCCAGGGGTTCGGGATTTAGATGGAATGAACTTTGTCAAGTGTGTTCAGGCAAGTTTCCACAAGCAGTATATAGAGTGTCCTACACGGGAAGGGATACTGTTGGGAAATAAGGCGGGATAGGTGACGGAAGTAAAGTGGGGGAGCATTTTCGGAAAAATGATTAAAGTTGTATTAATTTTAAAATCTGTATGGGAGGGACAAAATTGGTCCACAGATTCAAGTTCGAAATTGGGCAAGACTGATTTTGTTGGAATTAGACAGGGACTTGCAGGTAATGGGATCTCAGGCAAGTGGGAGGCGATTAAAAATGAGATAGCTTGAATTCATGTCTATGTGTTCCTGTGAGGATGAAGGTAAAAGAGGCTGGAAGAGAGAGCCCTCAATGAGAAGAGATATTGAGGCTCTGACCAGAAAAGAGGAGGCGTGGCTCAATTTCAGGCAGCTGGAATCAAGGGTATCTCTGGAAGTACACAGGACCTACAGGAGTTTACTGAAGATGGAAATCACCGAGGCGAAAAGGCCGTTTGAGATAGTCTTGGATGACAAGATCAGGGTGAATCCAAAGATGTTCTTTCAGTATAGTAAAGAACGACAAGAACAACTAGAGAGAGAATAGGACGCCTTAAAATCCAAAACTGGCATGCATGTGTAAAAATGCAACGATAGACGAGGTCTTCACTTTGCCTTTTGTTTTACCATGAAGAAGGACTTGAAGACGTATGACCTTTGGGATGTTAGGTGTCAGGTCTTTGTACAGTTGATATCACATTACAGGTGTTGTTGGACATATTAGAATGCATAAAGTCTTAGAAACCTCTTGGTTCTGACCAGTTATTTCCAAGAGGGAAATGAAGACAGTTCAGGGGCCAAGGTCCCGGAAGACTGGGCAGTAACAAATGCTGTGTCTTTATTCAAGAAGGGCTGCAAAGAAAAGCCTGGGAAATATAGACCTGTAAGCTCCACATCTGTTTCGGTAAACCACTTGAGAAGGTTCTGAGAGATTAGATGTGCATGCATTTGGAAAGACAGAGTTTGACTTGGAGCGGTCAGCATGGCTTTGTGCGTGGCAGATCATGCCTTACAAATGTTGTTAGAGTTTTCGAGAAAGTGACTAGGAAGCCTGACGAGGGCAGGGTAGTGGGCATAGTCTATATGGATTTCAATAGGGCCATTGATATGTTTCCACATGGTAGGCCGCTCTAGAACGTTATATCACATGGAATCCAAGGTGAACTTGCAAATTGGCGATACAACTGGCTTAATGTCATCAAGCAAATGGCGATAGTGGAGGTATGCGTGTCGGACTGGAGGCCTGTGACTCGTGGAGTGCCTCAGGTGTTGGTGCTGGGACCATAGCTGTTTGTAATCTATATCAATGATTTGGACAAGAGTGCACAACGCAAGGTTAGTAAGTTTGCAGATGACACTAATATAAGCAACATCGTTGAGGAACGTAATCTGAAATTGCAGAAGTACCTTGACCAGCTGGGGAAGTGAGCTGAGAAAAAGCAAATGGAATCTAATATAGATAAGTGTGATGTCTTGCATTTTGATAAGTCAAATCCAGGTAGGAGTTTAATGATGAATGAGAGGGCCTGAAGGAGTATACTGGAACAAAAGAACATTGGAGATCAGGTGCACGGTTCAGTGAAATTTGAGTCATACTTACATAGGACGTTAAAGAAGGCTGTTGGCACACTGGCCTTCATCAGGGCGTTGAGTATAGAAGTTGAGGCATTATGTTGCAGTTGTACAGGATGTTGGTAATGCTGCAGTTGGCGTTTTGTGTTCAGTTCTGTACACCTTGCTCTAGAAAGGATATTATTGAACTAGAAAGAGTGTAGACGAAATTTACAAATATGTTTCCTGGGCTAAACAGTCTATCTTATAGGGAGACGTTGGGCAGGTTAGAACTTATTTCTTTACTTCGTAGTAAACTGAGAGGTTCTTACAGAAACGTAGACCTTATTATATCATGAGAGCCGTGCATAGGGGTCAAAAACTTCAACCTTTTTTCTCAAAGTTGGGGAATCGAGGACTAGAAGGCGTCCATTTATTGTTAGAGAAGAAAAAAATAAAAAGGAACACAAGGGGCAACTTTTTTGTACACAAACTGTGGTACTCATATGGACTGAGCTGCCTGTGGAAGAGATTGAGGTGGGTACAATAAAAACATTGAAAAGGCATTTGGACAAATACACAGATAGGAAAGGATTAGAGGTATACCGAGCAAGAGCAGGAAAATGGGGTGAGTGTGGATTGGCATTTTGATTGGCATGGACCAGCTGGGCCGAATGGCCAATTCCCGTGAAGTATGACTGTAAATGAGTGTGTTTTGGGGTTGAGACAGAGAGGGGGAGACTGTGAAGAAAATGTCATGGAAAGATATGTTCACAGGTTTGATAGTATCATGCAAAACCGGGCAATATTATGAAGAATTATGAGTGAATTGGATATTGGTGTGAGTTCAGGCGATGGAGAGTTTTGAATGAAGATTTATTCTGCAGCTTTGTAACTGGGAGTAAGGACAGCAGAGTCTTCGACTCACTGAGCTGTATAAAACAGTAATTTCTCTCAGTGTCATTTTCATTAAGTGTGACAGAGGGATTGTCTGTCCGAAGCTGAGCTAGGTTTCCTGGTGCTATCTTATTGAATTGACCACATTAACTACACACCCCACTCCATGGTGTCCCTCTCATTCAATGCCAGCCCGATTCTCCCACCCATCATGATTGGAGGTACTCACAGTCGCCCGGATGCCCCTAGATATTCCGTGATCCTTGGCACAGGTGCCATCTTTAAAAGGTCAATGTTCACATTGTTGAGCTTTCTTAGTTTGCACAGTTTACCCCGAGCATGACAGATAAGGGGCAATTCCACCACGGTTTGTTGATGGAACACCGTGGGGGTAGTGGATGGGCGAGTACAGAGAGTGACCTTTCCCTTCTGAGAGGGGGCCATACCATCACCAACATCAGTGCAGTGTCTGGTCTGAAGAAATGTCCAGCAATACAGGACAAGCACCAATAACCTTTCCAGCTCTGTCCGGATAAGGGTAACCATATTCTCTCTGCTCCCTCACACTAACTGTATATCTGTGATACCACCTACCCCCAATCAAGGCTCATGGTCTAACCCTCTCAGTACTGAATGCAGCACTTTCTCTCTCTCCCTCTCGATCTCTAACTCTCTCTCTCGCCTTTGCAATACAACTTCCCCCCCACCCCCCCCCCCCCCACACACACACACTCACAGCGTTATTAAGTATTCTGAAGAATGCCGATTATGGAATGTTCCAGATACTGTTCGAAATAATTCCCAGTTTCAGGAAAATGGCAATGCCCCAGTGTGGAAACACATAAGAGGAAGGAACAGAGATGTACGATGTTCAAATCACACACAATTCAATCCTATGCTGACGCCATTCAGCCCTTCGAACATGCTCGAGCATTTAATAAGGTCCCGGCTGATCAGATTGTTTGCTCAGCTCCATGTTACAGGAGCTATCAGTCATTCAACCCCATGGATTCCTGTCTCTGACCAGACAGCACTCAGGCACTTTTATTTTGGTTTTCTTCAAGCACCTGTTCAAGGACATTTCCCACAGGGACGGACACTTCTAAGAATATATTCCATCAGCTACATACTTTCATGCAACGGTCAGCATGCTTTACACAGATTAATCAAAAATCTACACTTTTTTATGGTTATAGAAATCCAATCACACTGAGTAATTATTTTATTTCACTTGATTCACCTTACTGATGTTAAACCAAAGACAACTTCTAAACACGTCTTGTCATAAAATACAGTTTCGAGCAGAGGACATTTTTACCCTCAACTGTTATCTTGACCGTTATCTGAATTGTACCACTTTCCTTTTTATGAATGTTTCTGTTGCCCTTTTTCTGTGACTATTTCTGTCTGGAACAGTTACACTGTCTCCCACTCGTTTGTGATGCAGAGGGAGGCCAGCAGCGCAGGTTCAGTTTCTCACACTGACAGAGGTTACCATGAAGGGGATGCTCTCTCAACTTCACCCGATCACCCGAGGTGTCGTGATCCTCAGGATAAACCACTATGAGTGGTCTCTCTAATAAGAGTTCTTTGGGACTCTATTCAATCAATGTTACCATTTTAATTTTAAAAATATTTTTATTGAAAAAGAGATATTTAATATTATAATGAACCAATAACAACACAACTCAAATAACTGAACAAAATTACACCCATGTGCATGTACATACAAAACAAGTTCAAAACGCTTACCAGACAGAAGAAAAAAAAAACAAAAATCAACAACAATAATGAATAAATACTACAGCTCAGCATAACAAAACGATAACTCTCTTTCTTCAAGAGCATTAACTGATACACATTTTTATGTTCATAATTCTTCCTCTCTGGGTAGTATATTCATTAGACAATATCGCCATGGCTATATAAAAGCGTTTCTTAGAATGGCAGATAAGCCTGTATCGCAGTAATCCAAAAAGGGCTGCCACATCTTATAGACATCTCTGTTGTTTGGTGCACTATACTGGTGAGAAAGTTCAAATGGATATTCTACATGAAGAGCTTTCCACGACCCAACAGGCACGGGGTGTTTTCAGATGTCCAACACAACAGAACATTTTTCCTAGCACAGAAAATAAGGATTTATTTTTTCCCATGTGCATCCGCATTAAGTACCCTTGGCAGGCCCAGGAAAAGAGAAACAAGGTCTATCTCCAATTCAGTCCCCAGGACCCACTCTATCACACGGAACACAGTGCTCCAATATATATGAAGCCTGCAGCAGGACCACAAGCAATGGGTAAGAGTGCCTGTAGTCCTTCTGCATTTCGAACATGCTGAAGATAATCCCACTTTGAACTTTTACAGCCAGTCTGTGGTCAGATAGACCCTATGAAGAATATTCAACTGCATGGAAAGGGTTCTATTACAGATCAAAATTCTTGGATCATTTTCACAAATATCCTCCCATGTCTCTGAAGTGTTCTGTACCCCCAACTCTCTCTCGCAGATATCACAAACCTGCACTGTCTCGTCTGAGGGGTGTAATGATGAAAAGTACTGACAGAGAGTGTATTCTAAACAATGGGCACCCTCTTCTCCCTATCAAATCTGTTAGAGTCTGTTAAAAGTACTTTTTTAAAATCAAATCTCTGATCTGGAAAAAAAAGAAGAGGTATCTAAGAGGTGGTCCATACGTACGAGTTATTTGATCAAATGGTATCATTGTTTCTCCGGCAAATGACACGTTCTGGCTCAGTGGTTAGCACGGCTGCCTCACAGCACTAGGGTACGGGTTTGGTTCTGGCCTTGGGTGACTGGCTGAGTGGAGTTAACATATTCTCGCTGTATCTGTGTGAATTTCCTCCCACAGTACAACGATGAGCACGTTACATGAATTGGTCATTGATAAGTCATCCATAGTGTTCAGGGATATGTAGGTTAGGGCATTAGAGAGGGTAATTATAGGATGGTAGGGGAATGGGTCTGGGTGGGTTACTCTTCAGAGGGTCGAAGTGGACTTGCTGGGCCCAAGGGTTTGTTTCCACACTGCAGGGATTCTATTAATTCTAAATCACTCAAGCAAGATCCACCCCTGGCTGCCCACAGTTTAAACCTGGAATCCATCATCCCCGGTTGGCAACCCGGTATACTAATTATATGGGTAAAAACATGGTTTTGGCTGTATCGTCCTCGATCTGACGCATTGTCATTTGTGCTGTAACAGCATTGATAATTATTGGGTTATGACAATGTTCAATAAATGTTGTCATTTTGTCTAAGAACAACAGACTAATAAGGGTTCACATTGAGAGGATTCACTATCTACCCGTATTGACTCAGCGGCCCAAGCACTAACATAGGATAAAAAAGAGCTGAATTGATAGCTTTTAATTTGGGAGACCTACTCCCCACAATCTGTGGGGAAGTTGCAATTTGGTTAGCTTGATAAAGAGTCGCTTATGGTGCCAGATAAAAGAGCTAAAACAGCCATTAAGTCTTCTAAATATCTGTCTGGGAAACATCAAAGGACGCATTCATATAGGGTATATCAAATGAAGGAGGACGTACAGTTTAATAACAGCTATCCAACCCAGCCAGGGTATTGGAAATGCCTCCCATCTTTGAAGGTCTTGTTTAATTTTGTCAAAGAAATGGACATAGTTCACGTTAAATAAATGATCAAAGACGAATGTAATGAATATACCAAAATAGAGAAACCCACTCATCACCATTTAAAAGGAAACCAGGATTTGCCCACAACATCAGGTATGTCTCTAAGACCTCCCATAGGCATGGCCTCCAGTTTCGTTAAATTAACCTTATAGCCCGAAAAGGCGACAAGCGAATTAATGCATTGCATCACGAGAGCTACTGAAATTTTGGGATTTGACAAAAACATAAGACCCTCATCTGCATACAGCATATTTTTGGTAATATTCCTAATTGTGCAGGATGCCACCGAATCTAAGATTATTGCAAGGATGGGGAAGAGATCAATCCTCATGTAGCATTTTTGCGTGTTAAATAAGAAAATAAAATCTGTACTTGTGATGTAGATCTGCCTCCAGACATCACCAGATCTAGTTCTGCACATAAAATCCTCTAATTGCTTACATTACAACAAGGTTATTAAATTCTGTCCACCGTGGGGGCCATAAGACAGTTGAAATCTCCTTCTACAATGACATGCCACGATGCATGATAACTTAATTTGGAGAAATACACTCACCCTGCTGCAACGCCAATGTTCCTTGTCATCAAGTTGCAGCTCCTGCAATAGGACAAACTCCACTCTCTCTTATTTAAGACTAGAAAGCACACTTTTCCTCTTGATTGGCAGGTGGCTTCCCTTAATATTCCAGGTCCACCATTTAAGCACATAATTATCAATAACACACTGTAGCAACATTTGAACTCTAGAGAGTTTCACATCGAATTACACATCGCTGATCATTGATGAAAAAAAGAACTCATAGAACATAAAAACTGTACAAACTAAAACTACTACAACTAACAAGCTCTCAAAACTTTCTCAAGCTAAACACATAAAATAAACCAAAGAAAGAAACAAGATCCAATGTACCAATGACACTTGATAGGGGAACTTACTCCCAACCACTGGGGATGCTTAAATATCCCAAAACGTTATCTTCTGTCCGTTGCCAATATGGTATCCAGGGCAATTGACAACAAAAATCGGGCTTCAACTGCCCTTAGATTGGCACTTGGTCATCACAACCACATTTGTAACTCCCTCCAGTTTTGAGCCGCACCTCAGAAACAGGCAAAGAATAGATAAAAAAGAGTAGTAATACGAATGAGGAAGTTAAAAGTCAGTACTCTACCCATCCCCGACTCTAATTTACCACTGGGTACGACCAGAAAAATCCAACACAGTTTGTTTAAGGAAGAAACATGATTATCTAAACATCCAGCTTACTTTAAAATATCCACAAAGTTTTCACTATCTCTGGAGAGTCAGACGAGTTCACAGATCCATCCAAAGCAATATGGAGGACCACTGGGTACAGTAAGGAACACTGAATCTCGAGTTCCCTTACTCTTCTAAACATCATTTAAAGATTTTCTTTCCTGAATCACTGCCGCTGAAGAGTCCTGAAAGAACATAATCCTGGAGCTCTCATGAATTAAAGCCATTGGATCTTTCCTCTGGATTCTGGAAGCTTCCATCAGTCTTTGTTTGTCCCCATAACTAGGTAAACGCATAAGGACAGAACGAAGGCGTTGATCTGAGTCTGAGCTGCGCGCCGTAACCCGATGGACTGCCTCACTCTTCACCCATCCCTCTTCAGCTTCGAAGTGAAGGAATCGCTGCTGTCACTTCTCGAAAAATCTCACTGGCTGACTACCTGAAGTCTGGTCCAGCAGACCAACGATGAGAACATTCTTCATCTTACCCCTGTTCTCGAGGTCGTCATCTTGTTCAGTTAAGGTGAAGACATGTTTTTGAAGTCTGAGGATCCTCCCCTGAAAGGAATCGACCACGGTCTCTGCCCCTGCAGTTCGGCACTTGACATAATCTGTTCTGTTACCAAGGCTGCCAATTTGGTGCTCATGGTTTTGGAGCACGGTTGAAAGTGGCTCTAGCCTACTGCTGAACTTTTCTTCAATCATGGCTTCAATCATTTCACGTAACTTTTTGAACTCAGTGACCAAGGCCTGGTGAGTAACTGGGTCTATCGAACGAACAGAGTAGGTTGCAGCTACAGCCTCAGGCATGCTCGATGCCTCTGATGGGTGCACCGCGTGTTGGGACTTACTCGATTCTTTCCCATGTTTTGCCATTTCCACTTGATAAAACGTAATTACTAAAAATTCTAACGCTATTTTAGTGTTGAATTTTAAGTAAATGGCTGGGATAGGGTGGTTTACAGAACCACTTTGCCCGTGCTGTGATGCAGAGCACAGCAAAGTAACTGTTTCAAGATCTCCGGCATCTTGTATTAACAACTAATATTTTATTGAGATTATCATTTCATTTTTTCATTATATTGCTGGATGTTCTGGAGCCCGTGTCGATTGATAACACTGTTGATATTACTCCCACACTGCACATTCCTGCCCATTCGTCGATAACCCTTAACTCTATTGTTATTTATGAACCTTCTGTATGTCCCTCAAAAATATTCAATATCTCTGCCTCCAAAGCTCTGTGGGGAAGATTGTTCCAAAGACTCACAGCACTTTGAGAAAACAAATATAAACCACATGATCTCAGGATCCTAGGAGGAGGCATGGGTGGCCGTGGCTGACGAGGGAAGTTAAGAAACATAGAAAGTTAAAAGAGAAAAGTATAACATAGCAAAGATAAGTGGGAAAACGGAGGACTGGGAAGCTTTTGAAGAACAACAGAGGATTACTAAGAAGGAAATACGCAGAGAAAAAATGAGGTACGAAGGTAAACTGGCTAAAAATATGAAGCTTTTTTACGTATGCGAAAGGCAAAAAAAAGGTTAAGACTAAAATTGGGCCCTTGAAGACAGAAACAGGGGAATATATAACGGGGAACAAACAAATGACAGAAGAATTGCATTGGTACTTCAGATCTGTGTTCACTGGGGAAAAGATAAGCAATCTCCCTGAGGTAACAGAGGCTGAAGGGGCTGAACTTAAGGGAATTTATATTTGTCAGGAATTGGTGTTGGAGAGACTGTTTGGTCTGAAGGTGATAAGTTCCCAGGGCCTGATGGTCTACATCCCAGGGTACTGAAGGAGGTGGCTCGAGAAATCGTGGATGCGTTGGTGATTGGACTACTTTTTATGAGAGTTGGGAGAGAGAAAGCAGGAAATTATAGACCAGTTAGTCTGACTTCAGTGGTGGGAAAGATGCTAGAATCTATTATAAAGGATGAAATTAAGACACATCTGGATAGTAGTAACAGGATAGGTCAGAGTCAGCATGGGTTTATGAAGGGGAAATCATGCTTGACTAATCTTCTGGAATTTTCTGAGGATGTAACTCTGAAGATGGACGAGGGAGATCCAGTAGATGTAGTGTACCTGGACTTTCAGAAAGCTTTTGATAAAGTCCCACATAGGAGGTTAGTGAGCAAAATTAGTGCGCATGGTATTGGGGGCAAATTACTAACTTGGATTGAAAGTTCCTTGGCTGACAGGAAACAAAGGGTAGCGATAAACAGCTCCATTTCGGAATGGCAGGCAGTGACCAGTGGGATACCGGAGGGATCAGTGCTGGGACCGCAGCTTTTTACAATATATATTAATGATATAGAAGATGGTATTAGTAATAACAATAGCAAATTTGCTGATGATACTAAGCTGGGTGGCAGGGTGAAATGTGAGGAGGATGTTCAATTCCCGCCTCAGGCGACTGACTGTGTGGAGTTTGCACATTCTCCCCCAGTCTGCATGGGTTTCCTCCGGGTGCTCTGGTTTCCTCCCACAGTCCAAAAATGTGCAGGTTAGGTGAATTGGCCATGCTAAATTGCCCATAGAGTTAGGTGACGGGCTAAGTGTAGAGGAATGGATCTGGGTGGGTTGCACTTCGGCGGGTCTGTGTGGACTTGTTGGGCCGAAGGGCCTGTTTCCACTCTGTATGTAATCTAATCTAATCTAATCTAATGTTAGGAGATTACAGGGTGACCTGGACAGGTTAGGCGAGTGGTCAGATGCATGGCAGATACAGTTTAATGAGGATAAATGTTTGGTTATCCACTTTGGTGGCAAGAACTGGTAGGCAGATTACTACCTCAATGGAATCAATTTAGGTAAAGGGGCAGTACAGAGATATCTGGGTGTTCTTGTACACCAGTCAATGAAGGTAAGCATGCAGGTACAGCAGATAGTGAAGAAGGCTAATAGTATGCTGGCCTTCATAACAAGAGGGATTGAGTATAGAAACAAAGAGGTTCGTCTGCAGCTGGTGAGACCACACCGAGGGTATAGTGTACAGCTCTGGTCTCCAAATTTGAGGAAGACATTCTGACTATTGAGGGAATGCATCGTAGGTTCACGAGGTCAATTCCTGAAATGGCGGGACTACCTTACGCTGAAAGACTGCAGCGACTGGGCTTGTATACCCTCGAGTTTGGAAGACTGACAGGACATCTGATTGAGACATATAAGATTATTAAAGGATTAGACACTCTGGAGGCAGTAAACATGTTTCCGCTGATGGGTGAGTGCTGAGCCAGAGGACACAGCTTACAAATACGGGGTAGACCACTTAGGACAGAGATGAGGAGAAACGTCTTCACCCAGAGAGTGGTGGCTGTGTGGAATGCTCTGCCCCAGAGGGCAGTGGAGGCCCAGTCTCTGGATTCATTTAAGAAAGAGTTGGATAGAGCTCTCAAAGATAGTGGAATCAAGGGTTATGGAGATAAAGCAGGAAGAGGATACTGATTAGGAATGATCAGCCATGATCATATTGAATGGCGGTGCAGGCTCAAAGGGCTGAATGGCCTAATCCTATACCTATTGTCTATTGTCTATTAGTCCTGACGACAGGCATGTTTTCTGAGAGGTTCCCAATCCAATAGTTATGATAAAAAATACAATTGTGGTTCATTACATTGTGAACAGATCCCCATTAAATGTATTCATCTGTTTACTCAGAGACAATATTGAAACAAATACCTTGACAAATGCTGTTGACTGTATGTTTCTGTGAAAAAAAGTTCCTTATTGTCTTATTTTCTTTGTAATTCTGAATCAAATGTCTAAATATTGCTTATATGAAAAATTGCATGAATTAAATACAATACATAACTTGTTCGTATTATATATTATATTTCTCCAGAAGGAAAGCAGAGACACCAATTGTAGAATTCTTGAAGATCTGAGAATTTTGAATGACAAACCAGTTCTGATCAATGTTCACTGAATGTCTAATGTCTTTTCAAACCATCATGCCAGCATTATAATTCTCAGTTGACTGATCTTAATAAATTTCTAATCAACATCAGAGCAAACGCATTTGGAAATATTGATTCATTTACCTTGCCAAAATTCTAAAATTAATTAATAATTCATTGTCTCTCCAAAAATCACACAGCAATTCAGTTTAGGTTTCATAACAAACATCATCAAATTCGCATTTTAATTTAACCCATTATATCTGAGTGCCAATATTACAAAGAATAATAGTTCTCTTATTCCAGGTCAGCATAACCACAAACTAACTAATGATTCTCCATCCAACACTCACAGATAATATCTGTTCTTTCTCCTTCGAATGTTGAGAGTGGTGGCTGTCTGGAATACTCTGGCCCAGAGGGCAGTGGAGTCCCAGTCTCTGGATTCATTTAAGAAAGGGTTGGACAGAGCTCTCAAGGATAGTGGAATCAAGGGTTATGGTGAGAAGGCAGGAACAGGATACTTATTAAGGATGATCAGCCATGATCATATTGAATGGTTTTGCAGGGTCGAAGAGCAGAATGGTCTACTCCTGCATCTATTGTCTATTAACCTCTATTAACCTGAGTGTGATATTAGTTTTTTTGTGTGTCTCCTTATCTGAGAAAGGATATAATTACGTTGGAAGCAGTTCAGAGATGTTTCATTCCACGCTTTCTTGTGGTGGAAGGTTTATGTTATGAAGGCTTTAATAGGTTACTCTTGGAATGAGAATGAAACATACAAGACCTTGAGGAGAGTGGATCAGGTATATACCCACTGGGTGTTTGTATCAACCAAGTTTGTTGTCATTGTCATAGAAACTCTACAGTGTGGAGGCAGGACATTCCAAACAATATCCCACCTGGACGTGCCCCCTACCTTATTCATGTAACCCTGCCTTTCACATAACAAACCCACCTAACCTACACATCCCTGGGCACTATGAACAATTTAGCATTGCCAATGTACTTTAAACTTCACGTCTTTGGACTGTGGTAGCAAACTGGAGCACTGGGAGGAAACCCACAGAGACACGGGGAGAATTTTCAAACTTCACATGGAGGGTCGCCCGAGATTGGAATTGAACACAGCTCCTCAGTGATATGAAGTAGCAGTGCAAACCATAGATCCACCATACTCCTCCGTTAGTTCTGTTAGTAACTTGTGGCTGACGAAAGAAATCTCCATGACTTGTTCTTATCACTGAACCTAACCCAATCTGAGACATTTATCAGCGACCATATCCCAACCTGATTGCATTTAAAATGTGTTGTGACCATGGAGGAGTCGGACAAAAAAGGAAATAGGGACACCCTCAAACCACATTCAGAACTGGAGTGAGGAGAAATTCACAAAGTGGGAAATCAGTCAAGTGGGAATTCTTTTTCCTAGAAGTTTGGGATGGCTGAAACTTTATATTGAACCGAGGCCGGCTTTGTCTGATTTTCCATAGACAGCTGAATCAGGGTTAACGGCTCACGGGGAGAAAAATACAGCTGGCACCTCAATGAGATGAGCCACGACCTGATTTACAGGTGGAGTAGAGTCAAATGGCTGAATGGCTCAGTCGTGTCCCGCAGCTCTACATTCTGATGTTCCATTCAGCCCTTTGGACCTGCTACACAAGGGCAAATCGAGGCCACTCCGATGGTTAGGTATAGTTTCGTAAATATACTTGGAAAATTCAGGCTTGGTTAGGAAGTGACCCTTCACCCACGATCCCTCTTTCCAGGCTTCCACTGTCTGTAACTTCTGATCCAGATGTAAGTCATGTTCCAAACACAGGTTTGCTGTGAATACAGTCCCCATATCCCACCCAGGGTTAACTCAAACAAATCCTCTGCTCATCCAAATGTAGCATTACACAACACAACTTCCAAGAAAATAATCAGTTAATTTCCAAAAGCATAACAAGTGAAATTAATAAATATGAACAAAAGTAGGCCATTCGACCCCTCATTTAATAACAACATGGCTGCAGGTCTCAACTCCACATTCTTGCCGACTCATCGTACCTCTGCACAGCTCTCTGGGTTCGGGAATTCCAGACATTCACTACCTTCTGAGAGAAGACATCACTTTGCATCTCAGATTGAAATCAATGTTCCATATTCTGTGCCTATGGCCTCGAGTTCAAGACTCCATCCAAGAGTGGAAACAACTTCTCAACATCTTCCTTCTCAATCCACTTCTGTGTCCTGTATTTTCCAGCATTATCATTCCTTATTTATTTAAACTCCAATAAATAATCGTCTCACTATTTTAGAGATTCTTAATAACGCAACCCTTTCATCCCAGGAACTCACCTGATGAACCAACCTAGTTACTTGCTGTATCAGCATGCTGACTTTATATTTCGTACACAGAAAGACTCCAATCCCTTTGTACTGCTCCTTTTCTGGAGTCCTCTCCATTGAATAACAGCCTGCATTTTGATTCTCAGTGTCATCCACAAACTCGGATGTATAATGCACTCAGATCCCTCATTCAGGCTATCAGTATAGATTGTAAATAAATGATGCCATCGGACTGATATTTGTGTTACTCCAGCAGATACACCTTTATCATAAAGATCAATTTATACTGACTCTCCGATCACTATGTGTTAACCAATCATCATCCCAAGCTAATACATTATCCGTCATAAAATGAATTTCTGTCTTACACTTCTGTCTTTCTGTCTTGTGTAAGAACTTTTATTTTGTAATACCTTGTGGAAAATCTCTGGAAAGCCTCGTGCCTCCCATTCCCCCTTTATCAAGCCCGCTTGTTACATTCTCGGAGATCTCCAGAAATATTTTACATGATTTTACAGGCAAAATATAGATCCTAGCCGGGTTTTCCAAATTAAGCCTTTCCCATCTGCTTCCATTTGGTCCATATGCCTCTAAACGGTTCCGATTGATATGTTTGTCCAAATGACTTTTAAATGTTGTAGCTGTACATGTATCTACCACTCTTCCTCTGGCAGCTCATGCCCACACCACCCTCTGTGTAAACATTTCGCTCCATCGTGCCTTTTATCTCTTCCCTCTTTCACCTTAAACATATTACTTCTCTGTTTGAACTCCTCCATCCCGTAGAAAATACCTTGGCTATTCGCGCTATCCATGCCACCCAGAATTTTATAAACTTCTATAATGTTACCCATCAACCTTCGACACTCCATCTGATACTAACTTCAAGGCCAAACATTTAGCGATAAGCACTGCAAATTTGAAACAATAATAAAAATGACAGGTAAACAACACTCAGCCCAAACTTCAAACTATGATTTGTTTTTCTCCATGTTGCAATACGAAGGCAGCATGACACTCATACTAGTGCCAATAAGTTGTCAAACACCTGAATTTCTTTGTCTGAAGAGGGTGATGATCTCTACAGTGAAAACGTTTCTCTGGCCAGATCTATATAATACCACATGTTCCAATTCTCCCGCCTGGCCTCACTATGACCTTGTGTGGTTGCGCCTTCTATAAATTGCACTCAATACAGAGAACCCCTTTCCCCCATTCACACCTTAATTTAAACCCAGTTTACATCATCTTCTCGTTCGCCACTGCTAAAAGCCCATAATCTTTGCCACACCCTCTTTTCAGTTCTGAAGAAGTGTCACACTGGACTTGAAACACTAACTCTGTTGATCTATCACTGCAGATGCTGCCATAGCTGCTGAGTTTCTCCAGAAATGAATATGCACAGATTAAATTTTCAATTAAACAAATAACTATGCATTGTGGAAAAAAGAAGTACAAAAATTGCTGGAGAAACTGGGAACTTTGTAGAAGGATCACTGGACCTGAAAGTTTAACTCCGCATTCATTCCAGAAGATGCTGCCAGACTTGCTTAGTTTCTTCTGCAATTGCTATTTTTGAACAAGTTCCAAAGATTTGTTTCAAAGCTGCTCAAAAATCCTGCCCAGCATGGAAGACTGTGCACTGGGAACTGAACGATAATGCATGGTGCACAAATTCATTGACTCTGAAACTGCATAAGGTTGGCGTAACTGACACTACAGAGCTCTGAATAATGGTCAGGGAGAAAAACAGAGGGAAACAAATTCACTTCAAATACAAAAGTTGGCATGATGGATTACCTAAAATGAATTGAATTAAAGTAACAAATTTGAGGCATGACACCAAGGAGAGAGTTCCAGCATAATGAGAATATGAAAATTGAAGTGTTCCCACATCAGAAACCAGGTTAGGTCACTGAGTACAGGGCTGATGGGTGAATGGGTCTTGGTGTGAACTGGGGGACAGTCAGTGGAACTGAATTGCTGATATTGCAGCTCAGACTGGTTATCATGTCATGCTGTAGACCACAGCAACAGCAGAAACAGACATGTATTCAATCACAATCTGCAACATTTTTTTCCAGGATAATCCATCAGTCTACCATTACCATCAAGCCAATCCATGGTTCAGTAAGGAGCGTGGGTGAACATGCCAGAGTCGGAACTATGTGTCACCTATACCTGATGATAACCCATTAAAGCTGCCTAACTTCACTAGTTACATTCCAAACAGCAGGACTAACATCTGATACGGAGAGAGAAATGATCCCAAGACCAGCAGATCAGATCTAAGCTCTGTCGTCCTGCCACATCCAAGCATAAATATCGATGGACTATTAAACAATTTATTGGAGGAGAGGACTCCACAAATATCCTCATCCTAAATATCGGAGGAGCACTGTAAATCAGTGTAAATGTCAAGGAGGTGATGTTTGCACTATCCTCAGCTAGATGTGTTGAGTGGATGATCCACATATCACGCATCATGATGCCCACAGTGTCACAGATGCCAGCCTTCAACCATTTCGATTTACTGCACGTGACATGAAGAAATAGCTGAACACAGTCAATACGACAAAGGCAACGGGCCCTGACACCATTCCCGTAATAGGACTGAAGACTTGCTCTGCACAACAAACCATGTCCCTGGGGAAGTTGTTTCATTTCAGCTCCAACTCTGACATCTCCGTGGCAATGTGGAAAATTCTCAACTCTGTCGTATTTCCTCAGAGGAGAATAATTACAATCTGATGAATTACCATCCCCTCAGTCCGATCACAATAGTCAAATTGGTGGGAGTTTTGTTTGACAGAGCTGTCAAGAAGTACAGAAATAATCCACTCTGTGTAGGTTCCGTTAGGTCCCCATTTGGAAATGGCGCTATTGTGCAAATGCCACTGGATTACTAAATCAGACCAGGCGAATGCTCTGGAAATTGGTGGAAGTTAAAAAAAGAATTTAAATATCGAGACCTAAAATTTGGGGTCAGTAAAACTGATCTTGTGTCCAGTATTGACTTAAACATCGATCTCCTAACCAACGTACTTTCAGGAAGTGAATCTCCCATACTTTCCTGGTCGGGCCCAAAAGTAGGTCCAGGCACACAGACATGTCATAAACCCTTCAACGGTCTCTTGAAATGGCCAAGCAAGACACTCAATTGTATCAAACTGCTCCGAGGTCTTAAAGGATAAAACCGGTTAGACCACCCTGCACCAACCTCAGTATTCGAAAAGAGAATGGGAAACACAGTCTTTTCGACACTGCGTAGGTCTCCTGCCTAACATCTGAGAGCTTGTGACAACATTTACAGAGGTTTCCCACAAACTGCACAGAAATATCGGGAAAGGAGTAGGTCACTAGACACATTGTACTTTCCCCATGCTAGTTCATGCCGAACATCTCCTCGATGCAGGTTTCCCTACACAGTGTTCATACTCATTAATAGGTTTGAATATTGTAAAAACTAAAATAAGAACTGCTATAGCCCCTTCGGTCCATCAATTTTGCTCCTCCATTCAATATACAGGCAATTCTCCAATAACACATGTTTCTTCAATACGATTTGGCTGCAATGTTAATCATGAACCGTTTTCGGTGAAGTGAACTCCCGTTCAATTTGACGCAATTCCCTACCGGGCACCAGCTGAACAGCAAAACCCAGCCTCAGGATCCTCTGTCTGCAAAATGCACAATCAATGCATTCAGCTAAAACAGGCATGCAGTCCGCTCAGCAAGCCTTGAAACTCAGCACGAAACTGGAAATTGTAGTCTATACTTAGAAATAACTTTATTTCAAATTGCGTGGAGAATATTGAGGAGCATTGGAATTCTGTGTCGGTATCACGTGGGCAGTCAGCCCCCACGTGCTTTCTGGTGAAGAGTGTGGTGAAAGGTACACTGCTGTAGTTAGTGACTGCAGCGTGAAAGTGTTACATTTAAAGCATTGTTTCATTACAATATATGATTTAAAGATTTACTTAGACTGGGATAGTGCGTGTATTAAACTAAACTTAATTTTTGTTTTTTCTTGATATTTGGCGGGGACGCGACAAATTGCACAGTATTGCACAGGAACACAGTTACCGCATTATTAGACAACAACCTGGAATGATAGCTGATCGTCCAACTCTATCCCTGTCACTTTATTTTCCAGAAATCCTTATTTATATTCAGTGTCTTGATTTCGACAGCCTGATCTGGGAGAGAGTTCCGCTGGGTTACCAGTCTCTGAGTGCTGACATATATTCTCATCTCTACGCAGAGTGGCCTGCCTGAACCTAATACTGTGGGCTCTTGTTTTAGACGTCACAGCCTGGGGAATTATCATCCCTGCTTCTAACCTGTCTCACCTTGTCAGAGTTTTATGTATTTCACGAAGATCTCCACTTATTATCCCAAAGCCAATGGAATACACGTCCGGTCACCCCAAACTCTGCCCCCAAAACCAGCCTGTCATTCTAGAGATCAGTCTGGTTTTCTTTTGCTGCTCTCTCTCAATGTCAGGTTTGTCATTTATTGGGTAAGGATACCAAAAATAAACACAATATTGCACAATGTTTGAAATGGGGTCTCACCAAAGCCCTGTACAGCTGCAGTAAATTACCCTTACTTCTGTAAACAAATCTCCCTGAAATGAAGGTGAATACATCATTTACCTTCCTAACTGCTTTCTGTTCCTGCAATTTTGCTTTCTGTGACTGGTGTACATGGAAATCCAGCTCCTTTTCAATGTTGCAGTTCCCCACTTGGTGGGTCTATGTACACTGGTCAGCGTGCCAACACCATTCCCAGTACTGATTTCTGGCTTCAGAACTCACTGCCTTACATGGACTTGGAGGGCTGCGAGTAAGGAATAAAAAATACAGCTTATTTTCATTAATTGTTTAATATTTTTCAACCAAATCTCTTTTCAAATGATAGGGGGCCATTCTATTGTTCCCATCTAAGTACACAACATCAATTTTTCCCAAATGGCTTCATGTGCCACATATTTGCCCAGTCCCTCCACTTGTCTCAATTACCTTGGAGCTGCTCACTCACTCAAAATCTGACATGGTTTAGTGCAGTCAGCAGACATGGGAATATTGCATTTGATCACCTCAACCAGGGCTATGATATGTATTGGGAATAGCTGGGTCCCAATCCCCAATCCCTGCTATATCCTCCAAGCCTTCCACTCGAAACAACAACATTGTTGTATTCCTACTCACTGTTTCCTGCCAACTCTCCCATTCTGAAACCATGGCCATATATTAGCCCAGTCTCATAGGATTCAAATTTGCACTACAGGCTTGGGGATTTATTAAAATTCTTTCTGAAAATGCAATTCCATTTCATTGATTGCTTTCGCATAATTTTGCTAAAAGCCACTCACTCAAATATGATTCCCATTTCATAAATCTCTGATAACTTTGTCTATGTTCATTACTTTCAGTCTAATACTTTCTCTAAAGTATTTAGTTCCTAATTTCATTCTATTCCCTTTTTCTCAACAGACTAAAGTTCCCTAGTATTGATAGGAAGTTTTCTTTTTTTGATTTGTTTTCTCCTGTGAAGGCATGACAGAAGTATTTGCTCCATATTTCTGCTATTTCCCGGTCCTCAATTATCTGGTATCAAATGGTAAGAAAGCTGCACATTTTTTCTTAATTTTGCCATGAATATATTTTCAAAAGATATTAAAAGTTCACTCTTATAAAATTTGATATTAAACTCTTCAGAAACCTATCAATTCCTACCTTACGCTACTCAATTACTGACCTTCCACAGCCATACAGTTACAGAAACACAGACACTGTACCATCAAAAATACAGCACAGTCTACATTAGTCCCACTTCCCGACACAAGACCTGTAGTCATGAATCTTATGGATTTCAAGTGCACAACCTTGCATTTTCTAATGGTTTTGAGGTTACCATGAAAACTCCCCACTCAAGAAGTGCATTCCACACCTCAACACCCTCTGGCTGAAAAACAATCCTTAAATCGTCACTAAACCTTAAACCCTTCACATTAAAAATGTGTCCCTTTGACTAAAAGAAACAGCTGCTATCCATCCACCATGTCCATGTCTCATAATCATATCCTTCTGAATCATGGACCCGTCAGCGTTGTCTCCTCCAAACTAAACAACCCGAGCTTATCCAGCCATTCTCGACAGCTGCTGTGCTCCATCAATGGAACATCCTAATGAATCTCCTCTGCACCCCTTCCAGTGCAATCACATTCTTCCTGTAATGTAGCTCCCAGAACTACACACAGTATTACATCTTGGCCTCACCAAAGTTCCACACAGCTCTTATAATCTATGCCTCAATGAATAAAGGCTATATTTATGGTCCCCTATCCTTTCTCAAATTGTGTATTAACCTGTCCAGTCACATTTAGGGATATGTGGAGAAGCACCCTCTGAGCTTTCTCGTGTGCTGCCATTCATTGTGTACTACTCTGTCTGGTTCCTTCCTCCAAAATGCATCGCCTCATATTAATCAGGGTTACATTCCATCTGCCATTGTTCCACCCATCTGACCATGCCATCTGTATCTTCCTGTAACGTAAGGCCTTCCTCCTCACTGCCAACCACCCGGCCAATCTTTGCATCAAACACAAAGTTAAGTATCACAGCCCACACCTGTCGTTCATGTACACAGCTGCATCATTTATGACTACCACAAATAATAAGGTTAAAAATCACACAACATCAGGTTATAGCCCAAAAGGTTTATTCGGAAGCATTTGCTTTCGAAGCGCTTCTTCTTCATCAGGTGGTTTTGCGATTTGAAAGCTCGTGCCTCTGAATAGACCTGTTGGACTGCAACCTGGTGATATGCAATTTTGAACTTTGTCCACTCCAGTCCAACACCAGCACCTCCGAGTCACAAATAAAAATGGACACAGCACTGATACCCGTGGTATACCATTGGAATCGATGGGCCGAATGGCCTTACTTCCACTCCTATGTCTTATGGTCTTATGGACTCCGGCCTCCAGTCACAAAAGCAGCCTTCTACCACCACCCTCTCTGTCTCAAACGAATAAAGTTGATTTGGATGCAACTTGACATGTCACTAATGAGTCCTACCTATTCCCTGCCAGGAGGTTTCCATGCCCCTGTGTTAGTCAGTCCCCTCCGAGTGAAGAATTTCCTCATTCTTGCAATCTTAAATGGCCTGTCCCAGATCCTGCCATTATTTGCCTTGAATGTGGATTAGACAGCCAGGGAAGCATTCTGTTAATTTCCAACTTGTCATATGTTTTGTGAATTTTCTAAATTTCACTGTGAACCATCTCTCATTCTTTGAAACTCTCGAGAACATAGGCCGAGTTTCCTCATCAGGCAATCTCACCATCTGAGGGATTAATCTGGAGAATATCCATTGCATTCCATCAGTATGTTCTTTCTGAGATTCGGTCACCAAAACTGTACACAATACTCCAGCAACACGCTGTGAAACTGCTTCAACATGTCTTTAATCAATGTTCTGACTCTCTTAAATGAAGGTGAACCAAAATTTAATTTTCCACTTAAATAATATTCCTCCAACTATCCTTCACGTTCATTGTACTTACGCACTCACTGTTTGAGTTCTTACAGAAACCCTTCCGAAAATCCAATGTATGCCACCTCTGTTGATTCCCCATTATCTATGCTGTAAAGAAACAACTTCAAACAATTCCAAAGTTTATCAAGTAGGATTTCTCTATCTGAAATGCATGCTGATTCTCTCCATTGTTGCTATTAATTTTTAATATCAAAAAAAACTCATCCTGTGTAATCGATTCCAACAATTTCCCTACAGATGTCAAGTTTATTGGTCTGCATTTCTTCACACTCTGTCTTCTTCCCTTTGTAGCTGTTTGGATCTTTTCCGTTCACCTATTGGATCACGATTGCTAACTTCCATTTATCTACAATGGCTTCCAGGATCTGCATTATGTACAGGAAAATAAAACACAATAATCGAGATTGCAATTAGGACTTCTTTTGGTGGTTTATTTCTGACATTTTGATCGGAAGTACATCTGTTTCGTTAGACTTAGCAATATTCAATCCAACTATATCTTCAAGTACTACGTTGGTACTGATACAAATTGACTTTATGTCTTTAGCTCTCGAACTCCAATATGATCACTTGGTATTACTGATGATTTTCTGGATCTTCCTCCATGAAGATGCAAAGTAACTAGTTATTGTCTTGGCCATTGCCCTGTTCTCCACAATAACCTCTCCTCTCCCGATTACAAATTTCCACATTTGACATTGCATTTATTTTGTTTCCATTGAAATATAGATCGTAGATTGATGTAGTCGTTGTGCTCCTGTTTGTTAGCATGCATGTTCACGTTTTGATTTCCTTATCAGTTTCATGGCCTTCATTTTATGGATCGTTAAATCTGAGAATTCTCAGGTTTCCACATGTCTGGGATTTTTGTGAAGTCACTTCCTATGATTAATCTATTTTCTAATTTGTTGTGATAACCATCATTGAGTTACTTTGTCACTTTTTGGTGTGTGAACCTGAAATAAATAGACGTATTTTTCAGACTTTGCAGTATTTGTAAAAACTTATGGTCCTGACCAGATATATTCTTGAACACTACAGGAGGACAGAGAAGAAATTGTGTGAGCTCTGATTGGTTCTTTTCCATCATCGTTGGCCAATGGATGAGGTCCCGGACGACTGGAGGGAAGCGAATGCTGTGCCCTTAATCAAGAAACGCTACTAAGATAAACCTGGGAACTAAAGACCATTAATGTTAAAATCTATTGGTTAAGATACTTGAGAAGATTCGGAAAGATTGGATATATATGCATTTAGAAACGAGAGGATGTGATTAGGAGTAAGATTAGAATGGTGCTTGAAAATCAGAGCAGGTCTGGCAACATCCGAGGAGCAGGAAATTCGATGTTTCAGACAAAAGCCTTTCATAAACGTAGGCACGGCTTGGTGCATGGGAGACCATAGCTCACTAATTTGTTGGAGTTTTTTGATGAAGTCACCAGCAATGTTGAGGAGGGTAGGGTGGTATACGTAGTCTATATGGATTCCAGTAAGGCCATCAATAAGTTTCCACATGGTACGCTGCTCTGGAATGTTAGATCACATGGAATTGTGGGGCCGCTGACAAATTAGGTACAAAATTGCCTTGATGGTAGGAAGCAGAGGGTAATACTGGAAGAATGCTGGCCAGACTGGAGGCATGTGACTAGTGGAATGCCTTAGGGATTGGTGCTGGGACCACTGCATATTACATACTTATAGATGAGAATGTACAGGCATGATTTGTAAGTTTGAAGATGACACTAAAATAGGCAGCATCATGGAGAGAGACGAAGGTTATCAGAAATTTCAGAAATTACAGCAATACCTTGATCAGCTGGGGAAGTTGGCTGAGAATTGGCAAATAGATGTTAATGTAGATCAGTGTAAGTTCTTGCATTTTAAAAGTCAAATCAGTGTTGGAGTTTCATGTTGAATGGTTGGGTCCGAAAGAGTGTGGTGGAACAGAGGGATCTTGGAATTCAGATGCATGGTTCTCTAATGGTTGATTCAGAGGTAGACAGAGCAGTGAAGAAAGCTTTTGGTACACTGGCCTTGATCATTGAATTTCACTGAGTATCGAAATTAGGGAAATTCATTGCAATCATACAGGATGCTGGTTAGGCCATACTGGTAGCGTTTTGTTCAATTTTGTTCACTTTACCATAGGAAGAATGTTATTAAACTGGAAAAAGTGCAGAAGAAATTTACAAGGATGTTGCTGTCTCAATGATGTGAGTTATAGGGAGAGGTTGGACAAGCTCGGACTTTTTAATTTAGCGTGTATGAGACTGAGGGGGATCTGATCGAAGTGTATAAGTTCATGACAGGCCTGGACCGAGTGAATGCACTCAGTCTTTTTTCCCAGGGTTGGGCAATCACAGACCAGAGTGCATCAGTTTAAGGTCAGAGGGGAACGCATAAAAAGGAACCTGAGTAAGAAGTGTTTTACGCAGGGGCTGGTTCGCATATGGAATGAGCTGCCAACGGAAGTAGTTGAGGTGGGTACATTAACAACATTTAAAAGGCATTTGGACAAATACACAGATAGGTAAGTATTAGAAGGATACGGGGCAAAGGCAGGGAAGTGGCATTAGCGTGGATGGACAATTTGGTCGGAATGGACCACTTTGAACTGAAGGGCCTGTCTCAGTGCAGTCGAACTCTATGGCTCTACCAACCATTGTTTGTCTCCATTGAATGTGATATTGTACTGTCCGAATTCACTGGAGAAAACTTGACCCTCTAACCTCCAGGCTACCATGATGTCTGGCCAGAATGTTCAAGCATTCTATATTGTATTCAGACACCAAGTAAAATGCACCTTGGTAATGTCGTTATTCCTGAAAAGCTGCTTCAGAGCAAGGTTATTAATTCGTCTTTCTGACCACACAACACCAAATCCGAAATAACCTGCTTTCTAGTTTACTTCACAACATACTCTTCAACCTGCCACATATACATTTACAGAATTTATTTTTCACAGCATGAGCAGTCACGTAGTTAATGCAGTTTAGATGCAACTTGAGATCATCCAATAAAACTGCAGTATCCATGATACTTGCATATCTATTTTCTACAGCATATGATGATCAGATTTTCTTCAATTGTTTTGCTTTCGATATATAAAACACCAATATTTGCTTCTCTTTGCTCTTTGTAAGCTCGACCTAAACTGATTATGTGGAAGCTGACGGTCACGTCTGTGTCATTATTAGTGATAGACTTGGACAAGACATTCGGGGAGACTCAACGTCGACGCTGAAATGATCTAAAGATATCTCCATCAATGCAGGACAAACATCAATATCCTCCCCACTCTGTCAGGATAAAAGTCACTGTATTCTCTCTGCGCCCTCACACTCACTGTATATCTGTTTTCGCACGTACCACCAGACAATCCTCACGCTCTATCTCCAAATAAGGCTAAGGTACTACCACTCTCACTATTGAATTCAGCAACTTCCTTCCCACACTTACACTGTCACCTACGCAATACCTCCCCCCTCCCCACCGCCCCCCCCCCACACACTAATAAGAATTTATGGATTCAAAACGGCCAACAGATTCATTCCAGACACCTCACAATTACCCCAGCCCAACCACCATCAGCACAAACAACAGGGACACCCACTCCTGCCCACGCTCCCTCCTTCCCTTTCTCCCATCCAAGAGAAACAACCTGGAATAGGACAGAAAGGGCGAAGCCGAGTGTTGGAATACTCAATATCCATTCCCCCACCCAGTACAAGATGGAGTGGACTGGGACATCTCGCGTGGAGTTTCTGAAACATCCATGTCCCACTGATCGATAAAGGAACAGTGCTTATTGAAAAGCAATTCTCACTTTAAACCCACAGGCAGTTCCAATGACAGTCCTTTCACAACCCTCCAAAAAAAAATAACACAGATATCTCACTGCACAGAAATGTAGACACAGAAATACACAGAAACATTGGTAAACACCCCAATATACGAATAAACACAATACATACAATGGGATAGGCATACACACACATAGAAACACACAGAGACATATAGAGTCACACACAAATCGACACAAACACAGATGGAAACACACAGGCTGATACACAGAAAGACAGACGTAGATACACAAATACACAGATGATAAGCAGATGGACACACACTCAAATACACACACGCACACACAGACACAGACACAGACACAGACACAAGTGTCAGTAAGTCACAAATAGATAAGATTTTGATTTATAAGTGGATAAGGGATTCTCGGGGAAAGGCAGGAGATTGAGGTTGAGGAACATATAAGAAATCACTGAACGGCATATCAGACTCTATGGGAAGAATGGCCACATTCTGCTCCATCTGCATGCTCATGTGGTGTTATGCTATCTCTTGTTCTCTTCCTGAGACAGTAGCAGAGGCTGGGTTTGATACATATTTGTTTGTAAAGTGTCAGTGGCAATGTGGGACAGGTTTGGAGTCCAGAATGGTTTACGTTTATTCCTAATTATTCTGTCCTTATGTCTGAAAAGAGGTAGTGATTTGATGGTCAGTTAACACAGTTTTAAAATAACAGGTCCCGCAATGAAATAAGGACGTCCCTTTCCCTTTAGTGTTGTTCAATCTGTCGTGTCCTCATTCTGAGGGAGCAGTGAAGATTTGGTTATGGAAGATATTCAAGGCTGAGCTTGACTGATCTTTGCTGGACAGGAGAGTTAATGTTTATTGGGAACAGACAGGAAACGGATGGTCAGACAGGCTGGGATCAGCAATGAGCATTCTGAATGGTGCAGCCAACTGCTGACCCTACACCATGTGGTGTGCCCTCAATCCACCCTCGAGGGTGTAACAGGGATATACTACTGTTCCCTCAATCCAACCTCGAGGCTGTAACAGAGATATACTGCTGCCACGACCCCAATGTGTTATTCCCTCAATCCAACCTCCAGGGTGTTACAAAGACATACCACTGCCCCTACCCTATGTGTTGTTCCCTCATTCCAGCCCTCGAGGCTAATATAGAGAAAGACTGCCTTCCCTCCCCATATGTTGTTCCCTCAATCCACTCGTCAAGGCTGTTACAGAGAAATACTGCTGCCACTACCCCATGTGTTGTTCCCTCAATCCACCCTTGAGGCATAAAGAGGTATACTGCTGTCCCTACCCCATGTGTTGCTGCTCATTCCACCCCTCGAAGCACTTAGATGATAGGGGACCACCCCATTCAGTCAGACAGGATTGTTACAATGAGACAGGAGGAGACGATTCTGCCCCTCTACAGAATTACACAGGAATATAGCATGAAGGAATTCAGATACTTGAGTGCATTTTACAGCCCAGGAGGAGGCCATTCAACCTGCCTGAATGGATAACAGGAACACGAAAGCTGTCGCTAACACGGAATAGAGAGTAGAGACACATGCTTATTTTCAGGCTACGGAGCTGTAACTGATGGAATGCCTCAGAGATCACTGTGGGGTCATCAATGATCAATAATCAGTTTCAAAAATCTGGAGGAAGGGGAAGGAATTGGTTGGAGCTCAATTAGCTCGTACACAAAGATGGTCATTCAATGTGCCGAAAATGGATGTAGTGAGTGCAATGTGTTGATAAACAGGGAAAATGAGCAAATCTTCAGCATAAATAACAGAAGGTTAGTTGCCTATTTTGTGATAAAGGATATAACAATGGGAAACAATTTAAATGGAGAGAGATTGCAGAATTCTGTGATACAGGAGGTTTCCATGTTCCTGAGACATGAATCATATGAAGTCAGTCTGCAGATGCAGCAAGTGATTTGGAAGCTAAGTGTAATGTGCTGTTTTTGGCAAAAGGTATCAGGTTTAATTGCATGAATGTTTTACTGCATCTTTACAGGACATTGCTGAGACCACACCTAATGCACTTTTTGCAGTTTTGATCCACTAAACGAAAATAAAAGGATATAATTCTTTTCGAAGATTTTCAAAGAAGTTTCCCTTTACTCAATCCTGGAATGCCGGCCCTTTCTTATGGGGGATTATCAGTTTCGATCTTAGCCTACAAATAGCATTGAATGATCCATGACTTTCTGAAAATTGTATCAACCGGATGCATATCATCTCTTCTCAGGGAGACTAAAGCTAGAGAATAAATTTTAAGGAAAAGATGTATTGATATTCAAGCACGTACAATGAGGACTCCTCCCAATATTTACAAATTACACAGACACATGTAAGCATGTCATCAAATTAAAGAATGGGGACATTTTGGTGCTGTTGAAAGGAATTGTGTACAACAAGAGCAATGATGCACTTGCATATAATCCATAATCAGGTTTTTCAGAGAATCTTACAGGCGGGCACTCATGGTTCGGTTTGGTGTTCAGTTGACATTATTGTAGATTCCAAGACAGAGACGGAGAAAAATGTTCCTTGCCTGAGAACCCGCAGAAGATTGATCCCTCTCTCTTACTTTGTTCCACCCGATAGCAAAGTGTGAGACCATAACATCCCTGATTAATCTTTACCACTTGTGAACGATTCCTCGCGAGGATTCGTTGGCATCCCTCCCCTTCCTGAACCAAAGATAATTCAGCCAAATCCAACTGTTCCAGAAAGAAATCCCACTACCAGTAGCTTATGTGAGCAGAATAACTTTAAAGGCAGAATAACGTCTGGGGCACTCTGTCATTTTACCATTTGTTATGAGTTTAACTTTCTTTGTCTCACATTGTTCTAGAAAATGACCTACTCTGAGACCTATATCATTGGCCACGTCACTAAACTGGTTGGATTTAAGACTTGTGTACCCAGTGGAAGAGTGGGATTGGAAAAGGAAACAGTGACACTCGAACATTGGACGGAACTGAAATGAGAAATTTTCAAAGGGCTGTTCAAGTGGAAATTCCCTTCCCCAGAAGTTTGTGGCGCCTGGATATTTGCATTTACCGAAAGTTGTTTTTGGTGAATTTGACTGACAAGTGAATTAGAAAATGGTATACAGACAGACAAGTACTGCTGAGACCACAATCACATCACCCATGAGCTTCATGAGTGGTGGAGCGGTGACAAAGTGTCTAATGGTCCACTCCGACTTATCAGCCCTTTGTCCTATGTTCCATTCAACCCGTCACAGCTCCTGCAAGGAGCAGATGGAGGCCACTTGCTCCAAATAACTGATCTACAGTAACACAGGATCTCATTCAGTCCCGCAAGACTGTCACACATGGTTTGGTGTGGGTTGGAAAATGTTATTTGGAAATCCAGGCTGGGTTCGAAAGATGCATCTGGTCTCTTTACAGAGTGGCTCCTCTCTTTTGCAAGGTTTGCATCATTTTTTGGTCATATTATAAATCCAGATTCACTGTGAATACAGCCCCCCTACCTCATCCAGAGATGAGTCACAAAATACTTTACTCATTGATTGCAACGTTCAATAAGAGAACGCTCAGGAAAATTACAATTATTACCTTTGTAATTACAGAATATGAGGCCATAAGGAACAGGATGAGTTAATTCGGACGACCCTGCCGTTGTAAACCAGCATGGCTGATCTACTGTTGATATTAACTCCTCTTTAGTGTCCAATTCTTCACGCCCCTAAGCTCTCTGAAAAACCCATCTGCCTCCTCCTTAAATACTTCCAGTGATATAGCTCCCATAAGTCTCTAGCCCAGATAATGCCTTAGTGATATTACCCTCTGTGAGAGGAAAACACTCCTTACACATACACCGTCACCTATTGATATGAACAAGTGGTGAATACAGGGGCTCAGGAAAGAGCGAATTTTCTTGATATCAAGGCAGTGTTTGAGGATGGCATCGTGTCCACTACTTATTTGAGCTGAATGGGAATCAGGTGTAACCTTCCACTTGTCTGTTTTTTTTCAGATCACAAAGAAATATGTTTGTGGTCGGTGGCTAACAATCCTCTTAGTCCCGGGACATTTCTGCAGGAGAACAAGTTAGCGTCTTCAGCACAAACATCTTCAGCTGCTTCATCAATCTCTTTCCCCATCATAAGATCTAAAGTAGGGATGGTGACTGAAGATCACACAATGTTCAGAACATTTTGACCCCATCAGCTCCTGTGTCCATGTGCAGCAAGACCCAGACAGCATTCCGGTTTGTGCTGTTAAAGTGTCGGTAACAATTATGTAACAGTACAACCAGACATTGCACATTTCCACAGTTAAAAGAGAAGCTCATTCAGCAGCTCAAGCTACTTATACACTGGTATGTGGAAGCAATTCTGCTTGAACTACTGAGCAAGAAGAGGGACAGCCCATTCAATCCTCCTGCCTCGTCCACAGTAAGAGAAGGGGTCTGGTCAGCACATCGAGCTGTTAAACAGGAACATGCAGAGCCCAATCAGACCCTTAAACCTGTTCCATCAGACCAGTAGGAGGCTATTCAGCCACACCAGAGTGTTATACAGGAACTGGAGGGCGTCATTGATACTCCAATATGACAACCAATGAAACTGAGACTGCACTGGCAGAGGGCTCCATGATGTTAATCATGGTTCCATTGTTTGTAGAGCGTGTGCTACTTTAACGTGGTTTGCTGGCAGTGAGGAAGGAAGCCAAATGTTTAGTGTCAAGTCTCAAAGAGGCATCTTCCATCTCTAAGAAGACACACTATATTCTCCATGCAGGTCAGAAGCTGCTGGAATGAGTTAACACTTTTATAATGAAGGTATTGTGGCTGCTGTCAGGATTATGGATAGCTTGACGTCCATTGCAGGATCACGATTCAATTGAACTGTATTAATGGTGGGAGAGTTTATTCAAAAGTTTGAACCCCTCTCTCTCTCTCTCTCTCTCTCTCTCTGTCTCAATCGAAATGGGGAGTGGGGATAGTTGAGGGCAACGTTCTCAGAGGCTCTTAAACTATCGAATCTCATGTAACCCGAGTGAAAACGGAAGCGATGGAATTTATCATCGTATCAGTGTTTGTTTAGAACATCATGAACGATTGTCCATACCTGTTAAGGTTCAATGCAATCACCCCTTATTCTCTCACTGAGCTTCAGTCAGTGTTCATGGTGCCATAATCTTTGGGATTAGTCTGGTGAAATTTGAGAGAAGATCTATCCACAGTACCCCAAATACTGCCTCAGCAACACTCTTAAGGATGATCGCAATAATCCTTTTCTCTCATTTAGATATCGGCGTTTCTTTCCTGTGCCACCAAAAGCCATTCCTTCTCTATGCCCTACGACTGATATGGAATTTGTAAGTTCCTTACATCTGTACGTAATCAGCAATAAAGCCAACACCAGAGATGCCTTTGGAGATGCGCATCACTCTCGGCAGAATTTCAATGAGATTGAATACACCTAAAATAGGGGATGATTACCTGCCTGAATAGAAATAAGCTGTAGAAAAATGGGAAACGGTCAGAGGAAGGGAGCTGTCTTTACTTTTGTGCTTCTCTCACAGGATGTATGCAGCCTTGTTGGGGCAGCATGTTATGCTGATCTTGAACTGAGTGGCTGGTTCAGCTGTTGCACAAGACAGTAAAGAGTAAAACACATTGCGGTGGGTTTGTAGTGTTACAACACAGGATCAATTCTCCTGCTTAATTAAAACCAAGAACAGAGAAAAGATTTATCCCATCCAGAAATCTGTGATAATTCTAGAGGCTAAAACTATATAAAGCAAAAATTTACAACTTCATTTCTTAAAGTATAACAGAGAAAAATAAACGAACGACTATTTACAACTTCTTCCTCTAACCTATCTTTTACCTTACCCTCCATAATACAAGTCCGATAAGACTCCTAATTACGACTTACATCACAAATTTTCTTATCTCAAAGCCAGGGAGATTCGGTTCTTCTCCATACTCCTGTCTTCTTTTCTTCATGGAGATTCCATTTACCAGCTACTAATCAATAAAGGTACCTTTAAGCGAGCTATTTTTCAGGCTATCTTCAGGCAGCTGGTAGCTTGTCAGTTCTCCTCTCAACTGCTCAATTTTCTACAGTTTTGTACCTCCCCGCCAAAGCATTGGATTGTGTCATTGGCTTTTGAGATTGTCAATATACTATATTCAAACCTGATTGGAAGTGGGTATTTTGGGGTATAATTTAAACTGTTTTGCTGAACTTCTTTTTGTCTCTAGACAATGAGCTAATTGAGTTTTTTGACCAAATGTTACATTAAATTTACTTTTCAGAACACTTGGTGCTGTCAGGTAGTTATTGCTGGCTTTTAATTCTCTTAAATGTACAGTACACCCACATGTTCATCACAGAAGTCACACGGAAACCTGACTAGGGAAGCATGCCACATTGACTTCCGTGAATGACTTGAGGCAAGCAAATTGGTATTTATAACAAATGATAATGGTTGCTTTTAAATTCCACCAATTTCCTTCTTGAGATATTAACAGACTATTATCCTGTGGCTATAGATTAGAAGTCAATGGCGTGACCACCATAAACTGTCTTCTGTATGTGCAGAGAACAAGTTACACATCCTCAGGAGCAATTATTTAATGACGAACATGTGGTTAGAAGGAATTTGAAACTATTGCAGCTGCATTGAACAAAGGCACAAATCATGATTTACTCAGAAGTTGCACTGAGACTGAGAGTGAGACTAGGTTATCATGATGGTGGTATTGGACAGGGTTGGTGAGTGGGGAGGACATGGAGATGTAAATCTTTGAAGGACAAAATGGTTTATGGAGTTTGAGAACAGTCGGGCTCATTCTCCCATATCAGTGAGTATTTTATAAATAGTAGTTTGATAGGTATAATTTATAAGGAATGGATGTTTTGTTTGGAACTGAAAACATTGTCTTACACTTTCCAAAATTTATATAACATGAGCAGAAATTCAGTTCAATCCGGTTTAGTAGACAAACATAATGACTTACCAGGAACACCAACGATAGCGAGGATGGGATAGTAACCACCTTGAATAATCCAAAGGATATCCTGGATCCGTGATGCTAATGATATCCAAGGCCGAGAAAGATAGTAAAGACCCGAGGATAAACTCCTGTCCATTGTTCGAACATTCCACTCTACTGTTGTCATATTCTGATCCATTGTTGGAACACTCCAGTCTACTGTCCTCAGATTATGACCCATTGCTTGAACATTCCAATCCAAAATCCTCAGATTCTGAACCATTATTGTAACATGCCAATCTTATGTTCTTAGATTCTGTTCCCTCCTCCCCCTCTCTCTAGAGCTGCTGATCCCTTTCACTACTGTCAGTGATGCTCCTGCTCATACTACGGGATAACACATTGACAGAGCTCTTTTATTATTTAACGATGGAAACTCTCCACTGGGATAATTAGGATCCACGGAGATTGACATTAATCACAGTCACTGAACAAAAAGCTTCAGTTAACCCCTTTCAATACAATATTGATTTTATTAAAATTCAAAAGAATGTTTAAAATTCACACATTTGGGATATGATATGCCCGGGTTACTAAATGTATGAATATTGGTGATGGTACATTGATTGTATGTAATCATTTAAGCTTCCTTGAATATGGGGTAATGTCAAAGGATTGTCAAAAAATAAACACGTTTCTCCGTTTATGAATGGAAACATAAGTCTGTAACTACTGATCAGTGATTATAATGGCAGTAAAATATGGTGAGAACTTTTCTAGTTCATAATCTGACAGGAAAATGTACCTATGACAACATGAGTTATAACGAAAAACTGGCATGGATATGTTAACAGAGAATATGATGTCACACAAAATTCAGATGGTTATTCGAGGATCAGAGAGGGCAGGTGAGAGTCATGCTATTAATGTTATCGATGCCAATCAACTGTGATTAAGTACCATTCACTGGATTTCAATTGCAGTGTGATTATGATGTTGGGGATATGGCTGCTGAGACTGGAGGGAGGGAACATGATATTTCCCAGTTATCAGCATTGGAAATGTTACTCATTACAAATCATATGAAGATCAAATTCCAGGATACATCTCAAATGAGAAATGAGGAGAGCCAATATTAACTATACGACCAAAAGACATTGGAGCAGAAATTGTCCATTCAGCACATTGAGCCCGCTCCTCCATTCAATGATGGCTGTTCAGCTTCTCAACCCCATTCTCCTGCGTTCTCCCTGTAGCCGTTGATCCCCTTTACAGTCAAGAACCTATCTGTCTCAGTCTAAAATATATTCAATGAGCTGACCTCGACAGCCTTCTTTGGCATTGAATTCCTTAGATTCACCACTCTCTGGCTGAAGAAGTTCCTCCTTATCTTTGTTCTAAAATGTCCTCTCTTTACACTGTACCATCAGGTCCGAGTCTCTCCTACTATTGGAAATATCTTCCCAAAATCCATTCTGTCCAGGTCAATCAGTATTCTGTAAGTTTCAATTATACCTCCTAATATATTTTTGAACTCTATCAAATATGGACCCAGAGCCCTCAGATGTTCTTTATACGTTAAGCTTTCCATACCTGGGATCATTCTCGTGAATCTCCTTGGAAAATCCTCCAGGGTCAGTACATCCTTCCTGAGACATGGGACCCAAAGCTGTGCCCAATAATCCAGATGTAGCCTGACCAAAGCCTTATAGATCCTCGGAAGTACATCCCAGCTTTTATATTCAAGCCCTCTTGAAATAAATACCATAATTGCATTTGCCTTCATAACTACTGAAAACCTGCAAGTTTACATTTCGAGACTCCAGGACTAGAACTCCCTTGTCTTTTTGTACTTCAGACTTCTGAAATTGCTCGATATTTAGAAAATAGTCCATGCCTGTTTTCTTCCTGGCACAGAGCATGAAGTCACACTTTTCCACGTTATATTTCATCTTCCATTGTTTACTCAATCTCCTAACCTGTGCAAATCCTTCAGCAGGAGAAAGTAAGCACTGCAGATGCTGGAGATCAGAGTCAAAAAGTGTGATGCTAGGGAAGTATAGCCATTCCGGCGACATCCGAGGAGTAGGCGATTCGACGTTTCAGGCATAAAGTCTTCACCAGGAATGTGGGAGGATATAAATGGGAGGGGCTGGAGCTGAGAGGAAGGTAGCTTGGAAGGCGATAGCTAGATGCAGGTGGGTGTTGATAGTCATGGGTCAGATTGGAAGGTGGACAGGTAGGACAGGTGAAGAGGGCGGTGCTGAGCTGCAAGTTCAGACCTTGGATAAGGTGGAGGGAGGGGAGATGAGGAAACTGGTGAAATTGCCCTTGATACCGTGTGGTTGGAGGGTCCCAAGGAGGAAGATGATGAGTTCTTCCTCCAGACTACTGCTCGCTAGAATTTGGCAGTGGAGGAGGCCAAACACTTGCATGTCCTTGGTGTAGTGGGAGGGGGAGTTGAAGTATTCAGCCACAGGGCAGTGGGGTTTTTGAGTGTGTGTGTAAGTGAGTGTTCCCTGAACCGTTCTGCAAGTTGACGACTTGTCTCCCCAATGTAGAGGAAACCAGGAGCAATGGACAGAGTAGATGACGTGTTTGAATGAATAGGATATTCTCTGCCTGTTGTGGAAGGATTCTTTGGGGCCTTGGATGGAGGTAAGGTGGGAGGTAATAACACAGGTTTCATACCTCTTGTTGTGGCAAATAAGGTGCCAGCAGTGGAAGGTGACTTGGTGGGGTGTGGCAGAGGGCAAGGGAACGTGGACCGAACGAGGGAGTTGTGAAGGGAATGGTCTCTACAGAATGCTTTTAGGGGTGGGGAGGAAAATATATATCTCTGGTGGTGGGGTCTGACTGTTGGTGGCAGAAATGGTGGAGGATGATGCGTTGTATCCTGAGGTTTGTGGGATGGAAGGCGGGCACCAGAGTGTTTCTATCCTTGTTGTAGTTGGAAGAGTGGAGTTCAAGGGTGGAGGTGCGGGAAGTTGAGGAGATGCGCTAGAGCACCCTCCTGCAACCGAACCACCTCTTCAGTGCTACATATCCATCTATCTATCTGTGCACTGATTGAAATCTTAGCCAAAATGCCCTCAGTTCCTTCATGTATATCATTAATGCACAAAGTGAAACGTTTCAGTCCCAACATTGAGTCTTGTGGAACACCACTTGTCCCTGGCTGCCATCCTGAGAAGGACCCTTTTCTCCCTATTCTCTGCTTTCTGTCAGACAGTCAAACTTCTATCCATGCTGGCAGCTTGCCTCTAACACCATGGGCCCTTATCTTTCTCAATAGCCTCCTGCGTGGCACGTTGTCAACGGATTCTTGAGTAGCAAGTGGATAACATGTATGAGTTCTCCTTGGTCTAATCTGCTCGTTACTTCCTCAATGTATTCTAGCAGGTTTGTCAGGCATGAACGCCCGTTGATGAAACCATGCTGACTCTGTCCTATTTTACCAAAGATCTCCAAGGTATTCAGATGTGCTATCTTTCACGATGGATTCCAGGATGTTACCCACAACTAAGGTTAGGCTAATCAGTCTGTAATTTTCCATGTTCTGCCAAATTCCTTTATTAAACGGGCTGTTATATTAGAAATATTCCAGCCACTTGGCCCTTTCCTGATTTTAGTCATTCCTGAAAGATTACCAGTTACGCTGCACTACCTCATTAGCTAGCTCCATTACAAGGCTGGGGTGTTGCCTATCTGTCCAAGTGATTTATCCACATTCAGGCCATTCAGTTTTCTAACATGTTTTTCTTGATGATGGCCACCATATTCAGCTCGGCCATCTCAGTGTCTTCAATATTTGGGAAATTACTCATATCTTCCACCATTAAGACTGATGCAAAGTTCCTCATTCGTTTCGTTGTTTCCCACTACTTTCTCTCCAGCATCATTTTCCAGTGGCCCATATTCACGATTGCCTCTCTTTTGCACTATATATATATATCTAAAGAACCTCTTACAGTCTCCTTTATAATACTGGTTAGCTTGCCCCCATATGTAATCTTCTCCCTCCTTTTTCTTTGCCCTCTGTTGGTCTTTGTAAATTTCCCAATTCTTTAGTTTCCCACTGCCCTTCACCAGGCTATATGCTTGCTCTTTTGCACGTTTGCAATCCCTGACTTCCCTCGTCTGTGCTGGTTGGCTCATCCTCCCTGTTCCATGCCTCTATTACTCAGCATGAATCACTGCAGATCTTCTAAATTAATCTTGGAATCTGCTGCCTTTGCTGTTCCCCTGTCTTTCCTGCTAGACCCTTTACCCGGTCAATCCTACCCAGCTTCTCCCTTGTGCCTCTGCAGTTGTCTTTATTCAGCGGAAATACTGTTGCCTCTGATTCTATCTTCTCTCTCTCAAATTTCAGAATACATTCAACCATAGTTCTAATCACTGCTTCCGAAGCTTTACTTCACCTAAAACTCACTTATCTGGACTCCCTCATTAAATCCAGTATCATCTGATCCCAAGTGGGCTCTACCATAAGCTGCTCCAAAAAACTCTCATAGACATTCCTGTAATTTATTTTCTTGCGATCCACTACCACCCTGATTTTCCCATTCCACCGACATATTGAAATCTCCCATGGTCAACGTACTTTGCCTCTCCTCCGCATCTTTTCTATCTCCTGGTGTTTTTTGTGTCCTTGCTCTTGGCTACTCTTTGGATCCCTGTATAAGTATCCAACTGTGGTTGTCTTACCTTTGTGGTTGCCCAATTCTACCCATGCAGATTCTACACCATCTGATCTTACTTCCTTTCTTATTATTGATTTAATTTCATTTCTTAATAAGAATGGAAATCTACTCCCTCTGCTCTATCTTTGCGATAGGATATATGTCCTAAAATATCCTAATCCCCTTGCAGCCACTTTCTGTGGTGCCCATCACATCAAATCTGCCGACCTCATTCTGCGCCATAAGTTCATTTACCTTATTCCTTATACAACATGCATTCAGGTATAATATTGTTCTTTCTGTATTAACCGTCCGTCATTCATTCATTTGTCATGTCATTCATTTGTCCTGTGTGCTTGAAATTTGATTGTTAAACATTCCTAGATGCTCTATCCTTTTTGTGTCTGTGCTGGAGATTTTAATAACCTTTCCTGAGTTCTGCACTCTTACTTCCTTTTTTAATTCGGCTTTTCTAATTAAACCCTATAACTGAACCCCCACCACGCACACATGCACACACCTAATGGGTTTAAAGCTCTGTCTACAAGCCTGTTTAGGATTCACTCGAACTGTGGTCCCAGCATGGTTCAGATGAAGACTGTCCAATAGAAATTTTATTTCTGCCTCAGTAATAAAATTTGGTTTTTCAACACAAAATACAGGGACAACAAAAGCTTTTCTGTACATACCAAAATATGAAAACTACAAAGAGACAAAGTCTAAAATCACACAACACCAGGTTATTGTCCAACAGGATGAAGGAGCGTCGCTCCGAAAGCTAGTGTGCTTCGAATTAAACCTGTTGGACTATAACCTGGTGTTGTGTGATTTTTAACTTTGTACACCCCAGTTCAACACCGGCATCTCCGAATCATGACAAAGAGACAAGATTGTGAAAATACACTTACTATGTGGACCAATATAAATTGGAATGTGGATTACAAAACCATGGATGTAGTTATCAATTATTATTTGACCAACAGCTGAAATGCTGATTTCCCATCTGTCAGTGATCCCCCTCACTGAGATTCTCTCTCCTTGTCTCTCACGCAGTGTCTAGAGGGACTACAAGTTGACCTTGGCCCAGAATATTTAAATTAATCCACGTTCTTCCTGGAACCAATCTATTGGTCTATTGGATTGTGTTTATCTGAAAGCAACTAAGCTCTGTTATGTCATTGGTGATAAATGATCTGGGATGACAGCCAGTATCGGCATGGTTCTCACAGGGTATGGCAACAGACAAAGGGTTTACAGTCTCTGGCAGTTTCTTAATAAAGTTTCTGTGTATTTCTTCTCATGCTGTTTCCTGATCTAACTTCACACTCGTCTGACACCCTTTGCTCTCACTCACTCTGTCGCTTCGTTTTCTCTCCACTCTGTTTATCTCGCTTCACTTTCTTTCTCTTTGTTTATTTTTCTCTCTCTCCCTCTCAGCCTATCTCTGATCATTCTCTTTATTTTCAAGTTGTCAATTTGGAGAGCTCGTGAACGCATGGTGGGCTGAATTGCCCCCTTCTCTGCTGTATTAATTCTGAATTTCTCTGACAGACAAAACAGCACTTTAGGTGCCTGGAGAGACAAGCTTGTCCAGTGAAGGACACAGTGGACCATTAACCATTACCTGTTCCTGTTTTCTTACATGTATCGGCCTCGAAATATCTGTTAAAACAAACAGATGTTTCACATTAAAATCAGGACATTTCAGACTGCCAGGGCCATTGTTTTTAGTACCCTTTGCCTGTTTGTTATTGGTCATAGCTGTACTGGTATTACTCTCTAACTCCTCCTCAGTCACCGTACCTGTGGACATACTGCTGTTTTTCCCCACACCCCACCCCCCGCGCCCCGTCGCCAAAAGCCACCATACACTAGTTTAAACCCTCCTAAGGGACAATAGCAAACCTGCCTGCAAAGAGATTGCTGTCAGTTCAGGTCCATCCCGTCCTCCTTGTGTATATCCTACCGATTCAAGAATCATAATGACCAACATATAGGAAATTGCTGCCAGTTCAGGTCCATCCCGTCCTTCTTGTGTATATCAGGAATACCAATCATCCACATATCAGAAGTGCTGCCTCCCCTACCAGCTGCTTGGCCGTGTATTTAACTGCACTACCGTCCTATTCCTAATCTTACTTGCACGTTACATATTCTAGTGTCTCTAAAATTCAAATATCCTTGTAGTACAACTCCAGCAAGGTCTCTTCTTTAAAGTGGATAGACTTGATACTAAAAAGTTAAGTGTGATCTCAGGGAAGTGGAGTCCACTGAATCAGTACAATGACCACAGGATCTATTATCTCTCATCGCCACCAAACCTGTTTGACAAAGTATACATGTCTACCATATATTTGCAGCTGGACGAGGATAAAGGGAAAACGAGAAAATGTCAGAGGAGACGGATGTCATTCAGCCTGTTTACTCTGCTATGATACTCAGTTGGATTTTAGTTATTCTGTTCCTTTCAATGGCAGGATGTTTACCCAGCATTCCCAGCGGTTCAGGAAGTGCCCAGTGTCGTTGTGTGCACAGTTCAACGAAGGGAGAATCCAGTGCCAGGCAATGGGGTTTGGGGAGTTTCAGGGATGGCACAAGGAAAGGCTGCATGTGGTGACGATGAACTTACGGACTGAAAGTGATTAAATGGGCATCAAGGGACACGCACTCAGACAAGTGTCTGGGCAAGATTTCTAAACATTCAGCGAACCCGAGGATCACGGCAGCTTTTACAAAAACCTGTCACATTTGCTGCATTTTTCCATCAAACAAAAGGAAAGATATTGCAGATGGTAGAAATCCGAAGCAAGCACAGAGACATACTGTAGAGAGAGAAAAGAGTTCATGCTCACAATACGGACAAGGGAAGAATGTACAAACTCCACACAAGCAGGATCCAGAGATTGGATTTGAACCCGAGTCCCAGCACTGTGAGGCAGCAGTGCTGTGTCACCGTGCTGCCCAATGATGGATAATTGGGGTTAGTACAGTTAGAGGCATAGAAAATGTTCTCTGTGACCGGGATTGAGAGTGCTGAAGGTTGTGTTGCCTACCTGGTGCTTGGGTTTGGGATATTTCATCTGGGCTGCAGAACAACTTGGAGTGGGAGGGGTATGATCCAGTGGTCAGATACCGTGTAGGAACCAACGGCTGAACAAACAAATGGCAATGAGAATGGGAACGATTAATACAGGACTGAACTGTTATATCTCAATGCATGCATGATAAGTAATAAGGTAAATACACTTGTGACTCATACACAAAGTGGCAGGTACGATATGGTGGGCATGAAAGTTACATCACTGCAAGAGGATCATGATGGAAGCCGAATATTCAAGGATATTCGTCCTTTCGAAAAGATACGCAGGTGGACAGTGATATCGAGTTGACTCATTAGTAAGAAATGGAATTGAATCAGTGAGAAGAAATGAAGTAATATCAGATGGTGTAGAATCTGTGTCGGTAAAATTGAGGAATCAAAAAGGTGAAAAAAATACAGTTGGAGTTATATACAGGCCTCCAAACAACAGTCAGGAGCTGGGGTGCAATATACACGAGGAGATAGACAGATCTGTAGGAAAGGCAAAGTTACAGTGGTCATGTGGGATTTCATTTTGCAGGTGGACTGGGAATTCAGGTTGATAGTGTTTTGCAGGAAAAGGAATTTGTGGAATATCTATGAGATGGCTTCTTGGAGCAGCTTGTCCAAGCAGACTAGACAAGGGAGCTGAAGGTGAAGGAAATCCTGGGACGCAGTGATCATAAGATGATTGAATTTACTCTGCAATTTCAGATGGAGAAGTTTGTATCAGAAATAACGGTATTACAGCTGAATAAAGGCAATTACAGAGGCATGAGAGAGGAGCTAGGTAAAATTGACTGGGAGATGGGCCCAGCAGGAAAGACAGTGGAACAGCAATGGCAGGAGATTTTTGGAGTAATTCAGGATACAGCAGTGATTTATCCCGAGGTAAAAGAGGCATGGTACATGGAGAATGAAGTAATCATGACTGATGAGGGAAGTCAGCTATAGTATTAAAGCCAAAGAGAAAGCGCATAATGTGGCGAGGGGCAGTGGGAAACCAGAGGAGTGGGAAACTTACAAAGACAAAACAATTGGCAAACAAAATAAAATAAGGCTGGAAATTATTAAATATGGAGGTAAGCTAGCCAGTAGTATAAAGGAAGACTGTGAGAGTTTCTTTCAATAAATAAAGTAAAAAAAGAGAGGCAAAAGTGTGCATTGGTCTGCTGGAAAATGATACAGGAGAGACAGTAGTGGTGAACAAGAAAAAGGCCAAGGAACTGAACAATTACTTTGCATTAGTTTCACATTGGAAGACACGATTAATACCTTAACACTCAAGATAGTCAGGGGCCAGAGCTGAGTCTGATGGCCACCGCCATGGAAAGCATGCTGGAAAAAAGCTGAATGGCCTGCAGGTAGTTAAATAACCTGGACTAGATGGACTACATCCCAGTGATATAAGGAAGATAGCTGAACAGGATGTGGGGGTAATACTGGTGATCTTTCAGGAATCACTAGAGTAAGGAAAATTCCAAGAGTACTGGAAACCCACTAACGTCACACCCCATTTTATGAAAGGAGTAAGGAAAAGGCAAAAAAAAAATCCACAACGAATGGTTTAACCTCGATCTTGGGTAAGATCCTGGAATCCATTGTGAAGGAAGAGATTTCTGAACACTTGAAAGCGTTTGGTAAAATACGACAATATCCCACTTTCCCTCCTTCCTCCTCCATCCCTCCGTCCTCCTATAACCTAAAAAAAAAGATAGGCTACTTACTGTTCTTGTTTTGGAGACTAAGTTTCGAGTTATGGCAGCGCAGGCAGTGGAATATTCCTCCTGCAGGATGTTTGAGGTAGGGGTGACCACCGATGCTCCTGCCGACTTCATCTGCAGGAAGTGCAGCCAGCTCCAGCTCCTCACAGACCGCGTTAGGGAACTGGAGCTGGATTTGGATGAACTGAGAATTAATCGAGAGGCTGAGAGGGTGATAGATAGAAGCTACAGGGACATAGTTACGTCAGAGAACAGAGGTAGCTGGAGGTGGGAAGGGGAGGAATCAGGCAGTGCCGGGATCCCTGTGGTCGTTCCCCTCAACAATAAGTATACCGCTTTGGATACAGTCGGAGGGGATGGCCTAGCAGGGGTAAGCTGTGTGACTGGATCTCTGGCACGAGGTCCGGCTCTGAGGCTCAGAAGGGAAAGGGGGAGAGCAGCAGAGCGCTAGTTATTGGAGACTCTATAGTTAGAGGGACAGACAGGCGGTTCTGTGGACATGGGCGAGACTCTTGCTTGGTTTGTTGCCTCCTGGGTGCCAGGGTCCAAGACGTCTTGGACCGTGTCTTTAGAATCCTTAAGGGGGAGAGTGTGCGGGCAGAAGTCGTGGTGCACATTGGGATCAATGACATAGGTAGGAAGAGAGGTGGGGAGGTCATTCAGGAGCTCAGGGAGTTAGGCTGGAAGCTAAAAGCTCGGATGGACAGAGTCGTCATCGCTGGGCTGTTGCCAGAGCCACGTGACAGTGAGGCGAGGAATAGGGAGAGAGTGCAGTTGAACACGTGGATGAAAGGATGTGTAGGAGGAAGGGCTTCAGGTATTTGGACAATTGGACTGCATTCTGAGAAGGTGGGACCTGTACGAGCAGGACGGGGTGCACCTGAACCAGAAGGGCACCAATATCCTGGGAGATAGGTTTGTGAGCACTCTTCGCGGGGGAGTGGGGGGGGTGCTTAAACTAATTTGGCAGGGGGATGGGATCCAGACTTGCAGTCCAGCAAGTGGGTTAGCTATTTTTCAGGATGTCCAAGAATGTAGGGAGGCTGTGGAGAAGGTAGCACTGACAGGGAATACTTGCGAACACAGAAATGGGTTCAAGTGTGTATACTTCAACGCAAAGAGTATCAGAAATAAGGTGGGTGAACTTAAGGCGTGGATAGGTACTTGGGACTACGATGTTGTGGCAATCACGGAAACGTGGAGAGAAGAGGGACAGGAATGGAGGTTCCTAGTTGCAGATGTTTCAGTAAGATTAGGGAGGGTGGTAAAAAAGGCGTTGTTAATTAGAAATGGTATAACGGCTGCAGAAAGGCAGTACGAGGGGGATCTGCCTTTGGAGGTAGTATGGGCTGAAGTCAGAAATAGGAAAGGAGCAGTCACCTTGTTGGGTGTTTACTATAGGCCCCCCAATAGCAGCAGAGATGTGGAGAAACACAATGGGAAACAGATTTTGGAAAGGTGCAGAAGCCACAGGGTAGTAGTCATGGGCGATTTCACCTTCCCAAATACTGATTGGAAGCTCTTTAGATTAAGTACATTGGACGGGGCCGTGTTGGTGCAGTGTGTCCAGGAAGCTTTTCTAACTCAGTATGTAGATTGTCCGACGAGGGGCAAGGCCATATTGGATTTGGTACTTGGTAACGAACCGGGACAAGTGATGGGCTTGTTAGTAGGTGAGCATTTTGGTGATGGTGACCATCATTCTGTGACTTTCACCTTGGTTATGGAGAGAAATAGGTGCGTGCAACAGGGTAGGTTTTACAGTTGGGCAAGCGGAAATGCTGCAAGACAGGATCTGAGGAGCATAATTTGGGAGCATAGGCTGTCAGAGAAGGATGTCATTGAAATGTGGAACTTTTTCAAGGAACAGATACGACGTGTCCTTGATATGTATGTACCTGTCAGGCAGGAAAGAGATGGTCGTGTGAGGGAAACTTGGTTGACGAGGGAGGTTGAACGTCTAGTAAAGAGGAAGAAGGAGGCTTACATAAGGCTGAGGAAACAAGGTTCAGACAGAGCGTTGGAGGGATACAGGATAGCCAGGAGGGAGCTGAAGAAAGGGATTAGGAGAGCTAAGAGAGGGCATGAAAAATCTTTGGCGGGTAGGATCAAGGATAACCCCAACGCATTTTATGCGTATGTAAGAAAAATGAGAATGACGAGAACAAGGGTAAGTCCGATCAAGGATAGGAGTGGGAGACTGTGTATTGAGTTGGCAGACATAGGAGAGATCTTGAATGAGTATTTTTCTTCGGTATTTACAAATGAGACGGGCCGTATTGTTGAAGAGGAGAGTATGAAACGGACTGGTAAGCTGGAGGAGATACTTGTTAGGAAGGAAGTTGTGTTGGACATTTAACAAAAACTTGAGGATAGACAAGTCCCCTGGGCCTGACGGGATATATCCTAGGATTATGTGGGAAGCAAGAGAGGAAATTGCAGAGCCGTTGGCAATGATCTTTTCATCTTCACTGTTAACGAGGTTTGTACCAGGGGATTGGAGAGTGGCGAATGTTGTGCCCCTGTTCAGAAAGGGAATAGGGATAACCCCGGGAATTACAGGCCAGTTAGTCTGACTTCGGTGGTAGGCAAAGTAATGGAAAGGGTTTTGAGGGATAGGATGTATGAGTATCTGGAAAGACACTGCTTGATGAGGGACAGCCAGCTCCGATTTGTGAGGGGTAGGTCTTGCCTTACAAGTCTTATTGAATTCTTTGAGGAGGTGACCAATCATGTGGATGAGGGTAGAGCAGTGGATGCAGTGTACATGGATTTTAGTAAGGCATTTGATTAGGTTCCCCATGGTATGCTTATGTGGAAACTCAGGAGGCATGGGATTTTGGGAAATTCGGCCAGTTGGATAGAGAACTGGCTAACCGGTCGAAGTCAGAGAGTGGTGGTAGATGGTAAATATTCAACCTGGAGCCCAGATAGAAGTGGAGTTCCGCAGGGACCAGTTCTGGGTCCTCTGCTGTTTGTAATTTTTATTAATGACTTGGAAGAGGGAGTTGACAGATGGGTCAGTAAATTTGCAGGCGATACGAAGATTGGTGGAGTTGTGGATAGTGAGGAAGGCTGTTGTCGGCTGCAAAGGGACTTAGATATGATGCAGAGCTGGGCTGAGGAGTGGCAAATGGAGTTCAACCCGGTCAAGTGTGAGGTTGTTCATTTTGGAAGGACAAATAATAATGCGGAATACAGGGTTAACAGTAGGGGTCTTAGTAAGGTGGAGGAGCAGAGGGATCTTGGGGTCTATGTTCATAGCTTTTTGAAAGTTGCCACTCAGGTGGATACAGCTTGTAAGAAAGCCTATGGTGTATTAGCGTTCATTAGCTGAGAGATTGAATTCAAGAGTCGAGAGGTGATGTTGCATCTGTCCAGGACCTTGGTAAGGCCACATTTGGCGTACTGTGTGCAGTTCTGGTTGCGTCATTTTAGGAAAGATGTGGAAGATTTGAAGAGGGTGCAGAGGAGATTTACCAGGATGTTGCCTGGAATGGAGAATAGGTCACACGAGGATAGGTTGAGAATGCTAGGACTTTTCTAATTGGAACGGCGAAAGACGAGGGGTGACTTGATAGAGGTTTATAAGATGATCAGGGGAATAGATAGAGTAGACAGTCAGAGACATTTTCCCCGTGTACAACAGAGTGTTACAAGGGGACATAAATTTAAGGTGAAGGGTGGAAGGCATAGGGAGGATGTCAGGGGTAGGATCTTTACTCAGAGTCGTGGGGGCATGGAATACGCTGCCTGTGGGAGTGGCAGAGTCAGAGTCATTGGTGACCTTTAAGCGGCAATTGGATAGGTATGTGGATGGGTGCTTCAGCTAGGACAAATGTTTGGCACAACATCGTGGGCCGAAGGGCCTGTTCTGTGCTGTATTGTTGTATGTTCTATGTTCTATCTATCTAATTTATATCACTATGGTTTAATCAAGGGAAGGTCATCTCTGATAAATCTATTGGAATTCTTTGAAGAGGAAATGAGCAGGCTGGACGAAGCACAGCCAATGGATGTTATCCACCTGGACTTCAAGAGGTCCATTGGCAAGGTGTCACACAGGAGATTATTGAGTCTGATAAGAGTCCGTGGTGTTAGAGGCAAGGTAATGGCATGAGTAGAAACTTGTCTGTCTGGTAGAAAGCAGAGAGTGGGGATAAAATGATTCTTCTCAAGATGGCAGTCGGTAACAAGTGGTGTTCTACTCGGCTCAGTGTTGGAATCGTAACTTTTTACTTGCTAAGTTAACAATATAGATGATGGAACTGAGGGATCTCTGGCTTAATTTACAGATGATACAAAGATAGGCAGATTGACCGGTCGTATTGAGGAGGCGGAGAGGCTGAAGAAGGATTTCGACAGGTAAAGAGATCAGCAGATCAATTCCAACGTTGGCAAGTGTGAGGTCATGCACTTTGGCACGAAGGATAGAGGCCTGGTCTATTCTCTAAATGGGGAGAAAGTTCAGAAATATGAAGTGCGAAGGGAGTTGGGAGGTCTAGTGCAGGGTTCTCTCAAGATAGGTTTGAAGGTTGAGGCAGTAGTCAGGATGGCAATCGCATTTATTATTGATGGCATTTATTACGGGAGGAATTGAATATAAAACAGGTTGTATACGGCTCTGGTCAGACCACATTTGGAGTATTGTGCGAAATTTTGAGCGAAATTAGGAAGGATGTAGTGCAGAACATTTTCACGACAAAGGTCATGGGAATAAAAAGCTTATCTTATAAGGAATGCTTGAGGACTCTGGGTCTCTACTCGATAAAGTTGAGAATAGTGAGAGGTAATGTAATGGAAACATTCAGAATAGTGAATGACCTGGACAGAGTGGATATTGATAAGATGTTTCTGTTGGTCAAGAAGCCGAGGGCACAGCATTAGATGAAAGGGAACACCTTTTAAAACAGTGATAAGGAGAGGTGTATTAACCAAAGAATGGCGAATCTGTGAAATTTATTACTACAGAAGGCTGTGAGGGCCAGGTCTTTGAGTATATTTGAGACGGAGGCAGATAGGTTTTTGGTTATCCAGGGGATCAACGGTTAAAGGTAGAAGTTTGGAGAATGGGTTCGAGAAACCTATCAGTTATGATTGAATGGCGGTGCAGATTTCAATTTCTGCTCCTATGCCTTATCGTCTTATGGTGTAAACCTGAAGGGGACACCTTGCATCTCTTAGAAGATGGATTCATGTTCTCCATGAATGTCAGAAGCTGGTGGGCATAGTTAACTGTTTTAGAATGCAGATATCTTGGCTGCTGCCTGGATGGTGGATAATGTGACATTCAGTGCAGCATTGCACATCAACTGCACTGTATTAATTTGGTGAGATTTTATTCAAAACCCAGCCATCCATGTCTCTCTCAATCTCTGTGGGGAGTGGGTGTTGGGGAGGATGGGCGTAACGTCCTCAGAGGCACTTAAGCTATCCAGAATCATGCATGCTAAATGAAACAATAGTCATGGAATTTATCAAATTCTCATTGTCTGTTTAGAATATATTGACTGATTGCCCATCCCCCTCCGGGTCCAATGGAATCACGTTTATTCTATCAGACCACTACAGATTAACCTTTACTCACTCCTCAAGATACCATCATCCCAGGGAAAAATCTGGTGGAACTCCTGTTCATTCTGTCTGTGGTAAGGAGAAAAAATGTCCACAATACCCCAAATACTGCCTCAACAACATTCTCAGGTTTGACCACAATAATTCCTTTCCCACACCTTGCTGGCTCTCTTTCTTTCATGTGGCACAGGAAACCATTCAGTTACAATGCACTGCCACTGATGTGGAACTTAAAACATCCTTACAGTTGTAGGTCAGCATCAATAAAGCAAGGACCAGTGGTACCTATTGAGATAGACATCACTCTCGTAAAGAGATTCAATCACAAATAATACATCAAAAACAGTGAATGGACACCTACTTGAATGGAAATCAGCTGACGAATTATGGGAATCAGGCAGAAGAAGGGAGCTACCTTTACTTTTGTTCTGACCTCATGGGATGTGTGCTGCACTGGTCAGGCCAGCATGTTATGCCGATCTTGAACTGTATAGCTGATTCAACTGTTCCATAGAACAGTGAGGAGTAAAACACATTGCTGTGGCTTTGCAGTGACACAGTACTGACCAGGTAAGGACTACCCATTGCATTTTCTAATGGGAATGAGGCAAGCTGATATCAACAGATTATTATTCTGTGACTCTAGATTAAGATCCAATGACATGACCACTATACACTGTCTTCCCATCTTTCAGATTTTGTGCAGAGAACAAGCTAAACATCTCAAGTGCCAATTATTTTGGAATGGACACGTGGTAAGAAGGGACTTGAAACAGATGTATCTGGAATTGACAAAGGCACAAACAATGGTTTATTCAGTCGTTGCTCTGAGGCAGAGGAGGGAACTAGGATGTCTTAATAATGGTACTGGAAAGGATTGGTGAGTGGGGAGGATATGGAGATGTAAACCTTAAAGGAGAAAATGAATCAAGGAGTCTGAGAACAGTCTGTTTCATCCTCGCATCTTGGTGAGTAATTTGCATTGAGTAATTTGTTCGTTATAATTTCCAAGAATGGAATATTTGATTGGAAATGAAAAGTTGACTTGCACTTTTCCAAAATTTACACACCATCAGTATCGATTCAATTCAGACAGTTTCACCAGACAGAGTGACTTATCAGGAACACCAACGAAAGCAAGAGTGGGATAGTAACCAGCTTGAATAACCAACAGTACGTCTTCAATCTGCGATGCTAATGGTTTCCAAGGCTGGGAAAGCCAGTAAAGACCTTAGGGTAAACTCCTGCCCATTGTTAGAACATTCCAGTCTATTGTTCCCAGATTCTCATCTCTCCTCCACCTCTCTCTGAAGCTACTGATCCCTGTTCCTCGGGTGAGCGATGCTCCCGTTCATACTATGGGATAAGACCCTGATAGCATTCCCTTGTTGACAGAAAAGGTAAACTCTCTCGGGGTGCTTAGTATGCATGGAGACTGAGATAATCATAATCTCTGAACGAATGTCTCCAGTTAACCCCTTTGAATTCAATACTGTTTTATTACAATTCAAAATAACTTTGAATATGTATGCTTTCTGGATGTGAAATGTGGCTGTAACTGAAGAAACGAATGTTGGAGATGGCAGATTGATTGTGTGTAATCATTCAGTCTGCGATGGATATGGAACTAATGCCAGAGGTTTAACTGCACATCAACATGCTTCTCTGCTCATAAGTAGAGAAATAAATCCTGTAACTACAGATCAGTCATTGCAAAGTCAGTAAAACATTGAGAGAACATCTATCATCCATCATCTGATGGAAAAATGTGCCTCATACAACGTGTGTTATAACAAACAAATGGCATGGATTTGTTAACAGAGGACTAAATGTGACAAACACAATTCAGATTGTTATTCCAGGATCAGAAAGGGCAGATGTGGGTCATGCTGTTGATGTTATCATGGTTAAGAAACAGTGATTAAGTATAATTTATTGGACGTTAATTAGATTGTGATTATGATATCGAGGAAAAGACAGAAGTTGGAGAAGACTGGGGGGCATGGCTGTTCAGACAGGGCGGCGGGACAGTGATGTTCCCCAGTCACCAGTATCGGAACCTTACTCTGTATAACTCGTATGAAGAACAGATTCTAGAATACATCGACAATGAGGAATTAGCAGAGTCAATTTTAATGAAATGTGTTAATGCAATACAATATACAGGAATAAAATGATTTTCTGTACAGAAACCAAAACATGCAAACTACAAAGTGATAAGGTTGTTAAACTGCATTCCTGATATGGAGCTATATAAATTGAAATGTGGATTACAGAACTATGGAAGTGATGTGCAATATTTATCAATCATTACTTGACCCACAGCTGAGATGCAATTTTCCCCTCTGTCAGTAATCCCCTTTACTGAGTTTCTCTGGTCCAGTCTCTCACACAGTATCTGGTTGGGGTGGATGGTTGTCATTTCCTGCTGTTCTTGGCACAGTCTATGAACAAAACGCTGCTTTCTTCATGGAACCAATCTATTGGCCTAATTGGTTCTGATAAGCTATCAGTTACCCAACTCTGTGATATTATTGGAAATGAATAATCTGGGATGACCGCCGGTATCAGCGCACTGCACTCAGGATATGGCGCCCAGACAAAGGGCTTGCAGTACAGAGGAATTTCTACCTAACACTTAAAACTTCGGCCTGTCCCTATCTATCTACCCTCATGCTGTCTTCGGACCTATCCATCTTCACCCTCATCTAACACCTCTTCCTCTCCCACTCAGTCAGTCGCTCCCCTTTCTATCCTCTCTCGGTTTATCTCCCTTCACTTTCTTTCTCCCTGTTTATTTCTCTCTCACAATGTCTATCTCCACACTCTCTCTCTATCTCCAATTGTGCAGTTGGAGATCTTGTGACTTCATGATAGGCTGAATGGTCTCCACCCGTGTTATGATAATTTTGAGGGTCTCTGAGCAACAATATATACTTTAGGCGCCTGGACAGACATGCTGGACCGGTGACAGGTACAGTGCTCAGTCAGCCATTATTACTTCATATTCTTTTCTGATCTGCAGCTGCCTTGAGAGTCTGTTCAAACAAAACAGGCTGAATGAAATTCGATCAGTAGAGAGGACGTTCATGACTGTGCATTTAATTCAGGCTTTAATGAAGTCTGAGATTCCAGAATAACATAAGCAATGGATGAAAAACAGGGCAACAGAAGAAATCGCAGCTGAGTACAACGTGTGGTTTCAAGTAGGTCCTCATGGTATTATCGCGAGATTATCAGTCCAGAAAATCAGCTCCTGTTCTGTGGACCCGAGTTCGAATTCCGCCACTGCAGATGGCAAAAATTCAATTCAGTAATTTCAAAATATCCCTGGAAGTAAGAATCTCCTGATGAGAATGAAATCATTGCCGATTGTCAGAAAAATCCATCTGATTCACTAATATCTTTCAATGAAGGAATCTTCCATCCTCATGCGCCTGGTTGACATGCAACTCCAGACCCAAAGCAATATGATTGACTCTCAATCGCCCTCTGAAATGGTCCAGTGAGTCATTTAGTTGTAACAATCGCTAAAAAAAAGGTTTTGAAGAAATGAAACCGGATTGATCACCTGATATCGAACTGGGCACCAGAAAAGTCAACATTAGAAACATCACTGTAGAACCTGCAAAGTCTTCCTTAGTAACATCTGAGGGCGAGTGCCAACATTGGGAGAACTGCCTTACAGACGAGTCAAGTAACAGCCTAACATAATCATACTCTTGGAATCATACCATAAAGAAATAACTCAGGCACGACCATCACCACGGATATATCGCGTCACAAAGGCAGGACCGATGCAGCAAAGGGGGCGGCTCAGTGCGATACAGTCGGGAGGTAGTTGCTCTGGGAGTCCCCAAAATTGACTCTGGACCCAATAAATTCCCATGGCTTCAGTTTAAACATGGATAAAGAAGTCTTTAACTGATTAACACGTAATGCCATTCCTCAGCTGAATCAATACTCCACCATGTTAAACAACATTTGGAGAAAACACTGACTGTGGCAAGGGCACAAAGTATATTCTGGCTGGGGATTTCAAGACTGGTTTGGCAGCAGTACTACTGATCACGCTGGTCGGGTCCGAAAGAACATAGCTACTAGATTGGGTCTGCAGAAGGTAGTGAGGGAACGAACGAGAGGGTTGAAAAATATACCTGACTTCAGCCTGACCAATCTACCAACTGCAAATGTGTCGGTCCATGACAGTATCGGTAAAGTGATCACTACTCTGTCCTAGTGGAGACATAGCCTCACGGTCACTTTGAGGATAAACTCTATTGCGTTGTGTGGCACTATCACTGTGCGAAATGGCACATACTTCGAACAGATCTAGCAACTCAAGACAGCGTCCATTAAAAAATGTGGACCATTAATAGCAACAGAACTGTACTCAAGCACAATCCATAACGTCACGGCCCAGCAAATTCCACACCCCGCCCATCCCGGCCCCAACCATTGCCATCAAGCAAGAGGATCAACTCTGGTTCAACGTAGCGAGCAGAAGCGCATGCCAGGAGCAGAACCAGGAATATATAAAGATAAAATGTTGATCTGCTCAAGGTTCCAAACAGAAATACTCGTTCAAAGTTTGGGAGAAGATTTGTAGCTCAGTTGCTCGTTGTTGTTGTTCTGTTCGCCGAGCTGGGAATTTGTGTTGCAGACGTTTCGTCCCCTGTCTAGGGGAACTGCCAACCGGAAACGGTAGGTACAAATCACTATAAATCCCAGAGGAACCATGACAGAAGCGCTTCACAGGAGGCTCCCAAGCACTGAGGATGTAACCTAGACAGGGGACAAAATGTCTGCAAAACAAACAGAAATACTTATGTGCCAGATCGCATAAACAGCAAGCAACAGACAGAGCTAAGCTACCCCACAACCAATGCACCAGAATTAAGCTCTGCAGTCCTGCTAATCCGATCGTTAACAGTAGTGAACGATTAAACAACTCAGTGAAGTAGGAGTCTCCACAAATATCCCCATCCTCAATGATGGAAGACCCAAGCACATCAGTGCAAACGATAAGGCTGAAGCTTTCGCAGAAATCTTTACTCAGAAGTTTCGAGTGGATGATCCATTTCGGCCTCCTCCCATGGTCCCAATCATTACAGATAGCAATCTTCAGCAAATCCGATTGACTGATATCAAGAAACGTTTGAAGGTACTGGATACTGCAAAGACTATGGGCCATGATAACATGCTGACAATAGTCCTGAAGACTTCTACTCCTGAATTTCATACTCCACGAGGCAAGCTGTTCCAATATGGTTACAAGCCGACCATGGGAAAAACTGCTCAAGTGTGTTCTGCACATAAAACACAGGACAAATTCAACCTATCCAAATGTCGCCTCATCAGTCTCCTCTCCATCATCAGTAAAATGATAGAAGGTGTAATCAACATTGTTATCGAGCAGCACCTGCTCAGCAATAACCTACTCAGGGACGCCCAGTTTGGGTTTTGCCAGGGTCACTCAGGTCCTGATCTCATCACAGCCTTGGTTCAAACATAGAAAAGGGAACTGAATTCCAGCCCTTTACATCAAGGCTGCATTATGCCAAATGTGACACTAAGAAGCCCAAGCAAACATTGTATCGTGGTCCAACACTTCATTATTGGAGTCATACTTGATAGATAGCAAGATAGGCATTGTTGTTGGAAATCAGTCATCTCAGCTTCAGAAAATGTCTGCAGTAGTCCCTTAGGATAATATCCTATGTCGAAACATCTTCAGCTGCTTCAACAATGATCTTCCTTCCATCATAAGGTCGGAAATGGGGATATTCGGCAATGACTGCACAATGTTCAGCACCATTCGTAAATGCTCAGACACTGAAGCGGTTCATGCCCAAGTGCAACAAGATCTGGACAATATCCAGGCATCGGCTGGCAAGTGGCAAGTAGCATTTGCGCCACTCAAGTTCTGACATGACCATCACCAATAAGAAACAATATGACCACTTGGTATTCAGCAGCACCGTCATCACTAAATTCCCCCACTATCAATATCCTGGGGATTATCATTGATCAGAAACTCAACTGGACTCCGCACATAAATAGCAGAGGTAAAAACAATGACTGCAGATGCTGGAAACCAGATTTTGGAAGAGTGGTGCTGGAAGAGCACAGCAGTTCAGGCAGCATCCGAGGAATGCTGCCTGAACTGCTGTGCTCTTCCAGCAGAACTAATCCAAAAAACATAAATATAAGAGCAGATCAGAGGCGAGGAATACTGAGTGAGTAACTCATCTCCTGACTACCCAACTCCTGTCCACCACCTACAAGGCACAATCAGGAATACAAAGTTAAAAATCATACAACACCAGGTTATAGTCCAACAGGTTTAATTAGAAGCACACTCGCTTTCGGAGCGTCGCTCCTTCATCAGGTGATAGTGGAGGGATCAATCCCAACACACAGAATTTATAGCGAAAATTTACAGTGTGATGTAACTGAAATTATACATTGAAAAATTGCTCATCTGTTAAGTCTTTCATCTGTCTGAATACCATGATAACTTCACTCCTTTCATGTGCATATCACAAAAACCTTTTTAAAAAAGTTTCATTCTCAAGTTCGCTGTTAACAACGGTGATAGCTAGACAATATGTTGGCAGTGTTTGCCCTCTGTGTTCTCTGTCTTTGCCATGATGTTTAGATTGATTCTAATCCAAAAAGTGAGATAACGGAGTTCTACATGAATTCATGCAGTTTTTGAGCAAAGTACAATGTAACCCTGCAAGTACAAATTCAACCCACAAAATATATGTTTGCATGTCGGTCTTGGTCTGTCTGTGCATGTGTGTCTGTCTGGGTTGGGGGTTGTGAGTGTGAGAAAGTGTATGTGTGTGTAGTGAGGATAGAGTGTCTTACGTCTGTGAGGGGGTGCATGTGAGAGTGTTGGAGTGTGTGTGTCTGTAAGGGTGCGTGTGGGTAGCTATGTGCACGTCTGTACATTTGTGTGTCCGTGTGTTTGTGTGTATAGGAGTACCTGTTTGTGTGAGTGTGTGTGTGTGGAGGAGTGTCTCTGTGTGTGCATAGTGCAATGGTGGTCAGCTGAATGTGACATGAACCCAAGGTCCCGGTTTAGGCCCTCCCTATGGGTAGCGATCTTAGCTATTAGCCTCTGCTCGGCCACTTTCCACTGCTGCCTGTCCTGAAGTCCGCCTGTTGGACTATAACCTGGTGTTGTGTGATTTTTAATTTTGCGCACCCCAATCCAACACCGGCATCTCCAGATCAAGCCAGAAATGAGATGAATTAATCCTCACTTGCCTGAATGAGCTGCCCCAACAACACTAAAGAAGCTTCACCGCATCCATGACAAAGCAGCCCATTCGATTTGCACCACATCCACAAGCATTCACTCCCTTCACCACGGTCGCTGATGAGCAGTAGTGTGTACTATGTACTAGACAAAATTCAGAAATTCCCCAAAGATCCTCAGAAAGCTCCTTCCAATCTTACGAACACTTCTATCTACAATAACAAGGGCAGTAGACTTTTGGAACACCACCACCTTCAAACTCCCCTCCAATACCAGTGAACATTGTGATTTGGAACTATATCGTCGTTCCTTCACTGTTGCTGGTCAAAACCCTCGGAATCCCTCCTTACTCACTAGTGGGTCAACGCACAGCAGGTAAATTGGAGCAGTTCGAGAAGGCAGCTCAGCACCACCTTCTCCAGGGTGGGCCCATACAGCGATGCCCACATCCAAAATAGATACTTTAAAATTACTTCCAAGTTGAGCATCTGATTTGAATACGAATAGGAAAGCTGTGTTTGGAATATTGAACATTTTAGACTTTGCTTTTATTAAAGGGTGCTCAGGGTTCGACGATATATTGTTGCTGAGTGCTGTGATAAATTGCATCTGTTTTGTTAAAATCTACAATACTGGTGTAACAGGATCAATCCCTCGAAAATATCAGACTTATAATGACAGTCATTGTAGAGACAATGTACTCCCGCCAGATGAGAATCACAGACAACAGCTTATATTGAAAATATAAATGGACTGCTGGCTGAAACTGAATTCTCCCACCATCCATATCATAGGTATTATCATTGACTGGAATGTGAAGTCAAATCAACATACAAATGCAAGGCTTCCAAGAGCAGGTCAGAGACTTACACTTCTGCACTGAATAATACACCCTATGACATAAATGGCATGAGATTTCGCAATAGATTTAGGTCATTCATCCAATTCCTTCACTCTGAACCTGTGCCATTTTGTCATTGTCTCTATGACAAGTGGATATATTTTCACACACTGACTGTATCAATCTTTGCGGTAATCGATCAGTTTCAATCAGACGCCCCACCCCTATTGTTCTTCTAAATTCCATCGAGTCCACACACTGTCACTCAGAATGACAAGCGCTTCAAGCCGAAGGACATTAGAGAAACAGACAAGCTTTCAGACAAAATGCTGATTTTATGGGTTTTTTTGTGAAATTCACTTTTATTCCAATTCTTATACGTTTTATTTAAGTTCTGTCATCAGCTGTGGTAGGGCTTGAAACAGGTCGCATGAAAAAATGTCTTTTTTTAATAAGCTTTGCTCCTGAATTACATCCAGCGAAATTCCTACTTTGATATATTGTCTTAATCATGAAGTAACGTCCAAGAAAATAACAATTTTGTGATTGAAATATTAGTAACTGAAAAAGTGGTTGGAAGAGAGTTTGAAACATTAAGTCTGAATTTTACCAACGTCTAGACAATGGTTTGAGTAGCAACAGCGCTGACGCAGAGATGAAGATTGGGGATATTAGGAGCTGGTAGTGGACAAGTTTGGTGACAGACGGAATACGAGAATACATCAGTTCAGGTCTAAAAGGGATCTCGACGTTGTGCAGTTTTGTTCTCAGATGTTTGCAATTCATGGATAATGAATGGAGACTGCAATTGAAACTGAAGACAACAGTTTATGACTGTGCTGATCTCTCCTCCGCGAAAACACATGACCGCCAACTGGGCACAGCTGACTGGAACATAGACAGGAAGTGTGAACATCTCTGAACGTTCCTCTCACTGCTGTAACAGGGCAGCTTTGGAACTTCCATACAGAATAAGCTTCAGTAATTTATTTATTAAAATTGACAAACATCTTAATGCAGGTCTATTGCTGTAAAATCGTACTTTTTACGCTTTTTGGCTTCAGTACAAAACCAAAAATGAGAAGGACAATGAACCTATTCATTAAGGGAGCAAATGAATACAATATTGGCTGGGAGCCAGGATGAGAGACTGCATCGGGAGTACAATGATATTCCCCAGTCATCATCGCACTTTGTGATGGATAGAATTAAGTCTCATGCACAACAAGGAAACAGCCAATGTTTGGGAGATGCAATGCTGAATGACACTGTGATCTAAACAGGATCATTTTAAATGTGTTAAAATGAACTATATTTTATACACACACTATTTAATCAATAGGTATACAGGTTCAGTGGGGTCACTGGACCTGAAACATTAACTTTGATTTCTCTTCACAGATACTGCCAGACCTGCTAAGCTTTCCTTCCAACTACTGTTTTTGTTTGACATTGATCATATTGTACAACCTGGCAGGATACTGACAATTAAAAGCTGACACTAATAACACAATGTGAAGGGCTATGTGGACAATACAGGAGAATTACAGAAGAGACATTGCTCATTCCAAGCTGGAATAGACGATGGGCTGAGTTTCCAACACCTTTGCTGTAATAATTCCGTGGTATGTATTGAAAGCCTTTGGAGAGGGGGATATTCAAGATTGTTCAATGAAGGATACAAAGTATTCCATCATCAATAATCTATTCTTATCATTTCGTGAAGTTCAGCTGCCTCAAAATTTCTTTTCAAACTTAGTGGATTTCCGGAGATTTACAGGATATTCAGAATTTTTTTCCTTTCGAATCTAAAATAAGAAACAGATTTCGGGCATAATACGGGTGTCACAGACACACCAACTGTAATAGTAACAGGAAAGGACCACATTGTCCAAATATAACCAAGTTCAACATGTAAACCGGTCAAGAAACATTAAATATAATGATATGGAAACATGAAATACAAACTGAAAACGGTGGAGAAAGGCAACAGGTGAGGAAGCACGCAGAAACAAACAGTTAACATATCGAATATGATGTGACACTGTTCTGTTAAAGTCATATTCGAATCAAAGGTTAATTCTGTGCAACTCTGCTCAGGAGGTACGAGACCTGCTAAGTTTCGCTCCAGCTCTTTCGATTTCTTTTTCTTTCTGAGTTGTGAAAACATTTCTGATCAGAATGATAACAGCAAAGCTGCAATCTCAGTTGAATCTCCACTAATTTGTTTTGGATTTTATATGAGGAATTACAGACTTACTATGTTTGACAGGACTCTAAATATCGATGATGTATTGCATTGTGAGAACTTGCCATGAAAATGTTGAAACAAAAACAGAAGTTGCTGCAAAGGTCACAGGTGTGGCAACATCTGTGCAGATGAATCAGAGTTAACATTTCGGGTCCGGTGACCCTTCCTCAGAACTGATGGTACCCATGAAAATGTTGCTTGATATGCAGAAGACGCTGAATAGCTGTTAATGGAGACTGTTAGTAGCTAACAATAGGGAATGTTTAATGGAAAGCTCTGTGAGAACTAGGCATGGTGTATGGGTAGGGGGATAGGACATTAGGGAGTTCAGGCCCGAAAATTATTGAAATTGATTTTGAATCTGAAGGGCTGCAGTGTCCGCACATGGAAAATGAGGTGCTGTTATTTCAGTTTCCGCTGAACATTCCTGGAGCATTGCATCAAGCCTGACACAGCGATGTTGGTCAGGTAACAGGATGGGCTGTTAAACTGGCAGGCAACTTGAAGTTCAGGGCATTTTGCAGAAGTTGAACATGGATGTTCTGCAAAGCGGTCACCTAGCCTCCATTCTGACCAATGGGCAGCAAGCTCCTGCCCGTCATTCTAAAGAGTACCCTGAAAAGATAGCAACTGTGCATGCTTTCAACTGCCTAGTGCTCCCAGGAAAAGTTGAGAAGAATAGGGTGGGGGGCATCCCCTAGAACAGGCATAACAGTAAAGTTCCAAGAGGATTATACACAGTTTACAGAGAAATATTCACAGGAAAAGTGGGCAACAAATTGGCAAATGCAGTATAACTTGGGAAATTGTGAGATTCATATTTTCTTGTATCCTTCAAAATGAACAGGATGCTATTTAAATGGTGGAAACTGTAGAAAGCTGCACCATATAGGGACCAGGAGGTAATTGTGCAGGAAGCACAGAACGCAAGAACACAGATACAGCAGAACATCAGGAAGCGGAATGGAATGCTGTTCCTTATTTCAAGTGGTTTCTAGTATTAGAGTTTTGAGTATCTATCTTAGGGCAATTGTACAAAGTGCTGATGAGACCACATCTGGAGTAATGTGAGCAGATTTTGTTTCTTTATTTAAGGAAATATATCACTTAATTGGAGGTATTTCAGAGAAGATCCAATGGGATGATCCCTGGTTTGGAGGAATTATCCTTTAAGCAAAGGCTGAACAGCTTGGGACTCCACTCACTGGAGTTGGGAGAATGAAAGGTGATCTCTTTGAAACATACAGGATTCTGTCGAGGTTTGACAGGGTAAATAGTGAGAGGATGTTTCCCATCACGGGAGAGTCTGGAACCAGATTCTGGATCAGTCACGGAATCAAGTACCCTGTTTCTGTTTTGTCATGTTTAAGGCTACACAGATACAGGTATGGGGTTTCAGTAGCAGCGGAGCTGGTGTGAGGCAGAGACAAGCAACATTTTAGAAATTGGAATTCCTGGTGTTTGTGATTGTGTGGATATCTGATCAGAAGGTCACGTTGGGGTCAGATATGGGAGCAATATTGTGAAGAGTGTAGTTCTGCCTCAGAGAGTTCCCAATGAGAGGGAGGGACTCAGCAGTAAGGGAAAGGAATTTGTCATAGCAACTGAAGCAATGGGTTTAACCATGACAATGTTTTATTGGAGGAAATTGGAGCTAATCGAGTAGTGGAAGCGTGGTAAGCAGTATGGTAATTGAGTAACAGTGGAGCAAAGGAGAGTGATGATGGGGAGGCAGAGCTGCACATTGTCAGTATTCATGTGAAATCTAACACGGTGCTTTTGGACGAAGTCACCTCTTGGCAGTATGTAGATGAAATACAGGAGGGGCCAAAGATAGATCCTGAAGGGACACCACAAACACGGAATGCAGAAAGGCAAAGGAGAGTGGAGATGGAGCAGGATTTTCTAACGACAGTGAGGTCAAATATTAGTTTTTAGCAGAATTTTTGAGAAGGACATAACCAGAAAAGACAGACAGACCGAACAAGGAACAATATCTGACAATTGGTGAGGCGGGTGTGACAAGCAGGAGGACGAGGAGATGGAATTGGAATGTCTGTAGTTTAGCGAGAAAAAGGATAAGGTGAGCTTGGGTAAGGCTTGACAAGAGCCCAGAGAAAGATATTAGTTTAGGACTAAAATGAGGCAGTTTCGCTCGGTGGGCTAGTGGGAGTGAGGGACGCAGCAGAGGCAGCTGATCGGATTGTTTCAATCTTAGTGACACAGAAACTCCATGTGCACCTCATTGTTGTTATTGGAGGGGAGGGTGAAGGAGGCAGGATGATGGACAGTGTTTTGGAAATAAACAAGGAAACAAATCTGGGTTAGTGATATTTAAAATGAGTGAACAAACCTGATGTATTTAACTTTTATCCAGAATTTTAAACTGTACAACGGAAGTCCAGGTTTGAATCCCACCTCTGCATATGGCAGAATCTGAATTCACCACAAAATAATTGTTATTAAGAATCGACTGATCTCCATGGAACCATTGTCTATAGCAGAAAAAAAATGTGCAATGTCACTCATTTTATTAACCATTGCAAAGTCTCAAATGAATGAAACTGGATGGACATGACATCTACCAAGGCTCTAGAAACTACAACCACAGAATCAACGCTCTCCACCCTGCAGCGTCCTCCTCACTAACATCTGGGGGCCATTGCCAAAATGTGGAGAGCTGTCAAGGAACAGCCTGATCTACTCATACACACGAATCATATCTTGTAAACAATGACCAGACACCATAATTACCATCCCTAGATATGTCCTGTCCTACCAGCAGGACGGACTAGGGAGAGGTGGCGTCACAGAGGCGTGCAGGCAGGGAGGATTTGCCCTGGGAGTACTCAGCATTGACTCCGGCCCCAAGGAGGTCTCATGACGCCTGCTGATTACCACGTACCGTACTCCCTCTGCTAATGGATCAGTTTTCCTCCGTGTTGAGCAACACTTGGAAGAAGCACTAAGGGAGTAAATGTTGGCAATCGTACTCTGGTTACAAGACTTCAATGTCCACCATCAAGAGTAACTCAGCAGTTGGATTAGTGACTGAGTTGGTTAGGTCCTAACGGGCATAGCTGTTCAACTGGACCTGCAGCAGGTGGTGAGGGAAAACCATACTTAATTGTATTGTTATGAATTGACCAGCTGCAGGTGCATCTGTCCAAGACAGCATTGGTAAGAGCGACCATCACACAGTCCTTTTGGAGACAAAGCCTCGCCTTAAATTTGATAAAGTCCTCCATTCTGTTGAGTGACATTATTAATGTGCTAAATAGCAACTCAAGACTGGGCCTCTGTGAGGCACTGTAGGCCAACAGTAGCAGCAAGAATTGTAATCCAGCACCATCTGAAATCTCATGGCCTGTCATATCACCCACTCAACCATTGCCATCAAGCCAGGGGTTCAATCCTGGTTCAATAGAGACTGCATGAGGGCATGCCAGGAGCAGCATCAGGCATACCTAAAAATGAAGTGCCAACCTAGTGCAGGTACCAAACACGACCATCAGATCTGAGCTCTGCAGTTCTGCCACACCCAGTCGTGAATGGTGATGGATAATGAAACAACTCACTGGAGGAAGCATCACAGATATCTCCACCCTTACTGTTGGAGGGGCCTCACACATCCATGCAAAAGTTAAGACGACAGCATTTGCAGCAATTTGAAGCCAGTTGTGCCAAGTGGATGATCCATCTCACCCTTCTCCAGTGGTCCCCAATATCACAGATGCAAGTTTAAAACAAATGCGCTTCACTTCATATTAAACTAAGAAATGGACAAATAGTGTAAAGGCTGTGGGCCCTGCCAACATTCTGGCAACAATACTGATGGCTGTGCTCCAGAACTTGCCACCCACAAAACCAAGCACTGGCAACTACCAACAATGTGGAATATTCCCCAGGGATGTTCAACACAAAAACACAGGGCACATCCTACCCAGCCAACATTCCATACTCGATCAACAGTGAAGAAATCAATGGTGACACCGACAGTGCTTTCAAGCAGCAGCTACTCAGTGACACCCAGTTTGGGTTCTGCCAGGGTCACTCAGTTCCTAACCTTGCCTCAGACCTGATTCACAAAGTCAGAAACAGTTGAATCACAGGAGTGAGGACAGCCCAGTCCCACTCGAAGACCACGATTTCTACATCAGTGACATCTCCCGACTCCACCTTAATATAGCTCATTCGCTGAATCTCTCATCAATCCCTGTGTTATCGCTCGACCTAATTATCCAAACACACTCCTGGCAAGCTTCCCTGTCATCTCAAGAATATCTAAAACCATGCTGCCCAAGTGCACACTTGTACCAAAACATGTCCATCCATCGAAATGAGATGTCAATTTTATTATATAAAACTTTTAAGTTACCTTGAGAAAGTGGTTAGAAACAACTTTTGGGATTTGCACGTTAACGAACCGAAACCTACACCCCATTCTAAAAGAGGGAAGACATAAAAGTCAAGTTTAGTTCAATATATCATTTCAGTTGCATGACACTGTAACCTTTTACTATAAATTCTATGGTTTATGATTCGACAACTCCCTGATGAAGGAGCAGCGCTCCGAAAGCTATTGCTTCCAAATAAACTTGTTGGACCATAACCAATTTTAACTTTGAATTTTAAGTTTGCCCCTAATAAAGATGGTAGTTTTCACTCAGGCCGAATCGCCACCTGAGGCGTTTCTCCGTTTGCTGTAAACACGGTACTGGGAGCTTCAAAATTGTGTTTTCCGATGTGCACCAAATGTCTATAAAACCTCTCAGCCCATACCAATACCATATCCATTCCGCTTCCTGCTGATTATTTCTTTCCTTCGCTTACCCTGCCCCTCCACATGTTCCCAAGTCTTGGTCACAGAGATACTGCGCTGCCCACGAGGCTCCCGCCCCTCACTAACTGATGGGTTGGAGGATCAGCCGCCATTGCCCAGTCCTCCAAACCCTCCACTTCTCCTCCTATTAGTTCGACACTGACATCAATCACCTGGGGCTCATTATGGACTGGAGCATGCACAATGCTTCCTGTTTTTGCTGCTGTTCATCAGTTACAAGAGTAAGGGTTTATTCCTGTCTCCATAGTGTGTGGCAACAACAACTACTTGCATTGTATGGCACCTTTCACATTGACAAATTTCCAAAGGTGCTTCATGGATGATCAAAACGTTGATGAAAGAGAACGATTTTAAAGGAGGACAAATAAGGATAGGAAGGGTATTCTAGAGGCTGGTGTCTTCGGCAGCTCCAATCATGCAGCGTTGCAGGTGGGTAACAGCTAATAACGGAGACAGTTAATGATGACTTATAGGCAGTGCATCATGGCCGGCTATGTAATAACAACGCCTGGTGTGTGGTATAAGGGGGTAGGAGATTGTCCCTAAAATAATTTACTTGATATCAAGTCCAGAAGGCTGCAGGGTCCCCAAGCAGAAAATGAGGTGCTGTGTTTCCAGCTTGTGCTGAGCTTCACTGGAACACTGCAGCAAGCCTGAGAAAGAGGTTGGCCAGGGAACAGGGTGGGGTGGTAAAGTGGCAGGCAACTGGAAGCTCTGGGTGAGTTTTGTTCTGCGAGGCAGAGACCACTTTGAATATTGTCGACTGGAGTATGAACTGTAGGTGCTGCTTCACCTATAAGGTGTGTTTTGGCTCTTGGATTCTGAGGAAAGAAAAGGTAAATGAGTAAGTGTTACACCTTCCGCGGTCTCAAGGGAAGGTACTGGGGTGGGGCTGGGGGGGAATGTTGAGAGTGAAGGAGGTCCGAGGTTGTCTGAGAGGTGACGGTCCCTGCAGAAAGTGGACAAGGGAGGGGAGGGGAATATGTCTGATGGTGGCATCTTGGAGTGGGTGGAAATGAGAGCTGATGATCTCTTTTCTGCATGCAAAAGTCACCATGAGCTTCCAGTTGCCTGCTACTTTAACATCCCACCCTATGGCCTGGCCAACATCTGTCTTACACTTCCTGCAGGTTTCCAGCAAAGATCAGAATAAGCTGGAAGAACCACCTTATTTTGCACTTTGGAATCCTGCAGCCCTCTGGACTCAACACAGAGTTTAATAATTTTAGGGCCTGAACTCCCCCATGTCCTCACCCTTACCGCCCACACCAGGCCATATTTTCACATATCTATGGTTATCTACTAACAATCTCCATTAACAGTTATTTACCCTCCAAGCCAGATAGTTACCCAGAACTGGTCTTCTCGCTCTATCCTGATCTATTATTTCCCCCTTACATCCTCTCTACTGCACACCTCCCCCACTCTACCATCTGCACATAAACTGATATTTCCCTACTATCAGTTCTCAGGACGGGTCACCGGATCCGCAACGTTAAGTCTGATTTCTCTTCACAGATGCTGCCAGACCTGCTGGCTGTTCCAGCACTTATTGTTTGTTTCTGATTTACAGCAACCGCAGTTCTTTTTAATTCTAATTTAGCAGGAGTTTCTTATTCAGATCTGGCAGCCTACACCATGTGTTTATAAATCCTCCTTTTCCATACTAACTCCATTTCTCTCCCACTCCACTCTGAGTCCCCCCTCACAGTGACGTGGTGCCTGCACAGCTCATGGTCACGTGTCATCTTGCTGGCTACGGCCCTTATTCACTCTCATTGGCTGAAGGACCACATTGACTCTCCACCTATTCGTCTGGAGTTGCCGTCAATCAGCCGGGTCACATTGTGAGGTGAGTGGTGGGATCCTCCCTCTCTCTGCCTTGGGATTAGCTTCATTATTCACAGTGAATGGGACATTATCACAGAGAACAGGTGCTGAGGGCTATTTTGCCCATTGCGGCTGTACTCTCTCCTTCTGGAGATGTTGCAAATCTGTCCCAACTCCCCTCCTATTTTTTCCAAAGCCCTCCAGATCTTCCCTCAAAGTTAAATTCCAAATCTTTTTGAGAGTAACTACTGAATCTGCATCCACCTGCCGTTCAAAGGGTTCCAGCTGCTCAGAACTTGTTCATTAAAATAATCTTCACATCTTTCCCCTGCATTACTTGTCAATTACCTGAAAGTAGTTGCCAAAAATTGTCGCAAAATTAATAATTCTCCCTGTCTCTCTGTAAATTAAATATCCTGGAAACAAATCTGCTCTGGGACGAAATCAGTGCTTAACCTTTTCAGCTCCAAGGAGAATTATCTGAACTTCTGCTAAGAGAAACTTATCATAATTTTAATTTATTAGTCACAGAAATGTACAGCACAGAAACCGATCCTTCGGTCCAACTCTTCCATGCCAACTAGGAATCCTAAATTAATGGAGACCTATTTGCCAGATGTTGGCCAATACCCCTCTAAACCCTTCCTATTCATGTACCCAGACAGATTACTTTCAAACGTTGTCATTGCATCAATCTGTAATACTTCCTATGGCAGCTCATTCCACACTCAGTTTGAAAACATTTCCCCTTAGATCCCTTTTCAAAAATTTCACTCTCACAATATACCTATGCCCTTTAGCTTTGGACCCACCTAACCTGGGAAAAAGACCCTGGCTCTTCACCCTCTCCATATCCCTCATGATTTTACAAACCTCGATAAGGTTACCTCTCAGTCTCCGATTCTCCAAGGGAAATAGCCCCAGCCTATTCAGCCTCTCCCTATAGCTTTAACCCTCCAACCCTGGCAAAGTCTTTGCAAATCTTTTCTCAACCCTTTCAATTTTCACAACATCTTTCGTGGAAATGGGAGATTAGAACTTCAAGCAGAATTCCGTAAGTGGCTGAATCAATGTCCTGTACAGCCGCAATATGACATTGCAACTTTTATATTCAATGCACTGACGAATAAAGACAAACCTACCAAATGTCTACTTCTTTACCCAGTCTACTCGCGACTTCACTATCAAGGAACTATGAAGCTACACTCCAAGGTCTCTTTGTTCAGCAACACTGATCAGGAGATCACCATTAGGAGTATAAGCCCTTCCCTGATTTGCCTTTCCAAAACGCATCACCTCACCTTTATCGATATTAAACTCCACCTGCCACTCCTCGGCCCATTGGCCCATCTGATCAAAATCATATTGTACTCTAAACTGGCCATCTTCGCTCTCCACTCCACCGCAAATTTTGGTGTCTTCTGTAAACCTACTAACCATACCTCGGATATTCACATCCAAGTCATTTATATAAGGACCCAGTGTAGACCCTTGCAGCACACCAATGTTCACAGGCGTCCATACCACAAAGCTACCCTCCATCACCATCCTCTGTCACATACCTTCAAGCCAATTTTGTATCCAAATGGGTATTTCTCCCTGAATTCCATGTTATCTAATCTTGCTCTATGCCCATGTGGACGACGTCCGCAGTCTACCGTTATTAATCATCTTTGTCACTTCTTAAAAAAACTCAATCCATTTAGAGAGAGACAATTTCTCACACACAAAGCTATGTTAACTATCACTAATCGTTCCTTATATTTCCAAACACATGGTAAATCCAGTCTCGCAGAATCCTCTCCAACAACTTGCCTGCCACTGACTTCAGGCTCACTGTTCTCTTGTTCCATGGCCTTTCCTTAGCACTTTTTTTAAAAAAGAAATAATTGCACCTGTCTTCCAGCACCTCACCTGTCACAAACGATGACGTAAATATCTCAGGAAGGGTCCCAGCAATCACTTCCCTAGCTTTCCACAAATTTCTGGGATACATCTGATCAGGTCCCCGAGATTTATCCACCATGATACGATTTAAGACATCCAGTACCACCTCCTCTGTAACAGGGACACTTTTCAAGTCATCACTATTTATTTCTCCAAACTCTCTAACTTCCATATCCTTTTCCAGTAAAGAAAAACTTGGAATACGAGAATAGTATAGTGTCTCTCCCACCTCCTGTGGTTCCATAGATGGTCTTCTTGATCTTTAAGGAGTCCTATTCTCTGCCTGGTTATTGTTCAATCTGTGATGTATTTATCTAACCTCTTTGGATTCTCCTTAAGCCATTTCCTGAAGCTATTTCATGACCCCTTTATTGCTCTCCTGATTTCCCTCGAGGATACTCCTGTAAAACTTATCCTTTATCACAATTCCTCTGCCTCTGCCATATCTGATCCCAGAAGAAGCAATTCCACTCCAGGACATCCCAGAAAGGGTTCCTATTTCAAGCACTGCAATTTCCCTCACACTTGTTAAACAATGACGTTCAATGCATATCCTCCACTTCCTGCAACTCCACCTTTATACCAACCCTCCAACCACAGTAAGAATATAATCCCCCGGTCCTCACCTGCCACCCCACTAATCTCCAGATACAGCGCATTCACCTGTGCCATGTCCGCTACCTACAGTCAGACCCCACCACCAAGGGATATATATCCCTTCCCACCCCTATCTGTGTTAATCAAAGACTATTCCCTTGTTAGGTTGAGCCTCCCCTCTCAACACCCGACCCCTCACCTTTCCTTACTGCCACTGGAGATGTCGAAACTGTGCCTACACCTTCCCCCCTCACCTCTGTCGAAGACCCCAAATTATCGTTTCACACCAGGCAGAGATTTTCCCCCACATCTAAACACCTCATCTACTCTATCTGGACACTATTGTCAAATTAATATGGATAATGCAGAAAATATGCACATCTTTGGATCTGGGAGGAAACCTATGCAGACACTGGAAAATGTGCAAATTTCACACAAAGAGTCGCCATCGACTGGAATCAAACGCAGTTCCCTGGTGCTAACGCATCATGCTAACCACTAAGCCACAGTACAATGGGATCTTTGGTGCTGATGTGCTACCCCAGAGGTACCTCATCCACTCACCATGCCCACAGGCCGAGTGATATTATTGCTAGACAGATAATCCAGACACCCAGATAACGTTCTGGGGTCCTAGCTTTGAATCCCGTCACAGCAGATAGTGGAATGTGAATTCAATAAAAACTTGAAATTAAGAATATATTGATGACCATGAACCCATTGTCTATTGTTGAAAAAAAATCTGGTTCAGTAATGTCTTTCTGCGAAGGAATCTGCCAACCTAACCTGGTATGGCCTGCATGTGACTCCAGGCCACAGCAATATGGTTGACTGTTACCTGCCCTCTGGACCCAGCAAGTAACACCCTCATCCTGTGAACGAATAAAGGCAAAAAAAGGTGAAGTCTTCTTTACAATAATAATATTCTCACAAATAACAGTGATCTCCTGCAAAATTTGCTTCTCAATCCCCGCTGTCTATTGGGAAAGAAAAGAGAGGGGTCAATAGTATAATCCCAATAAGGTGATCATCAATTTCTTATTTCCCAGTTCCGCCCATTTAACATCCCTGGATGTACTCCCAGGAATTTCCTCCTGAATTCCAGCCATAATGTTATCCCAAATCAAAAATACCTCCCGCCTGCTCTGTTGCCCCATTTTTACCCTTGCTATACCATCTATACCCTGGAACATTAAGCTGCTAGTCCGATCCAATCCTGAGTCATGCCTCTGTAATTGCTATAATATCCCTGTGCCACGTTCAAAACCATACCCTGAGCTCATCTGCCTTCCCTGTCGGACCCCTTGCATTGAAGTAAATGCAGTGTAACTGCTCAGTCCCACCTCGTTCTCTGTCTTGTCCTTGACTGTTTGACCTCTGAACTGTACCAGCCTCAGACCTACCTCTTTTCTCACTATCTCTTTCGGTTTACACCCACTCCCTCATTGGTTTAATGCCGCCTGAGTAGCACGAGCAAACCTTCCCACCCAGTGCAGGTACAATCCATCCTTCTTATGTCAGTCAATTCAAAACCACAAGAAATTCCAATGATCCAAAAATGTGATTCTTTCTCCGCTACACTAATTCACCAACCCTATCCTGCTATTCCTACCCGCACTAAAATGTGGCACCGGGTGTCAGTACTATCCTCAAAGACCTATTTTTTAAATCTCTAGGCTAATTTCCTGTATTCTCCCATCAGGACGTCATCCTTTTCTATTCCGACATCGTTGGTAACAATGTACAACGGCCTCCCCTTAAAGGGTTATTCTCCCCTTTGAGAATATTCTGCTCCCTCTCTAAGACATCCTTAACCCTGGCATCAGGCAGGTACTACACCATTCTGATGTCTCACTGTCAGTTGCAGAAACGTCAGTCTGTTCCCCTTATCAGAGTCCCCGATCACTAGCGATCATCCAAAACCGTATTTCCCTCACATTACAGTAGAGCCAGTCTCATTGCAGGTAGAGTGGTTAGCACTGCAGCCTCACAGCGCCGGAATCCCAGGTTGGATTCCAGCCTCGGGTGACTGCGTGGAGTTTGCACGTTCTTCCTGTGTCTGCATGCGTTTGCTTCAGTTCCCTTGTGTAGGCCATGTGAATTGCCCACAGTGTTAGGTGCATTAATCAGAGTGAAATGGGTCTGTGTGGGTTACTATCCGGACGGTCGGTGTGGACTGGTTAGCCCAAAGGGCCTGTTTCCACAGTGTAGGGAATTTCATCTAATCATTACCCGTAACTTGGCTGTCAGTGGTAGCTTTCTCTACATTTTCCAATGCAGTATACGTGTCTGAGATTGGGATAGATAGAGGAGACTCCTGCACTACCTGCCTCCTCTTCTACCTGTCTTGGAGGTAAACCATCTCCCTGAGTGTATCTGCAGTTTTTCTACCTGAAACTGCCACCGATCACACTTCCTAGTTCCTCTGAATTCCTCACTGCCTTCAATTGCCGCTCCAACTATTCTATGCGATCGATAGGATTTGCAACCCAATGGTGCAGATATCACCATCAGGATCATCGAAATTCTCCCTGAACTCCCACATCCGACAGGAAGGGCACATCACACAAAAAATGACCATCTCTGCACCATAACACCTTACACACCCAGAAAAAGGCACAGTCTTACTGCTCTACTAAATACTGCCCTAGAATAACTTAATACCCATGTTTCATATTTTACAAAATTAATAAAGAAACCATAAGAAAATTAAAACGAAACCCAAACCTTACTTACTATTGTAGATTTACGAAAATAAAACAGACTAAGATTTATCTTTTAAGAGACTGAAACCCACTGAGCTGATCTCTGACTGTGAGTCGGTATGAGAGGGAGATCTCTCCGAAGGCAGCTGTGAAATTTCACTGTTTGTTTCTCTTTTCTGCCCGCTCAATTTCCAGAGAGGTTTATAACTTCACAGCCAGTCAGCTGGGAGAGTTCACTGGGAGTCGCCTCCAGCTTCACAACCGTCCCTATCGAGTTTTGAGAAGATTTGTATCTCAGGTTGAGTTTCTGTATGTAGGTTTGCTCACTGAGCTGGAACTTTCATGTTCAGACGTTTCGTCACTATACGAGGTAACATCATCAGTGAGCCGCCGGATAAAGCTATCTCTGTAATCCCACTCCAGCCACAGAAATTAAATGCCCGTTGTATAAGATTTTTTTTATTTTGATTCATTTCTTGTTCATTTATTTCGAAAACATTTTTAAAAACCTCAAAAAAAGCATGATTTGTTTCCTTCAAACACATTTCTGTTCGCTGGCCTGTTGGATATGCCTTTGGAGATGTCTCAGTTCATTTCCTCAAACTAAAAGCATTGAAGGAGAGCTTTCATTTGTGGACATCACTATATTGGGAGTGATCAACTATGAGGTATTGTCACGAGACTAATAATCGCAGGTAATGTTGTGAGGACCTGGACTTAAATCCCACTATGGCAAATGAATTCAATAAAATCTGGAATGAAAAGTCTAATGATGGCCATGAAACTATTGTCGATTTTTAGGAAAAACATATCTGGTTCACTAATGTCCTTCAGGGAACGAAACTGCCAAGTTGACCTGGTCTGGTCGACGCCCAACTCCAGACTCACAGCAATGTGGTTGACTCTCACTGCCCTATGGATAATTAGGGATGGGCAATGAATGCTGGCATGGTCAGTGATACTAACATCCTCTAGATGAATACACGCAAGAAAAATCAAAATCGCGGAGGACAGCTTTTTTTTGAGAAGTTGTGGTAACAGATTTTCAAATAAAAAAAGTCACCCTGATCAGTGACACTATCGACGCCGCAATAATCAGAGGGAACTTGAGGAACAAATTTCAGAGAGATCTCAGATATAGGTCAGTATAATAAGGTTGTAAAAGTAGGGGATTACATTTTCGAAGCATTGATGGGACTACCATAGTGTGAAAGATTTAGTTGGTGAAGAATTTGTTAAATGAGTTCAAGAACATTTTCTTTATACATATATAAATGCTCCCGTGAGAGAAGGAGCGAAAGCTGACTTCTTTCTCGGGTAATAAGACAGTGCAAGTAACTGAAGTGAAAGTAGGGGAACACTGTGGGTCGGACGAAATTGTTGGTTCCTTGTGGAAATGGTTGTATAATCAATAATTACGGGTGAGGTGTCTGAAGACTAGAGATAGGTTAATCTTGCACCTTAGTTTGTGAAGGGATGTAAGGAGAAGCCTGGAAAGAATAGGCCCGAGATTCTGACTTCAGTGATAAGTGCTGCAGGTGATTCTGAAGGAAAAGATTTACATGCATTTGGAGAGATATGGAATGTTTTGTGATATTCAGCATTTTGAAACAGCCGGTGAGACTGAAGACCTGTGACCAGCGGTGTTCCCCAGGGATCAGTGCTGACTCCACTTTTGTTTGCCATTCATGTACATTTTTTTCGATGTGAATATAGAAAGTTTGGTTTGTAAGTTTGCAGGTGACACTAAAAATGGTGTTAAAGTGGACAGCAACAAAAGTTATCTATGATTCCAAAGGGATCTTGATCAATTGGGTGAATGGCTGAAGAGTGGTAGATGGAGTTTAATCTGAATGAATGCAAAATATTACATTTTCATAAAACAAACAAGGGCATGACTTACACTCATGAAAAGTTGGGCCTTGAGAAGTGATAGAGAAAAAAAGAGATCCCGGGGTTCAGGTCTTTGAAGTTTGTATCACATGTAGGCAGGGTGGTTAAGCAGATGTTTAGCACATTTGCCTTCATTGCTCAGATCTTTGAGTATAGCAGTTGGGACGTTAGGTTGAGGCTGTACAGGATGTTGGGGAGGCCTCTTCTGGAATACTGAGCCCAGTTCTGGTTGCGCTGTTATAGGATCGATATTGTTAAACTGCAGCGGGTTCAGAAGAGATTTTCGAGGATGTTGATGGGAATGGATGGTTTCAGTTATAAGGAGAGGCTGGATAGGATGGGACCTACTTTCACTGGAGTGTAGAAGGTTAAGGGGTGAACTTATTCGAGGTTTATGAAATCATAAGGCATCTAGGTAATGTGAATAGCAGATGTAGTTTCCATGGGGTGTGCAATTGAAGAGTGGGCTGCAATTTTTTACAGGTGAGGGGAGAAAGGCTCTAAAAAGACATTAGGGATTTTTCATTTATTTTTACACAGAGTTGGTTAATGGGTTGAATGAATTTCCAGTGGAGTGGTAACTGTGAATACAATTACATTTGCTTGGCAGTACGGTGGCTCAGTGGTTAACATTGCTGCATCATAGCAGCAGGGACTCAGGTTCAATTCCAGCCTCCTGCGACTGTCTGTGTAGATTTTGCAAGTTCTCCGAGTCTGTGTGGGTTTCCTCCTACAAGTAAATTGGCCATGCTAAATGGCCCATGCTGTTCAGGGACGTGTATGTTGGGTGCAATAGTGAGGAGTAAATATAGGGGAATGGGTCTTGCTGCATTTGTTGGGCAAATGGCCAGTTTCCACACTGTAGGGATTCTACAGTAAAGTCATTTGCATGTGGACGAAGGGGAGCCAGGTGAGATTAGCTCAGTTTGGAATTATGGTCGGCATGGATTGATTGAATCACAGTGTCTGTTTCTGTACAGTTATGACACTAATTCTTGCTACCTCTAAATTCCCCACTTCTCACAACTCTTCCGACAACTGTCACCTCAACCAGTCTCACAACTCTTTCTTATCTCGATTATTCCTCTCCAGCGTCAGAAACCTACCTATCTCTAATCCCCCCAGCCTCTCAAAGCTCTGCGAGATGTTCCTTTCGTTACTTCCAGCCTTTAGGATACCCCACTTATTTCTCACTGGATGATGGTCCATTCAGATTCCTGCGTCCGCTACATAATTTCCTCCGAAACCTCTTCTCCTCCCAAACACATTGACCAATCATGTGTAATCTATTCTTATATCACATTTTCTGACCTAGTTTCAAATGTGCCCTGTCATATTCATATATTAAGTGTCTAGAGGTTTGCAGTACAGAAAAAGGCTCTGTGGTCCATTCAGTCCGTGCTAGTAAAGGAAACTATCACCTATCTATCTAATCCATTTTCCAATACTCCATCCATTGCGTTATCTGTCTTGGCATCACTAGTGTGTACCTACATATGTCTTAAATGCTATTGGGATTTCTGTGTCTCCCACCGTTTCGGACAGTGATGTTTAGTGCAACTGCTGCTCTATGATATCACACACATGAACACAGAGCAGCTGAGTCTGTGCAAACCAGAGATTTCGCACACATTGGGAAGGATAGCAGGGTCCCTGAGAGGGGGAACAGGAGATTTACCAGGATGGTTCAAGAAATGAGAGATTTTAGTAGCGTCCCTTGGATATTGTTTTGCACGTTATGCAAAATATGATATAGGTATTGCTGATACATAGAGAATATGGATCTACAATAGATGGACCCACCTTCTCAACCGCTCCTCTTGCCTGGGCTGTGGTCATCTTCAGGTTAAACCACCACCAGCCATCTCTCCCTAATGAGAGATCATCCCTATGGTCTGGAAGGACAATGCTGACTTTACCTTTTACACAGTGATGCTACTGTGCCTCAAAGGTGGGGAGAGGGAATGCTAAAGGTGGTGGATGGGACACCACTCAGGTACAGTGTTATATCCTGGAGGATGTTCACTTTCTTTAATATTGTTGAGAGATGCACTGATGCAGGCAAGTGGATAATGTTCCAACACAATCCTGATGTGTGCCTTATACAGAGCAAACAGAAATTGTGGAACCAGGGATTTGGAGAAACTGTTATCGTTCTCCTTGTAGGAAAGGAAATCGAGGGGAGATGTGAAAGAGGTAGGTACAAACGATATACATTAGGATGCTAAACCTTCCACTCATCAGCTCATCATAAAAGCATTACAGTTCACATATAGAAGATTTGGGGGGATCTATTGAGAGATTGGGTTGATCCAAAGCAGAACCTTCATGCAGCAAATGGGAATGAGCTGAAGCACAATACTCACACACATTGAAAATATCCAGGTCCTGATGAATTGAGTAATTCTGTCAGAGTTTGGTGTTACAATTACTGAGATTACCATCTGAATGCCCACCTGTAATGTCCTGTAACACAAGTTTATAAAATCCGTCATTATCAGTTCAGGTTAGAAACTCACACCATCCCTTTCTGTGGGCCCAGGATGACTGTACACATTACCCCTTGTGGAGGTCAGCAGTCAAGGTAGGTCCAAATCTATGTGGGTTTCTATATGAGATTCTACGCTGGAACTTGAAGTGACTGAACATAGCAGATCTTTGACAAACGGAACAGATTGATCCGAGATTCAATGAGAATCTTTTCTTTCCTTCCGTGCTGCCGCTCAACCTCTTCAATAAGACATGGAGTGTTAAAGGCTCATGCCTAATGATGGGAAAGATCTAGATGCCATCTATCAACCCCTCAGAAAACGAACAGGAAATGACATCACCACAAACCCCAAAAACCCCATCCAGGAGAAAGATATAAATAGAATGCAGGAGACAACAGCTTCGTTTCACTTGGAGTTCGCCACAGATGATGTTACCTAGCCAGGTAATGAAACGTCTGGATATCAAACCTACAGCTCAGCGAGCAAACCTACATCCTAAAAATAAATCGTTTAATGTCTTCACAATATCTGCATTAAAATAAATGTTTCTTATTCCAAAACAAATAAAGGAATTGCTGGATACGCTTAGCAGATCTGTCAGCATGCATGAAGAGAGATCAGAGTTAACATTTTTGTTCCAATGGCCTTTCCTTTGAACCCATCTTATGCTTAAATTACTTTCCCAGTTGTATTCTCCCAAACAAAAGGAAAGATCAATGAAAAGGCATAACAGGAAAGTTCCAAGAGGATTATATACAGTTTACAGACAGATATTCACAGGCAATGTGGGCAACAAGTTGGCAGATGGTGTATAACTTGGGATAAACTGTAGAAAGCTGCACCAGAAAGGGGAGGGGGGGGGGAAATGAGCACGAAACACAAAGCTAGCACACAGTTGCAACAGGGAATAAGGAAAGGGAATGGAATGCTGTCCCTTATTTCAAGGAGTTTGCAATATAAGAGTTTGGAGTATATACCTTAGGGCAACTAAACAAATGGCGAGTGAGACCACATCTGGAGAAACGTGAACAGATTTGATCGCTTTTGTTAACGAAATAGAGCAGTTTATTGGAGGCATTTCAGAGAAGATCCTTTGGGATGATCCCTGTTTTGAAGGGATTATCCTGTAAGCAAAGGCTGAACAAGTTGGGAATCTACTCACTGGACTTTGGAAGAATGAGAGGAGATCTCTTTGAAACATAGAGGATTCTGTCGAGGTTTGACAGGGTAAATATGAAGAGGATGTGTCCCATCACGAGTGAGTCTTGAACCAGATTCTGGGTCAGTCGTGGAATCAAGGATTCTGTTTCAGATTTGTCAAGTTAAAGGCAACACCGACACAGGTTAGGGTTTCAGTAGCAATGGAGCTGGGGTGAGAAGGAGACAAGCAACGTTTTAGAGATTGGAATTCCTGGTGTTTATGATTGTGTAGATGTCTGATCAGGTGGTCACCTTGGGGTCAGAAATGAGAGCAATATTGTGAAGAATGTAGCTCTGCATCAGACACTTCCCAGTGAGAGGGAGGGACACAGCAGTTAGGAAAATGTATTTGGAATAACAACTGAAGGCAATGGGTAACAATTGCAGTGTTTCATTGGAGTGAATTGCAGCTAATCGAAGCGTGGTAAGCAGTTTGATAACTGAATAATAGTGGAGTAATGGAGAGGTATGATGGAGAGGGAGAGCTGGACATTGTCAGTGTACATGTCAAAAACCTAGCACAGTGCTTTTGGACGATGTTACCTCCTGGCAGTATGCAGGTGAGAAACAGAAGGGAGCAAGGATAGATCCTTGAGGGACACCAACTACAAGGAATTCAGAAAGAAAAGGGAGTGTGGAGATGGATCAGGATTTTCCAATGGCAGCGAGGTCAAATATTAGTTTTTAGCAGAATGGGAGATAAGGACATAACTAGAAAAGACAGATAGATCTTGGAACAATATCTGTGAATTGGCAAGGGGTGGGGGGGGGCGGGGGGCGGTGCAGTCACAAGCAGGAGGATGAGAGAGAGATTTGGAATGTCCATGATTTAGCTACACTAGGGTAAATGGTCAAGATGACCTCTAATAAGGCTTGACAAGGGACTCTAGGAAATGCAAGTTTAGGAGTAAAATGAGGAGCACCCTTGTGAGGCAGTTTGGCTCGGTGGGCGAGTGGAGAGGGAGGAAAGTTTCAGAGGCAGCTGATCAGATTGTCTCAATGTTATTAACAGAGAAACTCCATGTGATCCTCACTCTTGTTGTTGGAGGGGAGGATGGAGGAGATAGGATAATGGATATTGTTTTCAAAAAAAAACAAAACCTGTGATAGTGATTCTAAAACAAAGTGAACAAACCTGTTGTATTTATCATTTATCAAGGATATTAAAATGTACAACTGAAGTTCAGGTTTGAATCCCAAATTGGGAGAGGGTGGCTCTGAAATCAAGAAAAGGATAACTGGAATGAAGAATCTACTGTTTGGAACGGAAACATTGGGGATGTTTTTTCTGCCATTGACAATGTCCTTGAAGGAAAGAAACCCGACAGTGGGACATCAAATCACTCATTGCATTAATCACTGCACAGTCTCAACAAAGGACGGCACAGTGGTTAGCATTGCTGCCTCATAGTGCTCATAGACCCGGGTTCAATTCCTGCCTCAGGTGACTGACTGTGTGGAGTTTGCAACATGGAAAGACAGGATAGTTTAAAAAAAGGTGCTTGCCTCACTTGCTTTCATTGCTCAGTCCTTTGGATATAGGAGTTGGGAAATCATATTGAGATTATACAGGCCATTGGTGAGTCCTTCTCTGGAATACTGTGTCCAGTTCTGGTCGCCCAGTTATAGGAAGGATATTATTAAGCTGGAAAGGGTTGGGAGGAGATTTACTGGGATGTGGCTGGGTACGAAAGGTTTCAGTATAAAGAAAGGCTGAATAGGTTGGTATTTTTCACTGAAACCTGAATGTTGACAGATGACCTCAGAGAAGTTTATAAAATCATGAGGGGGATCGATAGAGTTAATGGGAGTTGTCTTTTCCCATGGACAGGGGAGTTTCAAGACAAGGCACTACATTTTTAAGTTTAGAGGAGAGACATTTAAAAAAAAAGACACGAGAGGCACATTGTTACACAGAGGGTGGGTTGTGTGTGAAATGAACTTACCAAGGAAGGGGTGAACATGGGGACAATTACAATGTTCAAAAGACATTTGGATTAGTACAGGAATAGGAAAGGTTTGAAAGGATATGATCCAGGAACAGGCAGGTGGGATGAGATCAGTTTTAAAGTATGATTAGGTTTAACCAAACAGTGCGGTCTGACTCTCTGACTATGATTATAATGTTGTGTCATTAATTAAGAAAGGCTGCAAGAGAAAGCTAGGGAACTACAGACTGATGAGTGAGACATCAGGGTGGGTCAGTTGTTGGGGGTCATTCTGAGATGCAGGCCGTCCATGCATTTGGAAAGATAAGGCCTGATCACGGACAGCCAGCATAGCTTTGTGCGTAGGAAAACATGTCTCACAAACTTGACTGGAGTTTGCTCAAGATGTGACCAAAAAGATAGACGAAGGCAGAGCAACAGATGTTGTTTCTGGCTTCAACAATCCCTTGTTCAGGGTGTAGCATGATACATTGGTCAGTAAGGGTAGATCACAAGGGATCAGGTAGAGCTTGCCAACTGGATACAAAACTGGATGACAGTGGGAGATAGCGGGTGGTGGGAGAGGGTTAAGTTCAGACTGGAGCCTCTGACCAGCAGCGTGCTGTAAGGATTGGTGCTGGGACCACTGTTGTGCACCATTTACATAAACAATCTGAGTGAAAATATAGGAGTCCCTGTTAGTATGTTTGTGGATACCAAGAATAATGGAAGAGTGGGCAGGGAATATAGTTATCGAAGGGGATGGTTATCAACTGGGACAGTGGGCCAAGGAATGAAAGATAGAATTTAATTCAGGTGTTGGATTTAGTTCAGACAAACCAGGGAGGACTAACACAGTTAATGGTTGGGCCCTGGGCAGTGTTGTAGAAAAGAGAGTGACCAAGGGGTGCAGTTACAATGTTCCTTGGACTGGCATCACAGGGCGACAGGATGTTGAAAGCGGCAATTGGCACACTTGTCTTCATTGGTCAGAGCATTGAGTACATGACTTGGAAATATTGGTAACATTGTTGTCAATATTTCTACTGGGCAGAGGAGGCCACGGGGTGACCTTACAAAGGTTTATGAAAACATGTAGGGCCTAAGTAAGGTGAATAACCAAGGGTAGGTGAGTCCAAAGCTAGAGGCATAAACGTGAGGTGAGAGAGCAAGGATTTAAAGAGGGAGCTGGGGGGCAAAATTATCGACAAAGGATGGTGCATAGACAGATTGGACTTCCAGAAGAAATGGTGAAAACAAGTACAATTACAACATGGAAAAGACACTCGGGCAGGTACATGGAGATGAGAAGATTTGAAAGGATATGAGCCAAACACAGGCAAATGCAAATCATTCCATTTAGGGAACCTCGGCCGAAGAGTCATGCTGCACAAAAACAGACCCTATGTCTCCAGTTATTGGAGGAGGAGACTATCGAGACAAGGCATGTTGTAGAGACTGAAGCAAGTTACAGTGATACGGATGGTCATCTGGATTGGAGGTTTCAAATATGTGAAATAATTGGTGAGAGGGGAGGAGATGACAGAGATAGGAACTGTTATAGGAGTTAGAATGATTGAAGACACTGGGCCTCAATATAAGCCATAGTTACAGTGTTGGAGAGGAAATAGGGAAAAGAAAGATCCCAGGCAGCATTACCACACTCTCGGGGGAGGCCTGCTTTCCCCTCAGTTGTTCTGATGCTCCCGAAGAAAGCACAGGCCTGGACTGATACCTGGGAACCCGCGATGCTGTCTCATTACAACAAAGCTTGCAGCATGCGTGGTGATTGAGCCTGGAGTGTGTCTGTACTGTGCTCCCCCTCCAGCACTTTCTCTATGTCATGTCTTCTTAGCTGATGTTTGGATCCCCCTTATTACTTTCTGCTCTGTGCACTGGAATGACCTTACCTGGCAGCAGGATTTATTGAAGACTCCCGAACTCCCTGACTTTGTCTTTCTGGCTGACCAACCATTGTCCCAACCAGCAGTTGGCAAGTCTATTGAGTCATGAACTCCATGAGTACCTGTAGAAGACACAGAAATAGGCAGAAACGGAAATTATACTAATGTTTTGAGGGTTCCACATATAGAATGGCACTGAGCCCCACAGAGTTCTGGAAAACCCCAGTCTCCATTCCTGACCTGTGCTGCCTCATCTCTCTGGAGTGATGAATTCTGTTGGCTCATGGTCTGGAGTAGCTTCAAAAGTGAGAAACGCTGACAGAGGCAGCAATTAGACCCACACAGTGAGGGATACCACATAGAGGTACTGAGTCACATCACCAGAGTGCTGGGTCAAACAATTGTGCAGGAAGAAAGGGTTTTGATTCATGTTGCACTGGGATATACAAACTGTGAGCAGGCAAAGTGATGGCCTAGTGGCATTATGTGTGACAATTTATGCAGAAACTCAGCAAGTGTTCTCTGGACACAAATTCAAATCCCACCATTGCAAATGATTGAATGTGAAGTAAATGCTTCAAAAACAATGTAATCAAAAACCTTTAAGTGAGTATTAAACAATTGCTGATGTTAAGAAACATCCAACGGGTGCATTCCTGTCTTTAATGAAGTAATCTGAGATGGGACTGGGATATCACAGGTATTACAGAAACAACAGCTGAGGGAGAGACAGGACAGGCAGCTCAACGTTCCAGGGGACAGATGCTGCAGGAAGGACAGAAGGGGAGCTGAGAGAGGAGGAGAGCTGCTGGTTCTGACTGGGGGAAACATCACAGCAGGACTGAGAGAGGATATTCCTGCAGGATCGCCCAGTGAAGCTGTGTTCGTGGAATTAATCAAGAACAATGGGTCTTCCCTTTCCTCGGATTGTTCTACAGACCCCGAGAGCCCCGCCCACCTGCCCCTTGACCTTCGCAAGATGGCGGCCCTGAGCTCCGCGCTCCCTCTTCCCTCAAAAAAATGGCGGCCGTGACGCTGGGGCCCTTCCCTGATCAGCGACCGCCACCTTCTTACCCGGGCCTGGAGGCTCTTTTTCAGGGTTTTTTTTCCTTTATCCGGAACTTGTGAATTCTCTCCGCTCCTTTCTCCCAGCGAGGCTTCCGCACACCGTCTCTGAGCGGAGAAAGCAGCTCCATGTCTCTCTCTCTCTCTCTCTGTCCTCACCAATGTGACACTGCGCATGCTCTGCATAGAAACCAAACTGCGCGTGCGCCAAAGGTTATCAATGAGTTCATAGAGAATATTCATATCTGCACAGACTGATGGGTAAAATATTAGTCATTAACAATTGCTTTGTCGAGTTACAGTTATAGAGATGTCTAGCAAGCAAATAGATTGTCCGGTCCAAATCAACCATAACGGCCAGGTATGTAAATTACTAATCGTTGAAAAGAAGTTTCTTACTCGAGTTATGCAAATCGATTTCAAATATGGACTTTATCAGATTTACGTTTCAACTACAGAATTTCTTAAAATCTCACATTGATTTATGAGAGAGATTTAATGCTCCACTATGTCGTGAGAATGATCAATCCTGCAAAATAGTTTGCTCTCTGACCAATCTTGAAGCGTTCACTGCCCGGGAATACTTTGGCCCCGCTCCTCACTCACTCTGGTTGGAGGACCGGCCGCTACTCGGTCCTCCTGTTCCGCCCCTTCCTCCCAATTGCCCAGTTGATTCAGGCGAGACTTCACAGGCAATGGACAAAGGAAGTTCGAGTCGATGTTTTGTGACGCGGTGAAAAATTCCCGAATCTTGGACCGAGAGGCCTGGGTGCAATTCATAGCCCGTGCAGGTGTGTGTAACAGCAAATTTTAGCAGGTTATTTAGTAAAAACAAGGGAAGTCAGGAACAGAGAGAAAACAATAGAAAATGCATGCAATGTTGTGGGGCTCTCAATGCTCAGATGATTTGAGTCTTTACCAAGCGTTTCAGGGTCGCAGTACAGACTGTAGCACTCCTCTTAGTGCACAGCCAGATACCACGATTGTGGGGCAAAATGTTGTGGTGGGATATAGAGGTGCTTTTCCGGAAGGCGCTCGGTTTTTGTGGTGAAAACAGTTGAGAAGGAGTGGGGTTTTGTATGGAGCTACCTGTCCCCCTCCACTTGCAGCATCTTATTATTGCCCTGACACCAACTCGTACATGGAGAAAGTGAAGACTGCAGATGCTGGAGATCTACATGTTTGGTTGAGATCAGTGAAGTGACACTTCGTAAGCTCAAAATACAAGATCCATCACTCTGTTTATGACAGTACAAATCTCTTGTAGCACAACAGCCAGAGAACAACACAGCGCAGAACAGGCCCTTCAGGGAGATGTGCTCGAGCTGCACAGGAGGAGTTAAACTCGTAAGATGGGGGCGGGTGGGGGCAGGTGGGACCCAGGGAGATAGTGAGGAAAGAGATAAAAATTATTTAAAAAAAAGTGGGCAGCACGGTGGCACAGTGGTTAGCACTGCTGCCTCACAGCGCCAGAGACCTGGGTTCAATTCCTGCCTCAGGTGACTGACTGTGTGGAGTTTGCACATTCTCCCCGTGTCTGCGTGGATTTCCTCCGGGTGCTCCGGTTTCCTCCCACAGTCCAAAAATTTGCAGGTTAGGTGAATTGACTGTGCTAAATTGCCCATAGTGTTAGGTGCAGGGTAAATGTAGGGGAATGGGTGTGGGTGAGATGCGCTTCGGCGGGTCGGTGTGGACTTGTTGGGCCGAAATGCCTGCTTCCACACTAAGTAATCTAATCTAAAAGGAATGAAACTGGATGGACCACATTACATCTACCAATGCACGAGCAAATACAACCACACAATCAGCCCTCTTGACCATGCAACTTCCGGCTCACTGTGGGCCAACAACAGCAGCAGAACTGTACTCGAGCCCAATCTGAAATCTCATGGCCTGATATTCCCCCACACAACCATTAAAATCAAGCCAGGGGAATCAACCTGTTTCAATGGTGAATGCAGGAGGGCATGCCAGCAGTGCCAGGCATACCTAAAAATGAGGTGCCAACCTGGTGCAACTACCAAACAGCACAAACAACACCAAATACAACTAAGTGATCCCATAAACAATGGATTAGTTCTGCCACACCTAGTCAGGAATGATGATGGACAATTACTGCATTACAGATATCCCCACCCTTACTGATGGAGGAGTCTCACACATCCATGCAACAGATAAGAGGACAGCATTTGCAGCAATTTTCAGCCAGCAGTGCCAAGTGGATGAGCCTTCTCCATTGGTCCCTGACATCACAGATATGAATCGACTTGGTTTAAAACTCATTTCAAATCAGATCAAGAAATGGATAAGTAATGTAAAGGCTAGGGGCCCTGCCAATATTCTGGCAACCGTACTGATGGCTGCGCTTCAGAACTTGCTGCCCACCAAGGCAAGTATTGCTCCAGCACTGGCACTTACCGACTTTGTGGAACATTGCTCAGGGATGTTCCAACACAAAAACACAGGGCAGATCCAACTCAGCCAATTCCCCTCTATCAGTCCACACTCGCTCAGCAGTGAAGTGATGGAAGGTGTCATCAACAGTTCTGTCACGCAGCTGCTCAGTAATAACCTGCTCAGCGATGCGCCCAGTTTGGGTTCTGCCAGGGCCACTCAGTTCCTGAGCTTGTTACAGACTTGATTCACAAACTGACAAACAGCTGAATGAGGTGAGGATGACAGGCCAGCCCCCCTCAAAGACCACTATTTCGACCTCAGTGATATCACCTGACCTCACCACAGTCTCAGCTCGTTTGCTGAAACTCTCATTCATTCCTTTTGTTGACTCGAGATTTCATTATCTAAACCCACTCCTGGCCAGCATCCCACATTCACCCTCCCGATAATCTCAAGAATATTGAAAACTCTACTGCCGAAGTGCTCAGTTGTATGAAAACTTGACGATCAATCAAAAGACTCCCGTTTGTAAGCAACAACAATTTACTTTCGCACTTTTGAATTAATTCCTGGCTTTAATCATTCCTATCTCCCTGCACCACACACCCTTTCATATCTCAATAATATCTCATTTTAGTTCAGACTCTCAATTATGTGTTTATTTGAGTTCACCTGTGTGACTGTTTCTATAGACTCCAAGGGAACATGGTCTGGAATCCCCACTCTAACCCTCTAATATCTACTTTCTTCCTTTAAGGCATTCTTGAAAAACTGCTGATTTGGCAATGGTTTTGGTCACTGGACACAATATTCTCCATCTGTAGCCTTATGTCAAAACTTCTCAATAATAGTTTTGTGAAGTTAAAACCATGATGATTTGTACCGATATCTTCTACTCTTCAATATTGCTGAGTGAATAATCTGTAATGTCTCGTCCGCAACCACGTTGTGGGAGCACCTTCACCGTACAAACTGCAGCAGTACAAGGAAGTCAAACATCACCCTCTCCACAGGCAACAAGGCTTTGGCATTGACCACTGGTTTCTGTGGAAGGAGAAATACACAGTTGATGTTTCAGTGAGTGCAATATGAATTACAGGGAATGAAAATGGTGCAGAATTTGACTGTCAGAAACTGAAGGAATATGCACTCGCTTATGGGAAAAAAGAATTCTTGACTGTCAAAGATATTGTGGAAAAAATAACCTGATAATGGAACAGCGTATGGTCAGGAGCCAGGCAGCAGTGGACAATTCATTTACATTCCTGAAGAAGGGCTTATGCCCAAAACGTTGATACTCCTGCTCCTCGGATGCTGCCTGGTGTGCTGTGTTTTTCCAGCTCTACATTTTTCAATTCATTTACAAAACAGCTGTGAAAGTAATAGTAAAATACTATACAGAGCAAAAAATACACCCATGAGAGACTGAGGAAGCTAGATAATGAACAAGTGGACATCAGAGAACCCAGAGGTGAACCAGAGCAGAGTTCACTTTTATGATCCCACAGTCAAAGATGTCTAGCACAGAAACAGACTTCTTCGGTCCAGCCTATGCCAACCAGATATCCTAACCTCATCTACCTAAATTAAATCCTTTTTGGCACTCCTCAGCCCATTGGCCCATCTGATCAATATCCCACTGTACTCGGAGATAACCTTCTTCATTGTCCACAATACCTCCAATTTTGGTGTCACCTGCAAACTTACTAACTATACGGCCTCTATTCACATCCAAATCATTTAAATGAATGAAGAAACAAACCCAGAAAAAAAATACATTTCTCTGGGTTTGAATGTGCTCTGTGTAAATCCTGCCCTATGAGTCTTTTTATCAGGGAAGGCTGCACATACATCCCTCTGAACTTTGCCCCCTACAAAGCTGGCGGCCGCGCACGTGTCCAGTGAATCATTGCCCCGAATAAAGATGGCGGCGCTCACTCGGCCCGATTACTCAACGAGGCATATTCCCGTTTGCTGCAAAAACGGGACTGTAAGTTTCAAATTTGTATTTTCCGATGTGCAGCAAGTGATTGTAAAACCTCTCAGACCATACCAACACAATTTCCCTCCCGCTTCCTGCTGTTTATTTCTTTCCTTACCGACAGCTCTCCGCGCACACACATTCCGATCATCCGCACACACCGCGAGGGCGATCACGTGGTATAGTCTAGTCCCGCCCTTATTCACTGATTGGCCGGAGGACCAACTGCCCCGCCAAGTCCTCTCGCTCCGTTCCTGCTTTTCCATTGGTCCGCAGCTGACGTCAATCACTTCTTTGGTCCAACCTGTCTATGATAACCAGATGTCCTCACCTAATCTATCTAAATTAAATCCTTTCTGCCTGTCCTCAGCCCATTGGCCCATCTGATCAATATCCCATTGTATTCAGAGATAACCTTCTTCATTGTCCACAATACCAACTGTTGGCTGGAGCTTGCGCACTGCTTCATGGCTTTTGTTGCTGTTTCTCAGTTACAAGCGTGAGGGACAAAGTTAAAAATCACACAATCACCTGATGAAGAACCGGCAAAGTAGTGATTCCAACAAACCTGTTGGACTATAACCTGGTGTGCTGTGAATTTTAATTTTGTCCATCCTAATCCAACACCAGCACCTCCAAGTCACAAGTGATGGAGGCATGCATAATATAAGAACAAAAGATCTAGGAAAAGGAGAAGGCCGTCCTGCCCTTCGAGCCTGCTCTACCATTCAACAAGATCATGGCTGATCATTTTGTGGCTGCAGAACCATTTACCCCCGTTCTTACCGTATTCCTTAATTAATTATTTCTTTTTTTAAAAAACTAACTTAGCTTTAAAAACGTTTACTGAACTAGCATCAACTATATCGCTCGGCAATGCACTCCATAGAGGTCAAGAAGTTCCTTCTCAATTCAGTTCTAAATTTGCTGCCTCTAATCCTGAGGTGATGCCCTCTTGTCCTGGCTTCACCTGCCAGTGGAAACATCCTCTCAACTTCTATTTTATCTATTCCATTCATTATTTTATATCTTTCCATTCTTCTGCATTCCAATGAATATAATCCCAATCTACTCAGTCTCTGTCAAGCCAAACCCCTCACCTCCGGAGTCAACATAGTTAACCTCCTCTGCACCCCCTCTAGTGCCAGTACATCCTTGATCAAGAAAGGAAATAAAAACTACATGCAGTACTCCAGGTGTGGGCTCACCAGCACCCACTATAGCCCACCTCTGCTTTTAAACACAATCCCTTCAGCAATGAAGGACAATATTCCATTTGCCTTCTGAATTGATTGTTATACCTGGTGACCAACCCTCCTGCAGAAGGATGGTCAGGTGCCTCTGCCTAGCAAATAATGCAATGTTTAAAAATTCAAGTAATAATCTTTTTACTAATATTACTCCAACCAAAGATATGACTTTACATTTATGTACATAATATTCCACTTGCCAAACCATTGCCCACTCACTCAATGTATCTCTGTTCCTCTGCAAAGTTTCCCAGTCCTCCACACACTTTGTTCTGTTACTCATCCTAGTCTAAGATGCAAACTTTGACACCCTACATGTGGTCCCCAACTCCAAATCATCTGTATCAATTCTAAATAATTGCAGTCCCAACACTGATCCTGGAGGCACGCTACTAGTTACTGATTGCCAGCCAGAATAAGGCTTATTTATCCCCACTCTTTGCTTCCTGTTAGTCAACCAATCTACTATCCATGCTAATACTCTATCCCATGCACCCTTATATAATGCAACAGCCACTTGCGTGGCAACTTGTTGAAGGCCTTTTGGAAATCCGGACACGCTGCATCCACTGGGACCCCGTTGTCCACGTTGCTCGAAATGTCTTCTTAGAATTCCAAACGATTTGTCAAGCATGACCTGCCCTTCATGAATCCATGCTCTGTCTGCCCAATGGGACAATTTCTATCGAGATTCCCTGCTATTTCTTCCTTGATAATAGACCAAAGCATCTTTCCAACTACAGAGAATAAACTAACTGGTGTAGAATTCCCTATCTTTTGTCCACCGCCTTTTCCTTTAGTCCTTCCTTTTCACTGGAATATGCCTTTGCTGAACACTTCCTAAAATGTCTTTGAAAATCTTTCACTGCTGATCAACTGTTCCACCATAAAATCTTTGTTTCCGGTCTACTTTATCCAGGTTCTCCCTCATTCTATTTTAGTTCCCCATGTTCAAGCACAGGACCAAGGTATTAAATTTTATCTTTACACTCTCCATATGTGTTCTCGCTTCAACCTTACAGTGATCACTTCTTCCAAGAGGATCCCTAACTCTGAGGTCATTAATTATTCCTGTCTCATTGCACAGGGGCCAGATCTTGGGTAGCTTGCTCCTTGTCAGTTCGATTTCATACTGTTCAAAAAAACTATCATGGATACACTTAATGAACTCCTCACGGCTACCCTGACTGAGCTGGTTTGACCAATCTACATGTAGATTCAAATCACCCAAGGTAATAGACATGCCATCTTTACAGGCATTCGTTATTTCTTTGTTTATTGCCCATCCCAATGTGACGTTATTATTTGGCCTACACACTGCGCCTATCAGTGACTTTCTTGTTAACATTTTGAAAGCATCATTCCTGTTTCTCCTAATGTATGGCAATAAAAACAACTGCTTGCATTGTATGGAATCTTTCACAACAGCAAATCTCCTAAGGTGCTTCATAGATGATCAAAACATTGAATAAAGAGAATGATTTTAAAATACATTTTAATGGAGGATAGAGAAGGTTAGGGAGGGTATTCCACAGACTTCTGACCTTGGCAGCTCCAATTGTGGAGTGATGCAGGTGGGGTGGGTTGGAAAGGGAACGTGCAAAGGAGATAACGAGGAGTGCAGGCAGTGCCTAAGGTCTTAAGGACAGAGGAGGTTCTGGACTGCGTCTGTCTGTCATAGAGTATGGTTGCCTCATGGAGTTTGAAGCACCACAATGGGCCCATGCATGTCATATTAGTCAAGAATAGTATAACGGTGGCTGAGAGAACATTTGATGAGGACTTGTCTACTGAAGTCGTGTGGGCTAAGGTTAGAAACAGGAGAGGGGAGGTCACACTGCTTGGATTTTTTTGTAGGCTGCTGCAGAATTCCAGGGAGGGGGAAGAGAGGATTAGTAGGAGTGAAAGTAACATGGTGGTCATTATGGGGGACATTAACTTCCCTAACATTGACTGAAATGCTATAACTCTAGTATATCGGATGGATCAGTTTTTGTCCAATGTGTACAGGAGGGTTTCCTGACACAGTATGTCGAAGGGCCGACAAGAGGGGATGCCACATTGGATCTGGCGCTTGGTCATGAACCGGACTAGGTGTTTAATTTAGTTGGAGGTGAGCACTTTGGAGAGAGTGACATTCAGTTATGTTTAGTTTAGCGATGGAAAGTGATAGGTACATGCCACAGGTGAAGAATTATCGATGGGGCAGTGGCAATTATAATGCAATTCAGCAAGAATTAGGATGCCTAGGATGGGGAAGCAAAATGCAGTGGATGCAGACAATGGAAATGTGGAGCTGGTTTAAGGAACAGAGATTGCGTGTCCTTGATAGGTATGTCCCTGTCAGGCAGGGAGGAAGTGATAAGATAAGGGAACTGTGGTTTACCACAGAAATTGCATCTCTTCTTAAGAAGAAGTAGGAGACTTATGTGTTGATGAGGCAAATGGTACAGATGAGGCGATGGAGACTTAAGGATCAGCTAGGAAGAATTTGAAGAGAGTTAAGAAGATCAAAGAGAGGACACGAGCAGTCTTTAGCGAGTCGAATAAAGGAGAACCCTAAAGCTTTCTATAGGTATGTGAGGAATAAAGGATAGGTTAGGAATAGGGCCATTCAAAGACAGAAGTGGGAAGTTGAGTGTGGTCACTGTGGAAATTGGAGAGGTGCTAAACGAATATTTCTCATTGGTTTTCACTCAGGAAAATGAGAATATTGCCGACAATAATGAGGTAGAAGATGGTAGAAGAGAAAGGATCGAGGTTAGTTACGAACAGGTGTTATCAATTCTAGAAGGATTGAAAGTAGACAATTCCCCTGGGCTGGATGGGATTTATCCGTGGATTTTCTGGGAAGCTAGGTCGAAGATAGCAAATACTTTGGCTTTGATATTGAGTCGTCATTGCCTACAGGTTCAGTACCAGGGGACTGGATGATTGCAAATGTTAGGCCCTTGATCAAGAAGAGCAGTAGAGATGACCCAGGTAATTATATACCAGTGAGCCTTACTTCTGTTGTAGGAAAGGTTTTGGAAAGGATTATAAGAGACACTATTTGTAATCATCTGGCAAACAACAATATGATTTCAGATCGTCAATATGGTTTTGTCAAGGTCAGGTCGTGTCTCACGACTTCATTGAGTATTTTTGAGATGGTGACCAAGCATATAGATGAGGGTAGGGCTGTTGACGTGGTATACATGGACTTCAGTAAAGCCTTTGATAAGGTTCCAAATGGTAGGCTCTTAGATAAAATGCAGCGACATGGAATTGAGTGTTATTTAGCAGTTTGGATTAGAAACTGGCTTTCTGAAAGAAGGCAGCGAGTGGTGGATGATGGAAAATAATCAGCCACCAGTGCAGTTATTAGTGGTGTGCCACAAGGGTCTGTTTTGGGACCACTGCTGTTTGTAATTTTTTATAAAAGTCTTAGATGCAGGCATAGGTGGATGGATTGGTAAATTTGCAGATGACACGAAAGTCAGTGGAGTAGTGGACAGTGTGGAAGAATATTACAGGTTGCAGAGGGACTTGGATAAACTGCAGAATTGGGCTGAAGGGTGGGAAATGGAGTTCAATGCAGCTAAATGTGAGGTGATGAACTTTGTGAAGAATAACAGGAAGATGAGTACTGGGTCAATGGAAACATTCTTGTTAATGTCGATGTGCAGAGCGATGTTGGAGTCCACGTACATAGATGCCTGAAAGTTGCCACCCAGGTGTACAGTACTGTTAAGGTGGCATACAGTGTGTTAGATTTCATTCGTAGATGGATTGAGATCTGGAACCACAATAGCATGCTGCAACTGTACAAAACACTGGTGCGGCCATATTTGGAATATTGTGTGCAGTTCTGGTGCCCATATTTCGGGAAGGATGTGGAAGAATTGGAAGAGGTGCAGAGGAGATTTACCAGGATGTTGTGTGGTCTGGAGGGAAGGTCTTATGAGGAAAGGTTGAGTAATTTGAACTTGTTCTCATTGGCAAGAAGGCGGCAAGGTGGGGATTTGATAGAGACATGCAAGATGATCAGAGTCTTAAATAGGGTAGACAGTGAAAGTCTTTTTCCTAGGATGATGACATCAGTGTTTATGAGGGGGCATAACTACAAATTGAGGGGTGATAGATTTAAGGCAGATGTCAGAGGCAGGTTCTTTACTCAGAGACTGGTTAGGGTGTGGAATCCACTACCTACTAATGTAGTAAAATCAGTCCTTTAGATAAGCACATGGGTGATTTCAGGATAGTGTAGGGGGACGAGCTGAGAATAGTTCACAGGTCGGCATAACATCAAGGACCGAGATTAGATTAGATTAGATTACTTACAGCGTGGAAACAGGCCCTTCGGCCCAACAAGTCCACACCGATCTGCCGAAGTGCACCCACCCACACCCATTCCCCTACATTTACCCTGCACCTAACACTATGGGCAATTTAGCATAGTCAATTCACCTAACCTGCACATTTTTGGACTGTGGGAGGAAACCGGAGCACCCGGAGGAAATCCACGCAGACACGGGGAGAATGTGCAAACTCCACACAGTCAGTCACCTGAGGCAGGAATTGAACCCAGGTCTCTGGCGCTGTGAGGCAGCAGTGCTAACCACTGTGCCACCGTGCTGCCCACGTTTTTTTAATAATTTTTTTTCTCTTTCCTCACTATCTCCCTGGGTCCCACCTGCCCCCACCCGCCCCCATCTTACGAGTTTAACTCCTCCTGTGCAGCTCGAGCACATCTCCCTGAAGGGCCTGTTCTGCGCTGTGTTGTTCTCTGGCTATTGTGCTACAAGAGATTTGTACTGTGATGGATCTTGTATTGTGAGCTTACGAAGTGTCACTTCACTGATCTCAACCAAACATGTAGATCTCCAGCATCTGCAGTCTTCACTTTCTCCATGTACGAGGTAGAGTCAGGGCAATAATAAGATGCTGCAAGTGGAGGGGGACAGGTAGCTCCATATAAAACCCCACTCCTTCTCAACTGTTTTCACCACAAAAACCGAGCGCCTTCCGGAAAAGCACCTCTATATCCCACCACAACATTTGCCCCACAATCGTGGTATCTGGCTGTGCACTAAGAGGAGTGCAACAGTCTGTACTGGGACCCTGAAACCCTTGGTAAAGAGTCAAATCATCTGAGAATGGAGAGCCCCACCGCATTGCATGCATTTTCTATTGTTTTCTCTCTGTTCCTGACTTCCCTTGTTTTTCCTAAATAACCTGCTAAAAGTTATTGTTACACACACCTGTACAAGCTGTGAATTGAACCCAGGCTTCTCGGTCCCAGATTTTCACCGCGTCACAAAACATCGACTCGAACTTCCTTTGCCCATTGCCTGTGAAGTCTCGCCTGAATCAACTGGGCAATTGGGAGGAAGGGGCGGAACAGGAGGACCGAGTAGCGGCCGGTCCTCCAACCAGAGTGAGTGAGGAGCGGGGCCAAAGTATTCTCGGGAGTGAACGCTTCAGGATTGGTCAGAGAGCAAACAATTTTGTAGGATTTATCATTCTCACTACACAGTGGAGCATTAAATCTCTCTCAAAAATCAATGTGAGATTTTAAGAAATCCTGTAGTTGAAATATAAATTTGATAACGTACATATTTCAAATCGATTTGCATAACTCGAGGAAGAAACTTCTTTTCAAACTCCCAAAACGATTAGTAATTTACATACCTGGCCGTTATGGTTGATTTGGACCGGATAATCTATTTGCGTGCTAGACATCTCTATGACTGTAACTCGACAAAGCAATTGTTAATGACTAATATTTTACCCATCAGACTGTGCAGATATGAATATTTTCTATGATCTCACTGATAACCTTTGGCGCACGCGCGGTTTGGTTTCTATGCAGAGCATGCGCAGTGTCACATTGGTCAGGACAGAGAGAGAGAGCGCGTGACAAAGAGCTGCTTTCTCCGGCAGCGGCTGCGATCAGCTTCAGAAAGCGGCGCTCAGAGCCAGTGTGTGGGAGCCTCGCTGGGAGAAAGGAGTGGAGAGAATTCACAAGTCCCGGATAAAGGCTAAAAAAAACCTGAAAAAGTCCCTCCAGGCCCTGGTCAGGAGGGGCCCAGAGTCACGGCCGCCATTTGTTTGAGGGAAGAGGGAGCGCGGGTTTTAGGGCCGCCATCTTGAGAAGGTCAAGGTGCAGATGGGCGGGGCTCTCGGGGTCTGTAGAACAATCAGTGGAAAGGGAAGACCCATTGTTATTGATTAATTCCACGAACACAGCTTCACTAGGCGATCCTGCGGGAATATCCTCTCTCAGTCCTGCTGGGATGTTTCATCCAATTAGAACCAGCAGCTCTCCTCCTCTCTCAGCTCCCCTTCTGTCCTTCCTGCAGCATCTGTCCCCTGGAACATTGAGCTGCCTGTCCTGTCCCTCCCTCAGCTGTTGTTTCTGTAATACCTGTGATATCCCAGTCCCATCTTAGATTACTTCACTAAAGACAGGAATGCACAGGACTTTTCTTAACATCAGCAATTCTTTAATACTCATTTACAGGTTATTAATTACATCGTTTTTGAAGCATTTACTTCACATTCAATCATTTGCAATGGTGGGATTTGAATTTGTGTCCAGAGAACACTTGCTGAGTTTCTGGATAAATTGTCACACAACAATACCACTAGGCCATCACTTCGCCTGCTCACAGTTTGTATATCCCAATGCAACATGAATCAAAACCCTTTCTTCCTGCACAATTGTTTGACCCGGCACTCTGGTGATGTGACTCAGTACCTCTCTATGTGGTATCTCTCACTGTGTGGGTCTAATTGCTGCCTTTGTCAGCGTCTCTCACTCTTGCAGCTACTCCAGATCATGAGCCAACAGAACTCTCCACTCCAAAGAGATGGGGCAGCACAGATCAGGAATGGAGACTGGGATTTTCCAGATCTCTGTAGGCTCAGTGCCATTCTATATGTGTAGCCCTCAAAGCATTAGTCTAATTTCCCATTCTACCTATTTCTGTGTCTTCTACAGGTACTCATGGAATTCCTGACTGAATACACTTGCCAACTGCTGGTTGGGACGATGGTTGGTCAGCCAGAAAGACAATATCAGGGAGGTCGAGTGTCTTCAATAAATCCTGCTGCCAGGTAAGATCATTCCAGTGCACAGAGCAGAAAGTAATAAGGGGGATCCAAACATCAGCTAACAAGACATGACATAGAGAAAGTGCTGGAGGGGGAGCACAGTACAGACACACCCCAGGCTCAATCACCACGCCTGCTGCACGTTTTGTTGTAATGAGACAGCATCGGGAGTTCCCAGGTATTGGTCCAAGCCTGTGCTTTCTTCGGGAGCATCAGAACAACTGAGGGGAAAGCAGGCCTCCCCCGAGAGTGTGATAATGCTGCCTGGGATCTTTCTGTTCCCTATTCCCTCTCCAACACTATAACTATGGCTTATATTGAGGCCCAGTGTCTTCAATCATTCTAACTCCTATAACAGTTCCTATCTCTGTCATCTCCTCCCCTCTCACCAATTATTTCACATATTTGTAACCTCCAGTCCAGATTACCATCCGTATCGCTGTAACTTGCTTCAGTCTCTACAAAATGCCTTGTCTCGATAGTCGCCTCCTCCAATAACTGGAGACATCGAGTCTGTTTCTGTGTGGTATGACTCTTTGGCCGAGATTTCCTAACTGGAATGAGTCGCGTTTGCCTGTGTTTAGCTCATATCCTTTCAAACCTTCTCCTCTCCATGTATCTGCCCGAGTGTCTTTTCCATTGTGTAATTGTACTTGTTTTCACCATTCCCTCTGGCGGTCCATTCCGTCTATGCACCATCCTCTGTGGATAATGTTGCCCCCCAGCTCCCTCTTTAAATCCTTGCTCTCACGCTCATGTTTATGCCTCTAGCTTTGGACTCACCTATCCTTGGCTATTCACCTTACTTTGACCGTACATGGTTTCATAAACCTTTGTAAGGTCACCCCGTGGCCTCCTCTGCCCAGGAGAAATATTGACAAAAATGTTACCAATATCTCCAACTCATGTACTCAATGCTCTGACCAATGAAGACAAGTGTGCCAATTGCTGCATTCAACATCCTGTCACCCTGTGATGCCAGTCCAAGGAACAATGTAGCTGCACCCCTTGGTCTCTCCCTTTTCTACAATACTGCCCAGGGCCCAACCATTAACTGTGTTAGTCCTCCCTGGTTTGTCTGAACTAAATCCAACACCTGAATTAAACTCCATCTTTCATTCCTTGGCCCACTGGCCCAGTTGATTACCATCCCCTTCGATAACTGTATTCCCTGCCCACTCTTCCACTAATCTTGGTATACACAAACATACTAACAGGGACTCCTATATTTTCACTCAGATCGTTTATGTAAATGGTGCACAACAGTGGCCCCAACACCAATCTTTACAGCACACTGCTGGTCAGAGGCCCCAGTCTGAACAACAACCCTCTTCCACCACCCTCTGTCTCCCACTGTCATCCCATTTTGTATCCATTTGGCTCGCGCTCCCTGATCCCTTGTGATCTACCCTTACTAACCAATGTATCATGCTACACCCTGAAAAGGGTTTGTTGAAGCCAGAAACAACATCTGTTGCTCTGCCTTCGTCTATCTTTTTGGTCACATCTTGAGCAAACTCCAGTCAAGTTTGTGGGACATGTTTTCCCACGCACAAAGCCATGCTGGCTGTCCGTAATTAGGCCTTACCTTTCCAAATGCATGTCAGGCCTACCTATCAGAATGACCTCCAACAACTGACCCACCCTGATGTCTTGCTCATCAGTCTGTAGTTCCCTGGCTTTCTTTTGCAGCCTTTCTTAATTAATGACACAACATTATAATCATAGTCAGAGAGTCAGACCGCACTGTTTGGTTAAACCTAACCATACTTTAAAACTGATCTCATCCCACCTGCCTATTCCTGGATCATATCCCTTCAAACCGTTCCTATTCCTGTACTAATCCAAATGTCTTTTGAACATTGAAATTGTCCTCATGTTCACCCATTCTTTGGGAAGTTCATTTCACACCCAACCCACCCTCTGTGTAACAATGTGCCTCTCGTGTCTTTTTTTATATGTCTCCTCTAAACTTAAAAATGTAGTGCCTAGTCTTGAAACTCCCCTGTCCATGGGAAAAGACGACTCCCATTAACTCTATCTATCCCCCTCATGACTTTATAAACTTCTGTGAGGTCATCTGTCAATATTCAGGTTTCAGTGAAAAATACCAACCTATTCAGCCTTTCTTTATACTGAAGCCTTTCGTACCCAGCCACATCCCAGTAAATCTCCTCCCAACCCTTTCCAGCTTAATAATATCCTTCCTATAACTGGGCGACCAGAACTGGACAGAGTATTCCAGAAGAGGACTCACCAATGGCCTGTATAATCTCAATGCGACTTCCCAACTCCTATATCCAAAGGACTGAGCAATGAAAGCAAGTGAGGTCAGCACCTTTTTTAAAACTATCCTGTCTCTCCATGTTGCAAACTTTAAAGAATTACGTAGCTGAACCCTGAGGTCCCTCTGTTCTCCATCACGACTGAAGGTCTTGCCATGAATTGTATAAGCTCTACCTGGGTTTGTTGTACCAAATGCATTACCTCGCATTTAATCAGATTGAACTCCGTCTACAGTTTTTCAGCCATTCACGCATTTCGTCAGGATCCCTTTGTAATCTCAGAAAACCATCTTCACTCTCCACAATGCCACCCTCCAGTCTAACAGCCTATCACACATAGCTCTCTATGTTACAAATATCTCTGCTAGGGGCTCTACAATTTCTTCACCAGCTTCCCACAATGTCCTGAGATCCATTTGATCAAGTCCTGGGGATTTATCTACCTTTGTGTTTTAAAACCTCCAGCACCTCCTTTTCTATAATGTGGACTCATTTCAAGACATTGAGTCATAGAGATGTACAGCACAGAAACAGGCCCTTCGGACCAACTCCTGCATGACGTTTCTAGTCACATTTGCCACAATTTTGCCAATATCCATCTAAACCTTTGCTATTCATACACCCCTCCACATGCCTTTTAAATGTATTTCTATCAGCCTCCACTATTTGCTCTGGCAGCTTATTCCATCCGCTCTGCGGGAGCCAGTTGCCCTATAGACCCCTTTGAAAAGTTTCCCTCGCCTGGGGAAATGACCTTGTCTATTGACCCTGTCGATGACCATCATGATTTTAAACACCTTTTATCGGTTAACTCGTCAGCCTCCCATGTTCAAGTGAAAACAGCCCCAGCCTATTCAGGCTTTTCCCTGAAGCACAAACCCTCCAACCCTGACAACATCTTTGGTCATTTCTTCTGAACCCTTTCATGTTCCACAACATCCTTCCGATGGCATTCAGACCAGAATTGCACACAGTATTCCAATAGTGGTCAGGCCAAACACTGTTTAGTTCCCTGAGCGCCCCAGTCTTTATCCACAGTAAGTTCCAAAGTGAAATATTTGTTTCGGATCTTGTAGTTTCACACATTGTTGCCTTCATGGATCATTAAGGAGACCGGGTTTGTCCCGAGCTCTTCTTTTGCTCTTAATACACTTGTAGAGTCTCTTTGGATTCTCCTTAACTTTCTCTGCCAAAGCGATCTTGTGTCCCCTTTTTACATTCCTGATTTTCATCCTAAGTGTATTTCTACAGCCCCGATACTCCTGAAGGGATTCCCTTGAGTCAGCCAGTTATATCTGAGATGTGACCCCTTTTTTCTTGACCACAGCCTCGAAACTCAGCCAGTGTTTCCTAATTCAGTCAGCATTGAGCTGCACACTAACAGGAACACGCTGGCGCTGAACGCTCCTTTTATCTCAGTATTAAAGTATTCCTACTTGCCAGAATTCCCTTTATCTGCAAATACCCTCCCCAGATCTACTTTAAAAATTCATGTCTAATACTATCTTGCTCCATTGAATAACTTTAACTTGTGGACCAGGCCTGTCCTTTTCCATCGCTATTTTCAAACTAATACAATTGTGGTAACTTTCCAAAGTGCTCCCCACTAACACCTCAGTCCCGTTCCCTACCTTGTTTCCTAAGGGGAGGTCAGGTTTAGCCCCATTCTCCAGTTGGGCCACATACATAATGACTGGGAGTTTTCAGAACACACTTAACAAATTCCTTCCATCCAAATGCTTAAATTAGTAGCAATCCCAGTTCAGGTTTGGAACGGTTAAGATCCCCTATCATTACAACCCTATTATTCTAAGAGATATCTGAAATCTCCTGACATATTTGCTCCTCCATCTCCCATTGCCTATCGCTGTAGTCCGACCGTAGAAAACTAATGACCAATTTTTATTTCTCAGTTCCACTAATATCGTTTTACTGGGCGATCCTACATGAATCCTCCCTCTAGGTACTGCTGGGATGTTTCCCCCAATCAAACCCACCAGCTCTCCTCCTGTTTTGCCTCCTGTTCTATCCTTCCTGTAGTATCTGTCTCCGGAACATTGAGCTGCTGCTCCTGTTGCTCCCTCAGCTGTGTTTCTGTAATACCTATGGGATCCCAACCCCATGTTCCCATCCATACTCTGGGTTCATCTGCCTTATCTGTCTGGCCCTTTGTATTGAAATAACTGCAGTTTAATCCACCAGTTTTCCCTAATTGTCTGCTTTGTTCTTGCCTGCCTTGTCTACTTATATTCCTCTCTTGAACATTTGTACCAGCCTCAACTTTCTTTCTGGCCTTACAACTCTTTGGGGTCACACAGCCCTGCCAGACGAGTTTAAATCCTCTCGAGCAGCTCCAGCAACGTTCCCCACCAGGATGTGGGTCCCCCTCCTGTTCCCAGTTCAGGTGGATTCCCCACCCTGTCGACCTGTGCTGACACCTTCAGACATCCAGGGACTTGCCCACCAAGGTCCCTGTGTCCCTCAGTACTCCAGGAGGACCGACCATTCATGATGTATATAATTCCTTTATTAGACTTCCCACAGTGCATTACCTCACAGTGATCAGAAGTAAACTCCATCTGCCATTACTCTGCTCAGTTTATCATCTGATCGATATCAGACTGCAGCCTGAGTCCATCCCCTTCACTGTGGACAACACCCTCCCCTTTCATGTTATCTGCAAACCTACTAATGTTACCTTCTGCTTTCACATCCGAGTGATTAATGTCCATAATGAACAGCAATGGCTCCTGCACAGATCCCTGTGGTACACCCGCTGGGCAAAGGCTTTCAATCACAAAACCAACCCTCCACCAATTGTGGAGCCAATTTACCAACTTACGTTGGAATCCACGGGATCTTCCCTTTTGGACCAGCCTTCCGTGTGGGACCTCGTCAAAGACCTTAATGAACTCCATATAAACCACATCATCTGCACTGTCCTCATCAATATCAGAGGACAGTCGTCTAGCAAATCCATACAGACAATCCCGAATGAAATTGCGGGGGTATCCGTTTTTGGCGAATACATTGTAGAGGTGTTCTTCTCCCTCTTTTTGCAGTTCTGGTGTACTGCAGTGTGTTGTGGCCCTTTTGAATAGTGTCTTGATGCAACTTCTTTTGTGTGTGTTGAGGTGGTTGCTTTCGTAGATCATTTGTTTATTGTGGGAAGTCTAATAAACAAATGATATACATTCGTAGACTCGGTCTGTGTGTGTGTGTCTTTCCTGTAAACCTTTGTGGTGAATTCTCCGTTTGGTGTTCTCTGTACCATCACGTCTAGGAATGGGAGTTGGTTGTCCTTTTCTTCCTCTCTAGTGAATCAGATTCCTGTGAGTGTGGTGTTGATGATCTGGTGTGTGTTCTCTATTTCCGTGTTTTTAATGATTACAAAGGTGTCATCCATATATCTGACCCAGAGTTTGGGTTGAAGTTGCGGTAAGACTGTTTGTTCTAATCTTTGCATTCCCGCTTCTGCTATGAGTCCAGAGATGGGTGAGCCCATGGGTGTGCTGATGATTCGTTCATCTATTTGGTTGTTGAATGTGAAGTGTGTTGTGAGGCACAGGTCCAGTAGTTTGAGTATGCCGTCTTTGTTGATAGGTTCAACGTCCTGTTGTCTGTTCTGTATGTCCAGCAGGTTGGTTATTGTTTCTCTGGCTAGGATTTTGTCGATAGAGGTGAACAGTGCCGTGACATCGAATGAGACCATGGTTTCTTCCTTGTCTGTGTATATTTCTGATGATGTCCAAGAATTCCTGTGTTGACTGTACAGAGTGTCTGGATCCGCCGATCAGGTGTTTCAGTTTCTGCTGTACTTCTTTAGCCAGTTTGTGTGATGGTGTCCCTGGTAGTGATAGTATGGGTCTGAGTGGGATGTCTGGTTTGTGCACTTTAGGTAGTCCATAGAATCTGGGGGTGTTGTTACTTTCAGGTTTCATTCTCTGTCGGCCAAACCTGGTTATCTGTCCTTTTTTTTTTGTAGGTTTCTCAGTGTGTTGTTTATCCTATTGGTGAGCTGTGGGGTGGGGTCAAACTCCACGCAATTTCATCCACAGATGCCTCAGGGAAAGACAACGGAATGAAGACATGCCACGACCCAAAGGACTAGCCACATTACCATGCATCAAGAACATTTTGGAACTGACAGCCAGACTACTGCGACCACTAGGACTCATAACAGCACACAAACCAACAGCCACTCTCAGACAACAACTCACCAGGACGATGGACCTGACACCCAGCATGAGCAAAACCAACGTAGTGTACAAAATCCCATGCAAGGACTGCACAAAACACTACATAGGACAAACAGGAAGACAGCTAACGATCCGCATCCATGAACACCAACTAGCCACGAAACGACATGACCAGCTATCCTTAGTAGCCACACACTCAGATGACAAGCAACGTGAGTTTGACTGGGACAACACTACTATTATATGACAAGCTAAACCGAGAACAGCCAGTGAATTCCTGGAGGCATGGCACTCATTCACAGTTTCAATCAATAAGCACATTGACCTGGACCCAATATACCGGCCACTGCAGCGGACAGCTGGAACTGACAATCGGAAGCGGCAGATACAAACCACTATAAATGCCGGAGGAAACATCACAGAAGTGCTTCACAGGAGGCTCCCAAGCACTGAGGATGTCACCTAGACAGGGGACGAAACGTCTGAAACACAAATTCCCAGCTCGGTGAACAGAACCACAACAACGATCACCCGTGCTACAAATCTTCTCCCAAACTTTGAAGCCCTTTAGACTGTACAAAGCTCCGTCATGAACAATCCACCATCTCTCTATTTCCATTGCCTTCTTCAGTGTCTGCAACACTCGCTGTATCTTCCAGTAACGCTCTTTAGTTACTGCAGGTCAGCCTAGCTCCCCCGATAACCTGTTTCATCCCCTACAGCTCCCTCAATCACTGTAACTCCCTCTGCTCTGTCTAATCCTCCTCTTTCCCACTGTCTTCCAGGCCCAACGGCGATCCTGTAAGAGAGCAGTGCGGAATGGGATGTTATAAATCTCAGCTGAGGCTTGAGGCCTACCATTACCTGGGAGTCACAAGGGGAGAGAACCTGAGAGAGAGCAGCACAAAGCGGGAGAATATAAATCAGCAGCGAGGGTCAAGGCCGACTGGGACCTGGATTTGGATAAAGAGCAGAGCAGGGGGCTCGAAATCAGCACCGAGTCACAGAGGGAGGGACCGTGTGAGGGAGCAACTTGGAGCAGGAGCTTGAGGATGACTCACACCTGGGAGAATATAAATCCGCACTGAGGATTGAGGCCTCGTTGTACCTGGGAGTCACAGAGAGAGTGACCCTGTGAGGGAGCAGACTGGAGTGAGAGCTGGACGATTACACGTCCAAGGAGACACATCACTGTGTGTGCACGTGTCCCACCATTGTTCTGTGTTTGTGTGTGTATGCGTGTGTGTCCCCTTCCCTCGCTGTGTGTGTGTATAACGCTCCTCACTGTGTGTGTGTGTCCCTCCCTCACTGTATGTGTGTGCGTTTCCCTCCCTCACTATGTGTGTGAGCATGTCCCTCCCTCGCTCTGTGTGTGTGTGTCCCTCCCTCGCTGTGTGTTTGTGTGCCGCTCCCTCGCTGTTTGTACATGTGTCCCTCCCTCGCTGTGTGTGTGTGTGTGTGTGTCCCTCCCTCGCTGTGTGTTTGTGTATGCCCCTCCATCGCTGTGTGTGTGTGTTTGTGTCCCTCCCTCGCCGTGTGTGTGTGTGTGTGTGTGTGTGTGTGTGTGCGTGTGTGTGTGTCCCTCCCTCGCTGTGTGTGTGTGTGTGTGTGTCCCTCCCTCGTTGTGTGTGTGTGTGTGTGTCCCTCCCTCGCTGTGTGTGTGCGCGTATGTGTCCCTCCCTCGCTGTGTGTGTGCGCGTATGTGTCCCTCCCTCGCTGTGTGTGTGCGCGTATGTGTCCCTCCCTCGCTGTGTGTGTGCGCGTATGTGTCCCTCCCTCGCTGTGTGTGTGCGCGTATGTGTCCCTCCCTCGCTGTGTGTGTGCGCGTATGTGTCCCTCCCTCGCTGTGTGTGTGCGCGTATGTGTCCCTCCCTAGCTGTGTGTGTGCGCGTATGTGTCCCTCCCTCGCTGTGTGTGCGCATATGTGTCCCTCCCTCGCTGTGTGTGTGCGTATGTGTCCCTCCCTCACTGTGTGTGTATGTATCCTTCTCTTGTTCTGTGTGTGCGCATGTCCTCCTCTCGCTGTATATGTCTGTATTTGTGTGCTTCCTCATGCACATGTCGCTCCCCTGCTGTATGTGTGTGTCCCTCCCTTGCTGTCTGTATGTATGCATGTGTGTATGTGTGTCGCTTATTATGTGTGTGTGTGCATGTGTTGCCCCCTCGCTCTGTGTGTGTGTGTGTCCCTCCTTTGCTCTGTGTATGTGTGAGGTCCCATCCTCTCTGTCTGTCTGTGTGCATGTCCCTCCCTCACTGTGTATGTGTGAGTTTCCTCCCCTTGCTCTGTGTGTGTGTGTGTCCCTCTTGCTGTGCGTGTGTTTGCATGTGTCGCCCCCTCGCTATGCGTATGTGTGTGTGTCTCTCCCTCGCTCTCTTGTGTGTGTGTGTGGTCCCACCCACGCTGTCTGTGTGTGTGCGCGTGTCCCTCCCTTGCCTTGTATTTGTGTGCCCCTCTCTCGCTGTGTGCCTGTGTTTGTGTGCTAGTGCATGCGTGTGTCCCTCCCTCGCTGTGTGCATGCCCCCCTCTTGCTGTGAGTATGTGTGTCCCTCTTGCAGTGTATGTGAGTGTCCCTCTCTCGCTGTGGGTCTGTGTCTCCCTCTCATGCTGAGAGGGAGTGTGTGTGTGTGTTCCTGCCTCTGTGTGTCTGCATGTATCCCCTTAACTGTGTGTATGTGTGCTTGTCCCTCCCTTGTTTTGTGTGTGTGTGTGACCCTCTTGCTGTGTGTGCGCGTCACTCCCTCACTATGTGTGTGTGTGTGTCCGTCCCTTGCTCTTTGTGTATATCCCCCTAACTGCATGTGCGCATCTCCCCTTGCTGTGTGAGTGCATATCCCCCCTTGCTGTCTGTGCGTGTCCCCTCTCCCTGTGTGTGCCTGTCCCCTCTCAATTTCTGTGCACATGCCCCCCCTCGCCGTGTGTGTGCTTGTCCCTCCTTCCCTTTGTGTGTGTGTGTGTGTCCTTCCCTCGCTGTGCATGTGCATGTCCCCCTTCGCTGTGTGTGTGTCCCTCCCTTGCAGTGTGTGTGCGTGCGTGTCACCCCTCGCTGTGTCTGTGCGTGTGTCCCTTCCTTCGCTGTGTGTGTGTGTGTGTGTCCCTCCCTCGCTATGTGGCTGCGTGTATCCCACTCGCTGTGTGTGTGTGTTTGCGTGTCCCTCCTTTGCTTTGCGTGTGTGTGTCCCTGTCCCTCGCTGTGTGAATCCCTCCCTCGCCGTGTGTCTGGGTAACTCCCTCACTGTGTGTGCACGCGTCTGTCCCTTGCTCTGTGTTTATGTATGTGTGTGTATGTGGATCTGTGTACATGTCCCTCCCTTGCTCTGTGTGTGTGTCCGTCCCTTGTGTGCGTGTGTGCATGTCTCTCCCTTGCTCTGTGTTTGTGTGTGTATGTATGTGTGCGTATGACTCCATCACTTTGCGTGTGTCCGTCCCTTGTGTGTGTGAGTGTGACCATCTTGCTGTGTGCGTGTGTACCACCCTTGCCCTGTCTGTGTGTGTCCTCTCTCGCTGTGTGTGTGTGTATGTGCCCCCTCTCGATTTCTGTGCACATGCCCTCCCCTCGACATGTGTGCCCTTGTCCCTCCTTCGCAGTGTGCGCATGTACCTCCCTTGCAGTGTATGTGCGTGTCCCTCCCTCACTGTGTGTCTGCGTGTATTCCCCTTATCGTAAGTGTGTGTGTGTTTGTCCCTTCCTCATTGTGTGTGCGTGTCTCTCCCTTGCTCTGTGTTTGTGTGTGTGTGCGTGTCACTCCTTCGCTTTGCGTGTGTGTGTCCCCGTCCCTCGTAGTGTGTAATGCCCCTCCCTCACTGTGTGTCTGCGTGTATCACCCTCACTGTGTGTGTGTTTGCGTGTGTGTCCCTGTCCCTCGCTGTGTGTGTCCCGCCCTCGCCGTGTGTCTGCGTGTATCCCCCTCACTGTTTATGTGCATGTCCCTCCCTCGCTTTGCATGTGTGTGCCCCCTCTCAATTTGTGTGCACATGCCCTCCCCCACGCGGGGTGTGTGCTTGTCCCTCCTTCGCTGTGTGTCCCTCCCTCGCTATGTGTGTGCGTGTCCCTCCCACGCTGTGTGTCCATGCTCCCTCCCTCGCTGCGTGTGTCAGCGTGTTCCTCCCTCACTCTGTGTGTGTGTGTGTGTGTGTGTGTGTGTGTGTGTGTGTCCCTCCCTCACTGTGTGTCCATTGCTCTCTGTGTATGTGCGCATGCATGTCCTTCCCTCACTGTGTCAGTGTGTGTGTGGGTCCCTTCGCTGCGTGTCCCTCCCTCACTGTGCGTGTGGGTGTGTGTGTCCCTCCCTTGCTGTATGTGTGTGTGTGTGTGTGTGTGTGTGTCCCTCCCTTGCTGTGTGTGTGTCCCTCCCTTGCTGTGTGTGTGTCCCTCCCTGGCTGTGTGTGTGTCCCTGCCTTGCTGTGTGTGTGTGTGTGTGTGTCCCTCCCTTGCTGTGTGTGTGTGTCCCTCCCTTGCTCTGTGTGTGTGTCCCTCCCTTGCTGTGTGCGTGCGTGTCCCTCCCTCGCTGTGTGTGTGTGTGTGCGTGCCCCTCCCTCGCTGTGTGTGTGTGTGTGCGTGTCCCTCCCTCGCTGTGTGTGTGTGTGTGCGTGTCCCTCCCTCGCTGTGTGTGTGTGTGTGTGTCCCTCCCTCGCTGTGTGTGTGTGTGTGTGTGTGTGTGTGTGTGTGTGTCCCTCCCTCGCTGTGTGTGTGTGTGTGTCCCTCCCTCGCTGTGAGTGTGTGTGTGTGTGTGTCCTTCCCTCGCTGTGAGTGTGTGTGTGTGTGTGTCCCTCCCTCGCTGTGAGTGTGTGTGTGTGTGTGTCCCTCCCTCGCTGTGTGTGTGTGTGTGTGTGTGTGTGTGTGTGTGTGTCCCTCCCTCGCTGTGTGTGTGTGTGTGTGTGTGTGTCCCTCCCTCGCTGTGTGTGTGTGTGTGTGTGTCCATCCCTCACTGTGTGTGTGTGTGTGTGTCCCTCCCTCGCTGTGTGTGTGTGTGTGTGTGTGTGTGTGTGTCCCCCTCCCTCGCTATGTGTGTGTGTGTGTGTGTGTCCCTCCCTCGCTGTGTGTGTGTGTGTGTGTGTGTGTGTGTGTCCCTCCCTCGCTGTGTGTGTGTGTGTGTGTGTCCCTCCCTCGCTGTGTGTATGTGTGTCCCTCCCTCGCCGTCTGTCTGCGTGTATCCCCCTCACTGTGTATGTGCATGTCCCTCCCTCGCTTTGCATGTGTGTGCCCCCTCTCAATTTGTGTGCACATGCCCTCCCCCTCGCGGGGTGTGTGCTTGTCCCTCCTTCGCTGTGTGTCCCTCCCTCGCTATGTGTGTGCGTGTCCCTCCCACGCTTTGTGTCCATGCTCCCTCCCTCGGTGCGTGTGTCAGCGTGTTCCTCCCTCACTCTGTGTGTGTGTGTGTGTGAGTCCCTCCCTCACTGTGTGTCCATTGCTCTCTGTGTATGTGCGCATGCATGTCCTTCCCTCACTGTGTCAGTGTGTGTGTGTGTCCCTTCGCTGCGTGTCCCTCCCTCACTGTGCGTGTGGGTGTGTGTGTCCCTCCCTTGCTGTGTGTTTGTGTGTGTGTGTGTGTGTGTGTGTGTCCCTCCCTTGCTGTGTGTGTGTGTGTGTGTGTGTGTGTCCCTCCCTTGCTGTGTGTGTGTCCCTCCCTTGATGTGTGTGTGTCCCTCCCTTGCTGTGTGTGTGTGTGTGTGTCCCTCCCTTGCTGTGTGTGTGTGTGTCCCTCCCTTGCTGTGTGTGTGCGTGTCCCTCCCTTGCTGTGTGTGTGCGTGTCCCTCCCTCGCTGTGTGTGTGTGTGTGTGTCCCTCCCTCGCTGTGAGTGTGTGTGTGCGTGTCCCTCCCTCGCTGTGTGTGTGTGTGTGCGTGTCCCTCCCTCGCTGTGTGTGCGTGTGTGCGTGTCCCTCCCTCGCTGTGTGTGTGTGTGTGTGTGTGTGTGTCCCTCCGTCGCTGAGTGTGTGTGTGTCCGTGTCCCTCCCTCGCTGTGTGTGTGTGTGTGTGTGTGTCCCTCCCTCGCTGTGTGTGTGTGTGTGTCCCTCCCTCGCTGTGTGTGTGTATGTGTCCCTCCCTCACTGTGTGTATGTGTGTGTCCCTCCCTCGCTGTGTGTGTGTGTGTGTCCCTCCCTCGCTGTGTGTGTGTGTTTGTGTGTGTCCCTCCCTCGCTGTGAGTGTGTGTGTGTGTGTGTCCCTCCCTCGCTGTGAGTGTGTGTGTGTGTGTGTGTGTGTGTCTCCCTCGCTGTGAGTGTGTGTGTGTGTGTCCCTCCCTCGCTGCGAGTGTGTGTGTGTGTGTCCCTCCCTCGCTGTGTGTGTGTGTGTGTCCCTCCCTCGCTGTGTGTGTGTGTGTGTGTCCCTCCCTCGCTGTGTGTGTGTGTGTGTCCCTCCCTCGCTGTGTGTGTGTGTGTGTGTCCCTCCCTCGCTGTGTGTGTGTGTGTCCCTCCCTCGCTGTGTGTGTGTGTGTGTGTGTGTGTCCCTCCCTCGCTGTGTGTGAGTGTGTGTGTCCCTCCCTCGCTCTGTGTGTGTGTGTGTGTGTGTGTCCCTCCCTCGCTATGTGTGTGTGTGTGTGTGTGTCCCTCCCTCGCTGTGTGTGTGTGCGTGTCCCTTCCTCGCTGTGTGTGTGTGTGTGTGTGTGTGTCCCTCCCTCGCTGTGTGTGTGTGTGTCCCTCCCTCGCTGTGTGTGTGTGTGTCCCTCCCTCGCTGTGTGTGTGTGTCCCTCCCTCGCTGTGTGTGTGTGTGTGTGTGTGTCCCTCCCTCGCTGTGTGTGTGTGAGTGTGTGTTGCTCCCTCGCTGTGTGTGTGAGTGTGTCCCTCCCTCGCTGTGTGTGTGTGTTTGTGTGTGTCCCTCCCCCGCTGTGTGTGTGTGTGTGTGTGTGTGTGTGTGTCCCTCCCTCGCTGTGTCTGTGTCCCTCCCTCGTTCTGTGTGTGTGTGTGTGTGTGTGTGTGTGTGTGTGTGTGTGTGTCCCTCCCTCGCT